>NC_081364.1:2140254-2506342 GCF_030684315.1 Stegostoma tigrinum
ACAGAGTGAGACAGTGAGGTACAGAGTGTGACAGTGAGGTACAGACTGAGACAGTGAGGTACAGAGTGTGACAGTGAGGTACAGACTGAGACAGTGAGGTACAGAGTGTGACAGTGAGGTACAGAGTGAGACAGTGAGGTACAGAGTGAGACAGTGAGGTACAGAGTGAGACAGTGAGGTACAGAGTGTGACAGTGAGGAACAGAGTGAGACAGTGAGGTACAGAGTGTAACGGTGAGGTACAGAGTGAGACAGTGAGGAACAGAGTGTGACGGTGAGGTACAGAGTGAGACAGTGAGGTACAGAGTGTGACAGTGAGGTACAGAGTGAGACAGTGAGGAACAGAGTGAGACAGTGAGGTACAGAGTGTGACAGTGAGGAACAGAGTGAGACGGTGAGGTACAGAGTGTGACGGGGAGGTACAGAGTGAGACAGTGAGGAACAGAGTGTGACGGTGAGGTACAGAGTGAGACAGTGAGGTACAGAGTGTGACAGTGAGGTACAGAGTGAGACAGTGAGGAACAGAGTGAGACAGTGAGGTACAGAGTGTGACAGTGAGGAACAGAGTGAGACAGTGAGGTACAGAGTGAGACAGTGAGGTACAGAGTGTGACAGTGAGGTACACAGTGTGACGGTGAGGTACAGAGTGTGACAGTGAGGTACAGAGTGTAACAGTGAGGTACAGAGTGAGACAGTGAGGTACAGAGTGTGACAGTGAGGTACAGAGTGAGACAGTGAGGTACAGAGTGAGACGGTGAGGTACAGAGTGTGACGGTGAGGTACAGAGTGAGACAGTGAGGTACAGAGTGTGACGGTGAGGTACAGAGTGTGACAGTGAGGTACAGAGTGTGACAGTGAGGTGCAGAGTGAGACAGTGAGGTACAGAGTGTGACAGTGAGGTACAGAGTGAGACAGTGAGGTACAGAGTATGACAGTGAGGTACAGAGTGAGACAGTGAGGTACAGAGTGTGACAGTGAGGTACAGAGTGAGACAGTGAGGTACAGAGTGTGACGGTGAGGTACAGAGTGAGACAGTGAGGTACAGAGTGTGACAGTGAGGTACAGAGTGTGACGGTGAGGTACAGAGTGAGACAGTGAGGTACAGAGTGTGACAGTGAGGTACAGACTGAGACAGTGAGGTACAGAGTGAGACAGTGAGGTACAGAGTGTGACAGTGAGGTACAGAGTGAGACAGTGAGGTACAGACTGAGACAGTGAGGTACAGAGTGTGACGGTGAGGTACAGAGTGAGACAGTGAGGTACAGAGTGTGACAGTGAGGTACAGAGTGAGACAGTGAGGTACAGAGTGTGACAGTGAGGTACAGAGTGAGACAGTGAGGTACAGAGTGTGACGGTGAGGTACAGACTGAGACAGTGAGGTACAGAGTGTGACAGTGAGGTACAGAGTGAGACAGTGAGGTACAGAGTGAGACAGTGAGGTACAGAGTGTGACAGTGAGGTACAGAGTGAGACAGTGAGGTACAGAGTGTGACAGTGAGGTACAGACTGAGACAGTGAGGTACAGAGTGTGACAGTGAGGTACAGAGTGAGACAGTGAGGTACAGAGTGTGACAGTGAGGTACAGAGTGAGACAGTGAGGTACAGAGTGAGACAGTGAGGTACAGAGTGTGACAGTGAGGAACAGAGTGAGACAGTGAGGTACAGAGTGTGACGGTGAGGTACAGAGTGAGACAGTGAGGAACAGAGTGTGACGGTGAGGTACAGAGTGAGACAGTGAGGTACAGAGTGTGACAGTGAGGTACAGAGTGAGACAGTGAGGAACAGAGTGAGACAGTGAGGTACAGAGTGTGACAGTGAGGAACAGAGTGAGACGGTGAGGTACAGAGTGTGACGGGGAGGTACAGAGTGAGACAGTGAGGAACAGAGTGTGACGGTGAGGTACAGAGTGAGACAGTGAGGTACAGAGTGTGACAGTGAGGTACAGAGTGAGACAGTGAGGAACAGAGTGAGACAGTGAGGTACAGAGTGTGACAGTGAGGAACAGAGTGAGACAGTGAGGTACAGAGTGAGACAGTGAGGTACAGAGTGTGACAGTGAGGTACACAGTGTGACGGTGAGGTACAGAGTGTGACAGTGAGGTACAGAGTGTAACAGTGAGGTACAGAGTGAGACAGTGAGGTACAGAGTGTGACAGTGAGGTACAGAGTGAGACAGTGAGGTACAGAGTGAGACGGTGAGGTACAGAGTGTGACGGTGAGGTACAGAGTGAGACAGTGAGGTACAGAGTGTGACGGTGAGGTACAGAGTGTGACAGTGAGGTACAGAGTGTGACAGTGAGGTGCAGAGTGAGACAGTGAGGTACAGAGTGTGACAGTGAGGTACAGAGTGAGACAGTGAGGTACAGAGTATGACAGTGAGGTACAGAGTGAGACAGTGAGGTACAGAGTGTGACAGTGAGGTACAGAGTGAGACAGTGAGGTACAGAGTGTGACGGTGAGGTACAGAGTGAGACAGTGAGGTACAGAGTGTGACAGTGAGGTACAGAGTGTGACGGTGAGGTACAGAGTGAGACGGTGAGGTACAGAGTGAGACAGTGAGGTACAGAGTGTGACAGTGAGGTACAGAGTGAGACAGTGAGGGACAGAGTGTGACAGTGAGGTACAGAGTGAGACAGTGAGGTACAGAGTGAGACAGTGAGGTACAGAGTGGGACAGTGAGGAACAGAGTGTGACGGTGAGGTACAGAGTGAGACAGTGAGGTACAGAGTGTGACAGTGAGGTACAGAGTGAGACAGTGAGGAACAGAGTGAGACAGTGAGGTACAGAGTGTGACAGTGAGGAACAGAGTGAGACGGTGAGGTACAGAGTGTGACGGTGAGGTACAGAGTGAGACAGTGAGGAACAGAGTGTGACGGTGAGGTACAGAGTGAGACAGTGAGGTACAGAGTGTGACAGTGAGGTACAGAGTGAGACAGTGAGGAACAGAGTGAGACAGTGAGGTACAGAGTGTGACAGTGAGGAACAGAGTGAGACAGTGAGGTACAGAGTGAGACAGTGAGGTACAGAGTGTGACAGTGAGGTACACAGTGTGACGGTGAGGTACAGAGTGTGACAGTGAGGTACAGAGTGTAACAGTGAGGTACAGAGTGAGACAGTGAGGTACAGAGTGTGACAGTGAGGTACAGAGTGAGACAGTGAGGTACAGAGTGAGACGGTGAGGTACAGAGTGTGACGGTGAGGTACAGAGTGAGACAGTGAGGTACAGAGTGTGACGGTGAGGTACAGAGTGTGACAGTGAGGTACAGAGTGTGACAGTGAGGTGCAGAGTGAGACAGTGAGGTACAGAGTGTGACAGTGAGGTACAGAGTGAGACAGTGAGGTACAGAGTATGACAGTGAGGTACAGAGTGAGACAGTGAGGTACAGAGTGAGACAGTGAGGTACAGAGTGTGACAGTGAGGTACAGAGTGAGACAGTGAGGTACAGAGTGTGACGGTGAGGTACAGAGTGAGACAGTGAGGTACAGAGTGTGACAGTGAGGTACAGAGTGTGACGGTGAGGTACAGAGTGAGACGGTGAGGTACAGAGTGTGACAGTGAGGTACAGAGTGAGACAGTGAGGTACAGAGTGTGACAGTGAGGTACAGAGTGAGACAGTGAGGGACAGAGTGTGACAGTGAGGTACAGAGTGAGACAGTGAGGTACAGAGTGGGACAGTGAGGTACAGAGTGAGACAGTGAGGTACAGAGTGTGACGGTGAGGTACAGAGTGAGACGGTGAGGTACAGAGTGTGACAGTGAGGTACAGAGTGTGACGGTGAGGTACAGAGTGAGACAGTGAGGGACAGAGTGTGACAGTGAGGTACAGAGTGAGACAGTGAGGTACAGAGTGTGACGGTGAGGTACAGAGTGAGACAGTGAGGTACAGAGTGAGACAGTGAGGTACAGAGTGTGACGGTGAGGTACAGAGTGAGACAGTGAGGTACAGAGTGAGACAGTGAGGTACAGAGTGTGACAGTGAGGAACAGAGTGAGACAGTGAGGTACAGAGTGTGACAGTGAGGAACAGAGTGTGACAGTGAGGTACAGAGTGTGACAGTGAGGTACAGAGTGAGACAGTGAGGTACAGAGTGTGACAGTGAGGTACAGAGTGAGACAGTGAGGTACAGAGTGAGACAGTGAGGTACAGAGCGAGACAGTGAGGTACAGAGTGAGACAGTGAGGAACAGAGTGTGACAGTGAGGAACAGAGTGAGACAGTGAGGAACAGAGTGTGACAGTGAGGTACAGAGAGGGACAGTGAGGTACAGAGTGTGACAGTGAGGTACAGAGCGAGACAGTGAGGTACAGAGTGAGACAGCGAGGAACAGAGTGAGACAGTGAGGAACAGAGTGAGACAGTGAGGTACAAAGTGAGACAGTGAGGAACAGAGTGTGACAGTGAGGTACAGAGTGAGACAGTGAGGTACAGAGTGTGACGGTGAGGTACAGAGTGAGACGGTGAGGTACAGAGCGAGACAGTGAGGTACAGAGTGAGACAGTGAGGTACAGAGTGAGACAGTGAGGTACAGAGTGTGACAGTGAGGTACAGAGTGAGACAGTGAGGTACAGAGTGTGACAGTGAGGTACAGAGTGAGACAGTAAGGGACAGAGTGTGACAGTGAGGTACAGAGTGAGACAGTGAGGTACAGAGTGAGACAGTGAGGAACAGAGTGAGACAGTGAGGTACAGAGTGTGACAGTGAGGTACAGAGTGGGACAGTGAGGTACAGAGTGTGACGGTGAGGTACAGAGTGAGACAGTGAGGTACAGAGTAAGACAGTAAGGGACAGAGTGTGACAGTGAGGTACAGAGTGAGACAGTGAGGTACAGAGTGAGACAGTGAGGAACAGAGTGAGACAGTGAGGTACAGAGTGGGACAGTGAGGTACAGAGTGTGACGGTGAGGTACAGAGTGAGACAGTGAGGTACAGAGTAAGACAGTGAGGTACAGAGTGGGACAGTGAGGTACAGAGTGAGACAGTGAGGTACAGAGTGAGACAGTGAGGTACAGAGTGTGTCGGTGAGGTACAGAGTGTGACGGTGAGCTACAGAGTGAGACGGTGAGGTACAGAGTGAGACGGTGAGGTACAGAGTGTGACGGTGATGTACAGAGTGTGACAGTGAGGTACAGAGTGAGACAGTGAGGTACAGAGTGTGACGGTGATGTACAGAGTGTGACAGTGAGGTACAGAGTGAGACAGTGAGGTACAGAGTGTGACGGTGAGGTACAGAGTGTGACGGTGATGTACAGAGTGTGACAGTGAGGTACAGAGTGAGACAGTGAGGTACAGAGTGTGACGGTGAGGTACAGAGTGTGACAGTGAGATACAGAGTGTGACAGTGAGGTACAGAGTGAGACAGTGAGGTACAGAGTGTGACGGTGATGTACAGAGTGTGACAGTGAGGTACAGAGTGAGACAGTGAGGTTCAGAGTGAGACAGTGAGGTACAGAGTGTGACAGTGAGGTACAGAGTGAGACAGTGAGGTACAGAGTGTGACGGTGATGTACAGAGTGTGACGGTGAGGTACAGAGTGAGACAGTGAGGTACAGAGTGAGACAGTGAGGAACAGAGTGAGACAGTGAGGTACAGAGTGAGACAGTGAGGAACAGAGTGTGACAGTGAGGTACAGAGTGTGACAGTGAGGTACAGAGTGGGACAGTGAGGTACAAGAGTGTGACAGTGAGGTACAGAGCGAGACAGTGAGGTAAAGAGTGTGACAGTGAGGTACAGAGTGTGACAGTGAGGTACAGAGCGAGACAGTGAGGTACAGAGTGTGACAGTGAGGTACAGAGTGAGACAGTGAGGGACAGAGTGTGACAGTGAGGTACAGAGTGTGACAGTGAGGTACAGAGTGAGACAGTGAGGTACAGAGTGAGACAGTGAGGTACAGAGTGTGACAGTGAGGTACAGAGTGAGACAGTGAGGTACAGAGTGTGACAGTGAGGTACAGAGTGAGACAGTGAGGTACAGAGTGTGACAGTGAGGTACAGAGTGGGACAGTGAGGTACAGAGTGTGACAGTGAGGTACAGACTGAGACAGTGAGGTACAGAGTGAGACAGTGAGGTACAGAGTGTGACAGTGAGGTACAGAGTGAGACAGTGAGGTACAGAGTGTGACAGTGAGGTACAGAGTGTGACAGTGAGGTACAGAGTGAGACAGTGAGGTACAGAGTGTGACAGTGAGGTACAGAGTGAGACAGTGAGGGACAGAGTGTGACAGTGAGGTACAGACTGAGACAGTGAGGTACAGAGTGAGACAGTGAGGTACAGAGTGTGACAGTGAGGTACAGAGTGTGACAGTGAGGTACAGAGTGAGACAGTGAGGGACAGAGTGTGACAGTGAGGTACAGACTGAGACAGTGAGGTACAGAGTGAGACAGTGAGGTACAGAGTGTGACAGTGAGGTACAGAGTGTGACAGTGAGGTACAGAGTGAGACAGTGAGGTACAGAGTGGGACAGTGAGGTACAGAGTGTGACAGTGAGGTACAGACTGAGAGAGTGAGGTACAGAGTGAGACAGTGAGGTACAGAGTGTGACAGTGAGGTACAGAGTGTGACAGTGAGGTACAGAGTGGGTCAGTGTACTTCACTCACAGGGAGTTGGTCAGTAGGTGCCCGGGGCTCAGCGTTCTCTGCTTCGTAGGTATAGAAATCCAAAGGCATACAGAAGAAACCGGGCTCAACGTCCTGGCAGCGCCTGTTGACAATGTTGGGCCGACAATCACACTGCCCGGTCTCCATGGAACATCTGAGAACAATAGGACACACCATGTTACAAACCAATGAGGTGTTCGTCACTATACACAGCTGTATCGTATTTACTGACAGCACTGACCCTACGACAGTGCAGCACTCCCTCAGCACTGACCCTCCGACAGTGCGGCACTCCCTCAGCACTGACCCTCCGACAGTGCCCACTCCCTCAGCGCTGTCCCTCCGACAGTGCGGCACTCCCTCAGCACTGACCCTCCGACAGTGCCCACTCCCTCAGCGCTGTCCCTCCGACAGTGCGGCGCTCCCTCAGCACTGACCCTACGACAGTGCGGCGCTCCCTCAGCACTGACCCTCCGACAGTGCGGCGCTCCCTCAGTACTGACCCTCCGAAAGTGCGCACTCCCTCAGCACTGACCCTCCAACAGTTCAGCACTCCCTCAGTACTGACCCTCCGACAGTGCGGTGCTCCCTCAGCACTGACCCTCCGACAGTGCGGCACTCCCTCAGCACTGACCCTTTGACACTGCCCGCTCCCTCAGCACTGACCCTCCGACAGTGCGGCACTCCCTCAGCGCTGTCCCTCCGACAGTGCGGCGCTCCCTCAGCACTGACCCTCCGAAAGTGCGGCACTCACTCAGCACTGACCCTCCGACAGTGCGGCACTCCCTCAGCACTGACCCTCCGACAGTGCGCACTCCCTCAGCACTGACCCTCCAACAGTTCAGCACTCCCTCAGTACTGACCCTCCGACAGTGCGATGCTCCCTCAGCACTGACCCTCCGACAGTGCGGCACTCCCTCAGCACTGACCCTTCGACACTGCCCGCTCCCTCAGCACTGACCCTCTGACAGTGCCCGCTCCCTCAGCACTGACCCTCCGACAGTGCGGCACTCCCTCAGCACTGACCCTTCGACACTGCCCGCTCCCTCAGCACTGACCCTCTGACAGTGCCCGCTCCCTCAGCACTGACCCTCCGACAGTGCGGCACTCCCTCAGCGCTGTCCCTCCGACAGTGCGGCGCTCCCTCAGCACTGACCCTCCGAAAGTGCGGCACTCACTCAGCACTGACCCTCCGACAGTGCGGCACTCCCTCAGCACTGACCCTCCGACAGTGCGCACTCCCTCAGCACTGACCCTCCAACAGTTCAGCACTCCCTCAGTACTGACCCTCCGACAGTGCGGTGCTCCCTCAGCACTGACCCTCCGACAGTGCGGCACTCCCTCAGCACTGACCCTTCGACACTGCCCGCTCCCTCAGCACTGACCCTCTGACAGTGCCCGCTCCCTCAGCACTGACCCTCCGACAGTGTGGCACTCCCTCAGTACTGACCCTCCGACAGTGCGGCGCTCCCTCAGCACTGACCCTCCGACAGTGCGGCACTCCCTCAGTAAATTGGATGAAGACGCATGATTCAATGAAAGAATGAAAAGAAGTGACAACTGTTTTATTTCCACAGTCACTTCTGTGCATTGCTGAGAGGACAGTACCTGTTACTGTAGGCCCCTCCAAAGTCACAGTCACACTGCCTGCAACCTGCCAGGTCGTTACTGAGTCCCCAGTATTCTGGCTGTGCAAGAGAAGTGGGAATATACAAAGAAACAAATGTTACACAAGCTATGCGAGGCAGCTTGCAATTTCAGCTTTGTCATTGTGTACCCCATTTGCACACTCCCCAGGGTCCAATAAACATCTCCCTTCAGCAGTTCACAAGCAGTTACAGTAGACCTGAAACGTTGACTCAGTTTCTCTTTCGGCAGATCTTGCCAGACCTGCTGAGTTTTGCCAGCTTTCTCTGAGGCTCTAGCCATCTATTCAGCTCCCATTCCACCACCTTTTTCCCAGACGTTGAGTAGCACTCACCATCCCCAGCGCTGGTGAGATGTCATGGCAATGGGAAGACAATGAACAGGCCTCCCGTGCCTTCCTCGCTCTCCCAGTGTGACCCCAAGGTGTCTGGTAAAATCCAGTCATTCTCTCACCATTTGTGCTGCCCAGGCTTTTCACTGCTTCAAAATTCTTAATCAGCTCAACTTGGAGCCTCTTCCTCTGATCAGAACTAATACCGGAATGTGGAGAATGTGCAAACTCCACACAGTCATCTGAGGGTGGAATCAGAACTGGTACAGCAGGGACTCCAAGATGAAAATGTCTGTACCATTGAGTCATAGAGTAATACAGCATGGAAACTGGCCCTTTGGCCCATGGTGCCCCTTCAGCTAGTTCCATTACCCTCTAAACATCATTATCCCTCTAAACCCTTCCTACGTACCTACCTAGAGGTACCGAGGTGTGGAGCTGGATGAACACAGCAGGCCAAGCAGCATCAGAAGAGCAGGAAAGCTGTCGTTTCGGGCCTAGATCCTTCTTCAGTCTGGCCCCAAAACGTCAGCTTTCCTGCTCCTCTGATGCTGCTTGGCCTGCTGTGTTGATCCAGCTCTACACCTCGTTATCTCGGATTCTCCAGCAACTGCAGTTCCTCCCACCCATGTACCGATCCAAATGTTTTTCGAATGTTGCTATTGTACCTGCCTCAACCACTTTCTCTGGCAGCCCATTTCATATATGCACCACTCTCTGCGTGAAGCAGTTGCCCCTCAGGTCCACCTTAAATCTTTCCTCTCTCACATTAAACCTACCTCCTCTAGTTTTCAGTTCCCCATCCCTGGGAAAAAGGCTATATGCATTCATCCTATCTGTGCCCCTCATGACTTTACACACCTCAATAAGGTCACCCTCATTCTTCTACATTCCAAGAATTAAAGTCCTATCCTGGCCAACCTCTCCCTGTAACTCAGGCCTACTAGTTCTGGCAACATCCTCATAAATCTTCTTTGCACACTTTCCAGTTTAACTATGTCTTTCTTAAAACAGGTTGACCAAAACTGTTTAATACTCCAAGTGCAGCCTCACCAATGACTTATATGACTGTAACATAACATCAAAACACCAATACTCAACATCTTGATCAATGAAGGCCAGTATGCTCGATGCCTTCTTCACCACCCTGGCTACCTGTGACACCGCTTTCAGTGAACTATACACTTGTACTCTTAGGTCTTTCTGTTCCACAACACTCCTCAGGACCTTACCATTTGCTGTATAAGTCCTACATTGGGTTGACTTTCCAAAGTGCAACACCACACCCTTATCTGTATTGAATTGCAATTGCCAATCCTCAGCCCACTTCCCCATCTGATCAAGATCCCTCTGTAATTTTTGATAACCTTCTTTGCCAGCAGTGATATTTCTTAATTTTGTATCATCCGCAAACTTACTAATCATGCCTTGTACATTCACATCCGGATCATTTATGTGAATAACTAAGGTCCCAGCACCAACCCCTGTGGCACACCAATAGTCACAGGCTTCTTGCCCAAGGAACAACCTTCAACCATCAACCCTCTGCTTCCTACCATCGAGCCGATTTTCAATCCAATTAGCTCACTCTCGCTGGATCCCATGCGACCTAACTTTCATGACTGGCCTGCCATGCGGGACCTTATCAAAGGCCTTACTAAAGTCCATATAGACAACATCCGCTGCCCTACCCTCATCCATCCTCTTGGTTACCCCACTGAAAAACTAAAAGATTTGTCAGACATGACTTCCCGTACAAATCCATGCTGACTATCCCTGAGCAGACCTTGACTATCCAAATGTTGGTTATTCCTGTCCCTCAGTGTCCTCTCCAATAACTTGCCTACCACCAATGTCGGCTTACTGGCCTGTAGTTCTCTGGCATATCTTTGTTACCTTTCTTAATAATGGAACGTTAGCCACCCTCCGGTCTTCCAGAACTTCCCCAGCGGCTAAAGATGAAGCAAAAATCCCTGCAAGGGCCTCTGCAATTTCTTCCCTACCTCCCACAACATCCAAGGATGGGCTTGATCAGGCCCAGGGGATTTATCCAACTTAATGCGCTTTAAGGCTGCAAACAGCTTGTACCTGAGCAATGGGAGCCAGAATCCGGAGCTGCGCTTCATTGGACAGCAACTTTCCCTCCAAGTTGGAAGGTGATAGGTTCAAGTGAAGGCCTGCCTGTCCTGTCAGGTAGATGTCAAAGGTCACACCATGCTATATTGACAAAGAGCAGGCAAAGTTCTCCCTTTGGCTTGGCCAAAATTTACTCCTTAGTTAACATCACTTTGTCACATTATCTCCTTACTGTTTCAAAGCTTCCTGTGTGCAAATTGGTTGTCACTTTTTAACATTACAGAACCTTTACTGGGGGCAAATTGCTTTGAGATGAGTTCATAGCATCCCTACAAACACGGAAGCAGGCCATTTGGTCCATCGAGCCCACACAAATCCTCTGAAGAGCATCCCACACAGATCTACTGCCCAACCCAATCCTGCAACCCTGCACTTCCCACACTTCCCTAACTCACCTAGCCTGCACATCCCTGGATACTACAGGTAATTTAGCATGGCCAATCCACCCTAACCTGCACGTTTTTGGACTGTGGGAGGAAACTGGAGCACCCGGAGAAAACCCGCGCAGACACAGGGAGAATGTGTAAACTCCACACAGACAGTCGCCCGAGGGTGGGATCGAACCCGGGTTCCTAGTGCTGTGAGGCTGCAGTGCTAACCCCTGAGCCACCCCTAGATAATGAAAAGTGAGGTGAGAATGAAAGGTGCTACTGAAATGCAAGCCGTTCCTTTTCATGAATCTTATTGTTCTCAGCTAAAACTTTGATTCACTGATGAAAGGATTCCCTTCAATGGTCGAGTCCCCAGACCCAGTCAGAAGGAACCGTGCAGCCTGGTGCTGGGTAATGAAGCCACAATCCTGGCCCATACTCACCAGGCAGAGGTCACAGTAACGTCCTGCCACATATCGTTTGCAGAAACAGTCACCACTGATCGCATCACAGGGAGCCGTACTCATGATAACGCCCCGAGGGTCACACCTACAGGCTGTGTCAGACAGAGTAATGATTACAAGCACAACATAACCATGTTTATCGAGTAATTAACACACACTGATTGTCGACCTGCAACTGGAGTTTCAGAGAACAGCTGCCCTTAACCAGCTGCTGGTTCCCAGTGGCGGTAACGGGGCCCTCATAGAATCAGACAATACAGGAGAGGCCCTTTGGCCCATCAAGTCTGTACTGCCGAAAATATACTCCAACCTCCACTCATTCCACTTTCCCACACTGACAGTGTGGCTGGCAGGTCAGCCCTGCCTACCCAGTCACAGAGTATCGAGTAACTCCTGGCCCCCGGGGTTATCATGGGCAGCCTCACACCACCAAGCTGACTGGCTAAACCCACCCAATCCACCTGACAAAGGGTTTGAGTGGTATCAGTACATACCCTGGCAGCCGTGCGGATTGTCCACGCTGAGACCATAGAATCCCGCTTTGCAGCTGTCACAGCGAGCACCTCTCACATTCTCCTTGCAGCGGCACTGCCCCCCAATGATGGCATAGTCCAGATCCGTGTCACTGTCACAGATGCCACCCTCCAGGGATCCAACAGGGTCACAGTCACATGCTGTGGGAGTCACAGAGACAAAATCCATTGAGCAGGAATGGCTGACTGATTAATACCTGTGATAGACTCCCATTTCACCGCAGTAGTTCAAGTGTTGGGATGACAATTTAAGGCCTTAATCAGATAATAATGATCATAGAATCCCTACAGTACGCAAACAAGCCCTACAGTACACACTGGCCCGGAGAGTTTGCCCCCCAGACACATCCCCAGACACTACAGGCAATTGAGCATGATCAATCCACCCTAACCTGCACATCTTCGGACTGTGGGAGGAAACTGGAGCGCACAGAGAAAACCCACACAGACACGGGGAGAACGTGCCAACTCCACACAGACAGTCGCCCGAGGGTGGAATCGAACCCGGGTCCCTGGTGCTGTGAGGCTGCAGTGCTAACCAATGAACCACTGTACCCCTTGACTGACACAATAGGCTTGAGGGGCTAAATGACTTCCTCCTGCTCTTGTTTCTTCAATTCCTACTGGAAATAAAATCCCCAATCCACGTGATTTTACAGATAAACTTCGTTAAACCACGATGGAGATGCCAAACCTCTGGCCAGGGAGAGTCGGGTTCTGAGGGATTAGGGAGTGACGTTTAGAAGGAGCAATATTATAAATAAAATACTCAGATTTTCCAAAGGGCTTTCACTGAATCAATGCAAAAAAATTATTCCCATTTCTTCAGGAATCTTAAACATGGGTCGCAATCCCAGCAGGGATCAATTATTTAAGAGCAAGATGAGGAGAATTTAAATAAAAACCAAAAGGACTGCAGATACTGTAAATCGAGAACAAAAACAAAAGTTGCTGGAAAAGCTCAGCTGAAAAATCAACTCTGATTTTTCCTTCACAGATGCTGCCAGACGTGCTGAGCTTTTCTGGCCACTTCTGTTTTTGTTCCTGATTTACAGCATCTGCAGTTCTTTCCCTTGTCATTTAGTATTTAACTCACTGCCACATCTCTTCAAGACATGCCCACCTTGAAGTTCTGCTCCTCTTTCTGATGGGATTTCCGTTCCAATCTCTCTCCGTGCCCACTGACTTTAATCTCACTGTCACTCCTGGTGTTTGACCAGGTATTTGCTAAAACTCATTTCCACAGCCGTATCACATTCCTCAGTGACTGCCTCCGGCTCAGACACACCCCATGTGGATTCCAACTGAAGTTTCATCCCTCATGTATTGAATCCTCCCAGGATCACAGGTATCTCTGTGATGTTCAATGTTCCACGGACAGCTGCTCTCGCTGCATCCTGAGATCCACACTCAGTGCCACGTAGTGTTACATACACACATTCAACCTCCATCTCCAACAGCATCACTACATGCTGGCTCAGGGCTGCACCTCTCTGCAGTTCCACTTCATCCTCTGGCCCATTCGCCGTGATTTTTCTTTCCCTTTCAGGCATCAAGGTGCACAAGATGCAACAGCTCAGAGATAATCCTAGCCCTCTGGAACCTTCTTTCCCTTCCCCTCCAATTCCCTCTGACTCCATCCCCTCCCCCAAGCCCACCTCCTGTCGGCTATTCACCATCCCACCTAACCTTCCGTTCTCCGATATTTAGCATTCTGTACTCAGCAAAGGTCTCTGCTTTATCACTCTGCGTCCTGACCTGAGTGAATTTTGGGCACAATATGACATTGAACTCTTTCTTCCATCATCTTTGCCTCTGTGCCCATTTCTTTGGACAAGATCCTCTCCCTGTCCCACAGCCCCCTTCACCCAGTTCCAACACTCTGCCACCATCTGGGCCCTTCCCTCTGGCCTGTTCCCTGCACTTGATATGCTCGTTGAGCACTGTCGACATGATATTGGTCACTCCAATTTCTCTGCACCTCTCACCAAATCCAACCTATCTACCTTCGAACTGACTGCAGTTGGTGCACCCAGACCTGACCAGTTCAGTCACTAGACCCGAAACGTTATCTCTGGTTTTATTCTAGACAGATGTTGCCCAATCTGCTGAGCACTTACAGCAACTTCTGTTTTTGTTCACGAGGAAAAATTTCTTCACTCAAAAAATTTCTGAGAAATCTCAAGGGAGGGTCAGTGCTGAGGGAGTGCCGCACTTTCAGAGGTTCAGTGCTGAGGGAGCGCTGCACTGTTGGAGGGTCAGTGCTGAGGGGGTGCCTCACTGTTGGAGGGTCAGTGCTGAGGGAGTGCGGCACTGTCGGAGGGTCAGTGCTGAGGCAGTGCGGCACTGTCGGAGGGTCAGTGCTGAGGGAGTGCCTCACTGTTGGAGGGTCAGTGCTGAGGGAGTGTGGCACTGTCAGAGGGTCAGTGCTGAGGGAGTACCGCACTGTCGGTGGGTCAGTGCTGAGGCAGTGCGGCACTGTCGGAGGGTCAGTGCTGAGGGAGTGCCTCACTGTTGGAGGGTCAGTGCTGAGGGAGTGCGGCACTGTCGGAGGGTCAGTGCTGAGGCAGTGCGGCACTGTCGGAGGGTCAGTGCTGAGGGAGTGCCTCACTGTTGGAGGGTCAGTGCTGAGGGAGTGTGGCACTGTCAGAGGGTCAGTGCTGAGGGAGTACCGCACTGTCGGTGGGTCAGTGCTGAGGCAGTGCGGCACTGTCGGAGGGTCAGTGCTGAGGGAGTGCGGCACTGTCGGAGGGTCAGTGCTGAGGCAGTGCGGCACTGTCGGAGGGTCAGTGCTGAGGGAGTGCCTCACTGTTGGAGGGTCAGTGCTGAGGGAGTGTGGCACTGTCAGAGTGTCAGTACTGAGGGAGCGCCGCACTGTTGGAGGGTCAGTGCTGAGGGAGCGCCGCACTGTCAGAGGGTCAGTGCTGAGGGAGCGCCGCACTGTCGGAGGGTCAGTGCTGAGGGAGTGCCGCATTGTCGGTGGTTCAGTGCTGAGGGGGTGATGCACTGTCGGAGGGTCAGTGCTGAGGGGGTGATGCACTGTCGGAGGGTCAGCGCTGAGGGAGTGCCGCACTGTCGGGGGGTCAGTACTGAGGAAGGTACCACCTTGATGTGTCACTTACAGATACAGGTGTCCTCAGAGCGGATGTCTGCTGTGGGATTGCGGTAATAAAAGGGCTTGCACAGCTGGCAGTTCCTGCCCATTGTGTTGTGTTGACAGTCTTCACACACACCTCCACTCAGGTTTCCCGTAGCGATGTATACAGCCATGTCAAAGTGGCAGCTGGTCGCATGGTTGTTGCAGTTACACTCTGCGGGGAAGTCAACACAATTTAGAATCTGAATGGTACCATTCCAAGGAAGAAGCAGGAGCACACACTTTGAAGGTGACAGAACAAGGTGAACAAGCTGTTAAAGAAAGAAATGAATTTTCGGATGAATGGGTAACCTGTGCAAGGAAGCTCTGCCTGGAGCAGGGGGCAGGTTTTGTGTTTAATTCTGAGCATTGGGCTTTAAGGCTGCAGTGAGTGTGTGGTGGTGATTTACTGGAATAGTTCCAAAATTGAGGGACATCAGTGAAAAGGTGAGAGACTGGAGATGCTGAGGAAACTCTCCTCAGAGCAGAGAGGCTGAGATGAGAAGAGGTTTATTATCTCCCTATTGGATCATCTTGTGTATTACAGACCCCAGTCTGAACGTCAGTGGCTGGAGGGATTGGGATGTTTCTGGATGTGGTACCAATCAAGGGATGGTGTTAAGCTCGTCGAGTGTTGTTGGAGCTGCACCCATCTAGGCAAGTGGGGAGTATTCCATCACACTCCTGACTTGTGCTTTGTAGATGGTGGGACAGGTTTTGGGGAGACAGGAGGTGAGTTACTGGCTGCAGTATTCCCAGCCCCTGACCTGCTCTTGTAGCCACTGTGTTCATGTGGTGAGTTCAGTTGAGTTTCTGGTCAATAATAACCCTAAGAATATATGGGATGGCCTCGTGATATTATCGCTAGATTATCAATCCAGAAACCAGGAACCTGAGGAAGGGTCACTTTAACTCTGATTTCGCTCCGGAAATGCTGCCAGACTTGCTGAGCTTTTCCAACAATTTCTGTTTTTGTTCTCCCTTATTGGAGCAATTTTACAAACGAGTGGTAACACAGGCCATTTCAGTGGCTAATTCACAGTCAGTCTCATTGCAACCACTGTTCCCTACCAGACCTGGTGAGTTTCTTCACAAGGTTGATACCGCAGTTTTTGAGATGTCTGTAGCCCTCTCAAATATGCCATCTTAATTGCTCCAACATTGCTATCTGAGCCTCCAGTGAGATGAACCCCAATACCTGGAATTCTCTCCTGAAAATTTCTTCAACTTTCTCCCCCGCTGTCCCACTTTACGTTGTTCTCTAAAACATGTCTCTTTGACCAAGATTTTGGTCCCAATATTTTCTGAAGTGATTTGTGTCACACTGTGTTGTTAATACGCCTATGGACCACCTTCATGCGTTTTTAGAATCAGACAATTCCTACAGAACAGAAAGAGGCCATTCAGCCAATTCAGCCTGCACTGACCCTCTGGCGAGTGTCCCTACCAGATCCATAAACTCGCAGTTAGCATGGCTAATTTACCTAACCTACAATTCTTTGGAGGCAACATGGCAATTTCCCATGACTACTCCACTGAACCTGCACATCTTTGGACAGTGAGAGGCAAATGGATCACTCAGAGGAAACCCACACAGACACAAAAGCCACACAGTCGCCTGGGTCCCTGGCACAATGAGGCAGCAGTGTTAACCACTGAGCCACCCCCTGTGCTGCCCAAGGGTGATATATAAATGCACATTATTGTTGCCATTGTCATAGAGCCACGGAGATCTCTGGCCTGGACAAAGGCCCTTCAGCCCACTACATGCACTCTGGTGAAAAACAACCACCTCACTATTCAGATCCCATTTCCCAGCACTTGGATGCATGCGTTGGCATCACAACTGTACATCTAAACACTTGGCAACTGTGGAGATGCAGACACTTTCCAGAAAGTAGGTTGAAGCAACTTGCTGGTGTCAAAGAGTTAGAATTCCTGCTGGCTACACAATCTGGGATATGCATGAGCATTGCTCAGCGCCACGCCAAGACTGACCAGACTTGCCAGAGTCAATGATGCCAGCGGGCAGTCTGACCAGCTGGAAGGTGCAGAAATGATCCCAGGGGCTAGAACAGAATGCAGGCTAATTCCGCCCCTGATCACAGTCAAACGGTGAGGGGGCTAAAGACAATGGGGCATTATTTGGAAGGAAAGAAGTGTCTGTCTCTCTGTGTCTGCTCCCTGGTGGCCACCCCTGTTTTACAAAAAGCTTTCTTTTCATTTTTGTCATATAGCCCTTGCCTGCTAGCTCAGTCTGTCAGAGTCAGGGAGCAGCTCTGTGCTGACAGGGAATGGGTCCACGTGGCCTGCTCTGTACCAGGTGCTGGGGTGAGGTTGGGAGAGTGAGGGTGGGGGTGGCGAAGGTCCTGGATTGAGGGTGCGAGGACCAATGATCTAGTTCCTCAGGGTGCATTACAAACAGCTGGAGCTTCAGCCAGACTGCTTCTGATCCCAGTCACTGAGGGAGAACATTCAGTCACGTTCCATTGAATTGCTCTGCAGAATCTGACAACTCACTCAGTTCAGCTGCAAATAATTCACCTCAAGTAAGTTACTTTGCCCAAATGACAGATTTAACTATGTTCATAGAACCAGCCTCCTGTTACAACACTGTTGGAGGCTATTCAGCCCATTGGTGTCTGGACTGTTCTCTGCAAGAACTGCTCCCCAGAGCAAGACACAGTCACCATTTAAAGGAGTGAACACCACAGGCTACTGTGTACAACTTGTCAATACAGGTGTGTGTACCCTGCACATACCCCTCCCCTTCTCCCCTCTTCATCATCAATACACTCTACTATTAAAAAGGTGAATTATTCTATAAATGAAGCGAAATGTCAGAGCAGTGGGATCTTGGTGTCATTACCCACAGAAAACAGTCTGCAGGTGCAGCAGGTAATAAGAAAGGCAAATGGAGTCTTGACATTAATTGCCAGAGCAATAGAGTGTAGAAGTAGGGAGGTGTTGCTGTCACTGCCCAAGGTATTAGTGAGACTACACCTGTACAGTGGTGGGTCCCCCTACCAGAGGAGGGGTGCAGTTGCATTCGAGACAGATCAGAGGAGGTTCACTAGACTGATTCTAGGGATGAATCTTGGCCTTATGAGGAGAGATTGAGCAGTTTAGGCTGATACTGTCCAGGGTCTAGAAGATCGAGTAAAGATCCAATTGAGGTCCATAAGATTCTAAAGAGGATTGACAAAGTAGACAGAGAGAGGATGTTTCCTCATGTGGGGCAATCTAGAATGAGGGGTCATAGCTTTAGGATAAGGGGTTAGAGATGAGGAGAAATTATTTCTGCCTAAGGGTCATGAATCTGTGGAATCCACTCGCTCAGAGGATGGTGGCTGCTGGGATATCGAGTAATTTAAGGAGGAGACATATAGAGGTTTCATTAGTAATGGGGTGAAGGATTATGGACAGTGGGCAGGAAAGTGGAGTTGAGGCTGAGATGAGATATGCCATGAGGCAGTAGAGGCATGAGGGGCTGAATGGCCTCCTCCTGTTCCTAGTTCTTATGTTGTATAGCTGTTTTTTCTCATCAGGGAGTGACAAGTCATTGAACTGCTATGTAAAACCAGCAGAAATGTGTAGTTTTGCCAACTGTTGATTGGGCTGGGTTTTGGCAAGTTACAGAGGCTGGCACGATGGGTTATCTCCTCTCAGTAAACATCTGTTTAGTGATGGCCAGAGACTTACAGCAAGTCATTCACAAAAAGCCTTAACTGAACCTATGCCGTTATGACTAACACAGTAACAAAGTTTCAAGTGATAGACATGGATACCAATTAAACACTAACTGCTCATATCACAGAACAATAATCAGATCCAAGATAATGAAATGTGAGGCTGGATGAACACAGCAGGCCCAGCAGCATCTCAGGAGCACAAAAGAGAGGGGGACTGTCACTGCCCAAGGTATTAGTGAGACTACACCTGTACAGTGGTGGGTCCCCCTACCAGAGGAGGGGTGCAGTTGCATTCGAGACAGATCAGAGGAGGTTCACTAGACTGATTCTAGGGATGAATCAGAGAGGGGGATGGGGAGAGGGAACTGGAAGAAATAGGGAGAGAGGGGGAGGCGGACCGAAGATGGAGAGAAAAGAAGATAGGTGGAGAGGAGAGTATAGGTGGGGAGGTAGGGAGGGGATAGGTCAGTCCAGGGAAGACGGACAGGTCAAGGAGGTGGGATGAGGTTAGTAGGTAGGAGATGGAGGTGCGGCTTGGGGTGCGACTGTATCGGCGCCGCCTCTTGCGCCCCAGCGGAGCTCGAACAGTTCATACACTTCACCAACACCTTCCACCCCAACCTTCAGTTCACCTGGGCCATCTCCAGCACATCCCTCACCTTCCTGGATCTCTCAGTCTCCATCTCAGGCAACCAGCTTGTAACTGATGTCCATTTCAAGCCCACCGACTCCCACAGCAACCTGGAATACACCTCCTCCCACCCACCCTCCTGCAAAAATTCCATCCCCTATTCCCAATTCCTCCGCCTCCGCTGCATCTGCTCCCACGATGAGGCATTCCACTCCCGCACATCCCAGATGTCCAAGTTCTTCAAGGACCGCAACATTCCCCCCACAGTGATCGAGAACGCCCTTGACCGCGTCTCCCGCATTTCCCGCAACACATCCCTCACACCCCGCCCCTGCCACAACCGCCCAAAGATGATCCCCCTCGTTCTCACACACCACCCCACCAACCTCCGGATACAACGCATCATCCTCCGACACTTTCACCATTTACAATCCGACCCCACCACCCAAGACATTTTTCCATCCCCACCCCTGTCTGCTTTCCGGAGAGACCACTCTCTCCATGACTCCCTTGTTCGCTCCACACTGCCCTCCAACCCCACCACACCCGGCACCTTCCCCTGCAACCGCAGGAAATGCTACACCTGCCCCCACACCTCCTCCCTCACCCCTATCCCAGGACCCAAGATGACTTTCCACATTAAGCAGAGGTTCACCTGCACATCTGCCAATGTGGTATACTGCATCCACTGTACCCGGTGTGGCTTCCTCTACATTGGGGAAACCAAGCGGAGGCTTGGGGACCGCTTTGCAGAACACCTCCGCTCAGTTCGCAACAAACAACTGCACCTCCCAGTCGCAAACCATTTCCACTCCCCCTCCCATTCTTTAGATGACATGTCCATCATGGGCCTCCTGCAGTGCCACAATGATGCCACCTGAAGGTTGCAGGAACAGCAACTCATATTCCGCTTGGGAATCCTGCAGCCCAATGGTATCAATGTGGACTTCACCAGCTTCAAAATCTCCCCTTCCCCCACCGCATCCCAATACCAGCCCAGTTCGTCCCCTCCCCCTACTGCACCACACAACGAGCCCAGCTCCTCTCCTCCACCCACTGCATCCCAAAACCAGTCCAACCTGTCTCCGCCTCCCTAACCTGTTCTTCCTCTCACCCATCCCTTCCTCCCACCCCAAGCCGCACCTCCATCTCCTACCTACTAACCTCATCCCACCTCCTTGACCTGTCCGTCTTCCCTGGACTGACCTATCCCCTCCCTATCTCCCCACCTATACTCTCCTCTCCACCTATCTTCTTTTCTCTCCATCTTCGGTCCGCCTCCCCCTCTCTCCCTATTTATTCCATAACCCTCACCCCATCCCCCTCTCTGATGAAGGGTCCAGGCCCGAAACGTCTGCTTTTGTGCTCCTGAGATGCTGCTGGGCCTGCTGTGTTCATCCCGCTTCACACTTTATTATCTTGGATTCTCCAGCATCTGCAGTTCCCATTACCATTAATCAGATCCATGATTGGTTCTGGATTTCAGTGTAAAGAGTATGTTCAACTTTTTGGAATATGAACTGGAAAAGCTGGAACATTACAAACTACTGCATTGCAGAGGACAAACTTGCTGTTTTCTTTTAATATCTCAAAGGTCAAAGAAGGAACTGCGACCTCTTGACCTCTTGGTTACACAAATCATGTAATTCATGTCAGTTCATCCCCGGATGGAGGGCTTGTAATATCAAGAGTGATTGAGGATTCTAAGTCTGTACTCAATGGAGTTGGAAGGCTGAGGGGCGATCTAATTAAAACTTACCGAACACTGAGAGGCCTGAATAGTGTGGACATGGAGAAGATGTTACCACTTGTATGAGAAACTAGGACCCATGGGGCATAGCCTCAGAGTGAAGGCACAACCCTTTAGAACTGAGATGAGGAGGAATTTCTTCAGCCAGAGGGTGGTGAATCTGTGGAACTCATTGCTGGAGAGGGCTGCGGAGGCCAGGTCATTAACTGTATTTAAGACAGAGATAGATAGGTTCAAGGGTTAGATAGGGGATCAAGGGTTACATGGAGAAGGCAGGAGAATGGGGTTGAGAAACATATAGCTGTGATCAAATGGTACAGCAGTTTCAATGGGCCAAACGGCCTAATTCTGCTCCTATAGCTGATGGTTTTATTTTATGGTCTTAGAGAAACTGGGATTTGATAGTTTTGTGAGACAGGCACCTGGTACCTTTAGGTTGTAAAGCTGCCTAACAACAGTCTTTGCATTTTTTGCAAAGTTCCACTTTGTTATTGACATGAGAAAGGGCAGTTTCACTTAGACATCCATATAACCTGAAAACAAAGACAGGTCTCTATCCTTCTCACCCTCTGTGAGTGGAAGATAACACTCAAAGACTCCAAAAAGGGGAACTTCTAACTCAAGCAAAGACCTAGGTCCAAGCGACCGGCTACCAACTTGCGACTCCTCTATCACTCTGTAGTTAATAACAACATGATATCTTCATAAAAAAAAACAAACGAGCTCTGAAAATGTCACCTCAGTTCACCCCTTGGGTTTGGACTTTTGACCCATAGAATTTGTTTCTTTTTGCCAATGTTTACAACCCTGGACATTTCTGTGGAGCTGTCTCATCTGTATCAAAGTGAGCAGGAATTTGTGCAAACCCTGTTTCAGGCTCACAATTATTTATCTGTAATTTTGGCTACAAGTCACCTCATTCACTTTATACATCCTGTGTCCAGCTGATTAATTACTGAAGAGGCTAAGAAAGGCAGGAAGCAAAGGCCAATTTCTGCACAGCAAGCTCCCACCAACAGGAACGAGGCTCTGTTTTGGTGGCGTTAGCTCAGCTTAAGTATGGACACAAGGGACAACCACCCCCATCCTTCTTCAAAGTAGGGCCGTAGGATTTTTATTAACATCCACCTGCGAGGGAAGATGGTGCCTCTGTTCAACATCACATCTACAAGAAGACACCTGTGACAGAGCAGCACGCCCTCAGTACAGGGTCAGGCACGATTACTGCCTCAAGTTTCTGGAAGGGGGTTTAGACCTTCAGCCTTCCGATACACTGGTAGTGTTTGATCATAGAATCCCCACTGTGCAGAAGCAGGTCATTCAGCCCTTCGAGTCAGCACTAACCCTCCAAAGAGCATCTCACCCAGAACCATTCCCCTACCCTAACCCTGTACATCTGTATTGCAACCTCCCATGGGCAATCCATCCTAGCCTGCACATCTTTGGACTGTGAGAGGAAACCGGAGCACCCGGAGCAAACCCACGCAGACATGGGAAGAATGTGGAATCTCTACACAGACATTTGCCTGAGGGTGGGATTGAACCCAAGTCCCTGGGTGCTGTGAGCACCACTTTGCACGGTGCCACCCTTTTCTAAGGGCTAATCGTGAGGAGATGAGTTTCTTTTAATAACATAGCCTTATAGAATCATACAGTTATAAAGCCTGGAAACAGACCCTTCAGTCCAACCAGTCCATGCCGACTGTAATCCCAAACTAAACCAGTCCCACCTGCCTACTCCTGCATCAATGCCCTCCCATCATTTCCTATTCATGAACCTGTCCAAATGTCTTTTAAATGTTGTAATTGTACCCGTACCCGCCACTTCATCTGAAAGTTCATTTCACACGCGAACCACCCTCTGTGTTTAAAAAAAAATTGCCATTTTTAAATCTCTCTCCTCTCACCTTAAAATTCCCCATTGTAGGGAAAAGAAAACTACCATTAACCCTTCATTATTTTATAAACTTCTACAAGGTCACCTCTCAACCTCCTACGCTTCAGTGAAGAAAAGTCCCAACCTATCCAGCCTCTCTTTATAACTCAAACCTTCCATAGAAGGGTCTAGGCCTGAAACGCCAGCTTTCCTGCTCCTCTGATGCTGCTTGGCCTGTTGTGTTCATCCAGCTCCACACCTTGTTATCCCCCTTCCATACCCTCAGTCTGTTTCTGTGGCAGAATGCTTACTGCATAGCTTTTATCATTAAGCCGTTAATCCAGAGACACAGATAATGTTCTGGGGACCAGGTTCGAATCCCAACATGGCAGATGGTGGGCCTTGAATTTGATTAAAAATATCTGCAATTAAGAGTCTAATAACAACCATTATTAATTGTTACAAAAACCCATCTGGCTCACAAATGACCTTTAGGGAAGGAAACTGCCATCCCCACACGTGACTCCAGACCCAGAGCACAGTGATTGACTCTCAACTGCCCTCTGGGCAATTAGCGATGGGCAATAAATGCTGCCCTGGCCAACGACACCCACATCATGTGAATGAATTAAAAAGATAATTCCTCCACTAAAATGTTCGGATGCCAGTGAGACAGGGAAAGGATTCACCTGCGTCAGAAATTATAAAAACAGAAACCACTTCAGATCGAAGTGTGGAGAGCAGAAAATGAACAGAACGGAGAAGAAGGGAGGAAATGGGAACGAGTCGAACCTTTGCAGGCGTGTGGGTTATCCACCTCCGCTGGTGTCCACGGCAACTCTTGGTAGAAGTTCTTGCATTGCTCGCAGTTTAACCCTTTAGTGTTGTGCTTACAGATACATCTCCCGTGAATCTGAACAATAACGAGGAGACAAAGCAGCCACAATGTTACAATGGATGAAATATTCCGAGGGACAAGATCCTTACTTAGATGACGGGCTGATATTCAGCTGGGTTAGCCATCCTCTGGTTACACCTCCTGCCTCCACAGAAATGTACCTTTCCAAAATAAAAGTCAAGCTTTCTATTGATAGTTTGAGCAGGAGGTGCTGGTACCTCGCTGGGTCAGTCACCTGGAATCACACGCATCTCTTTGGCTGAAAACCACTGTTCACCAAGTCTGCAGTCTATACGAACAGTGACAAGGGGATCATAGCTACCAATGTGAGAGGGTCTTACCATTCCAGGAACTCCTTCTTGAATCCCAGCCACTGGAGAGCACTCCGAAGCATGGCCATAACAGAAGCAACTGCCCCGGACCACCAGTTCAAACAAAGCATAATAATATTTCTGCAGGACCTCCATTCGCCTGTCTAGTAGGTTGTCTCCAAGAGTGTGCAGTTTGGTGAAGTGTATTTTCAAGTTAGTAATTCTTAGGAGATCTAGCAGTAACGAAAACACAAAGAAACACATAACGGAACATGTAGGCAGATCAGTACGTGACTGAGGAACACTCATCACTTTGGCACGCCTTCTTCAGTCGCATGTCTGAGACAAGCTTCAGCCCTATCACTGCTCCCGCCCCCAGCCCCCACCCCCCAGGTCAGATCGCCCCACTGTGTAGAGACAGCAGAAACAGCAGGGCTGGGAGTAAGACCGACCGGTCATTTTCACACAGTCAGTTGTTGTGATTTGGAACACGCTGCCCAAGAATGGCAACGTGGTAAGTTATGAAGGGGAAACATTTATGTGGCAATGGGATTCACAGTGATGGGCTAAATGGCATCTTCTCATGGAATATGATTCTCTGGCGGTGTGCACACTCTGTGAATTGGCCCAGTGCATTCTCTATGAGCTGGAACACTGGCCCACTGTATTCTCTGTGAATTGGAACACTGGCTCAGTACATTCTCTATGAGCTGAAACACTGACCCACCGCATTCCTTATGAGCTGGTGCGCTGGCCCAGTGCATTCTCTATGAGCTGGAACACTGGCCCAGTGCATTCTATATGAGCTGAAACACTGATCCAGTGCATTCTCTATGAGCTGGAACACTGGCCCAGTGCATTCTCTATGAGCTGGAACACTGGCCCAGTGCATTCTATATGAGCTGAAACACTGATCCAGTGCATTCTATATGAGCTGAAACACTGGCCCAGTGCATTCTCTATGAGCTGGGTCACTGGCCCAGTGCATTCTCTTTGAGCCGGGACACTGGCCCAGTGCATTCTTTTTGAGCCGGGACACTGGCCCAGTGCATTCTTTTTGAGCTGGGACACTGGTCCAGTGCATTCTCTTTGAGCAGGGACACTGGCCCAGTGCATTTTCTTTGAGCTGGGACACTGGCCCAGTGCATTCTCTTTGAGCTGGGACACTGGCCCAGTGCATTCTCTATGAACTGAGACACTGGCTCAGTGCATTCTCTTTGAGCTGGGACACTGGCCCAGTGCATTATTTGCACACGTGCAATGGCTCACTGCTCTCTTTGGGGTTAATTTAAGGGTCAATGCAATGGCTCTATCTTCTTGCAGAAGACCTAGACCCATTCTCAGAAGCCCCGACATGCCTCAATTGCTGTCAGGAAGTCAGCTGCCTGCTATCAGGGCTCCCCCATCCCTGTCTCCTGGAGCTGCCAGACACTTCAGAGCCAACAATGCCAGCAGCACCTCCCAAACCCCCAGTGCAATGGTCAGTGCTGGTACTGCGGAACGCCAGCAGCATGGAGGAGGCCTTGGATCATGGTCAGTTTATGGAGCCTGCAATGTTCAGTCTAGTAGGAAGTTGGGTCAATCTGTAGGGGGGGTGTGGAGAAGGTATGTCAGTGTGTGATACCACCATTTCGCGGCCACAGGGAGGCTCCAGTTGTGATGCCGAATCTGTTTCCCTGTCTCACAACATGAACGGGAAAGACATTCTCTTTTGTGGAAAGCACATGGATAACATGGGGTTACAGGAGTAGGGTGGCATGTTCTTTACAGACTCGATGGGCTGAGTAGCCTCTTTCCGCACAGTAGGGATTCTACCATTTTATGACATGATTCTACAAAAAGCAATTTTATGAAATTCTGAAATAAAATTTTGTATCAAAAACCTTTCAAACCTGGATACAAAGCCGGAGGCAGACACAGGAATCTGGGAGTAAGCGTTGTGAAGGAAACCTGGCTGGAAACATTGAGCTCCCTTTCACCTACCTTGAATCTCCAGGCTGTAGGGATCAGCCACCTTGATGGCAGGGTCTAGCACTTTGTAAATAACCTGCAAAACGATTTTGATGGATTCATTAATCAACAATCTTGTGCTGCTGATAAATAGAGCAGATCCTGAGATAGCTCAAAGTACTTCAGAACCAATTAAGTATGTTTTTTTGAATTGTGATAACATCACAGATGTAGAGCACAGCAAGATCCCGCATGCACACTCTCATGGCTAAGAGGATGACCTTCTTTCTGTGATGCTTATGGAGAAAGAGCCATTATCTCAGACATTGCAGAGAACAATTACCCTGTTTAGGGTAAATGTTCAGCACAATACTGTGGGCCAAAGGGTCTGTACCCAATAGACAATAGACAACAGGTGCTGGAGTAGGCCATTCGGCCCTTTGAGCCAGAACCACCATTCATTATGATCATGGCTGATCATCCACAATCTGTATCCTGTTCCTGCCTTATCCCCATAACCCCTGATTCCACTATTTTTAAGAGCTCTATCCATCTTTTTCTTGAAAGTATCCAGAGAGTTGGCCTCCACTGCCTTCTGGGGCAGAGCATTCCATATATCCACCACTCTCTGGGTGAAGACGTTTTTCCTCAACTCTGTACTGTGCTATTTTGTTCTATGTTCTAAGTACGAACAGCCCCTTTGCTGCTGGTTGACCAGGAGGGATCTCAGCCAGGGAACAAAACACCACCCTAACCATGCACACTCCCTTGGTTCCACCCTGGCGGAAGTGGGCAAGGCCCCTACTCTGAAATGTGGGACTCAGCTCTCTGAAACGGGATACAACTGTTCACATTCCACTCCCAGGTCTGGAGACGTAAACTGACACATATTCCGCTCTGCTTCTCCCAATCCCATTATTCAAGAGTGCATTCGGTGCTGTAATCCTGAAAGCACTCAGTTCACTCACCAACAATCCAACATGTCTAAACCCATCTCATCACATGTTTTAGGGACAGTTGAAAGATCTAATTGTGGAAAAAATAAAAACTTGGAAGGAGCCAAGGTTATATTTTAAGTCACACTGTTTAATTTTCCCTCAAGCTGTGGAAATTCAGATCTAATCATCACAATGTCTTGTCAAGAGTCCAAGAGATGATTAATAATCTTCTTTTACTTGAGAGAGGTGTGAAACAAATGTGTGACGGTAATTCAAATCTCCTTTCTTACATTTTTCAAGTGCTTCATCACATTAAAGCATGCCAAGAATTTCACACAACAAACCCTGTGAATTACTGCTGCACAAAACACCACAATCCATTCACACAGCAAGATCCCACAGGCAGCAATAAATGGCCGGGACAATTGTGATCCACCTGGTCAAGGGAGGTCAGTTGGTCAAAGCTTAAGGAGAAGTTTACTGCTCCTCTGCCAATGAGATAGGGACTGCAGATGCTGGAGAATCCGAGATAACACGGTGTGAAGCTGGGTGAACACAGCAGGCCAAGCAGCATCAGAGGAGCAGGAAAGCTGGCGTTTCAGGCCTAGACCCTCCTTCAGAAATGGGGGAGGGGAAGGGGGCTCTGAAACAAATAGGGAGAGAGGGGGAGGTGGATCGAAGATGGATAGAGGAGAAGATAGGTGGAGAGGAGACAGACAGGTCAAAGAGGCAGGGATGGAGCCAATCTCTGGGAAGGATCTCAGGGTTGCTTTTGTCTTCCTTGTTGTGGATGGTAACTTGAGAAAGACAGTACCTGTAGGAGCAGGATTATTTCTCATGTATTCATTCACAGGATGTTGGTGTCGCTGGCTAGACCAGCATTTATTGTCCATCCCAAATGGAAATTAAGGGACAACCACATTGCTACAGGTCAGGAGTCACATATAGGCCAGACCAGGTAAGGATGGCACTTTCCTTCCCTAAAGAATATCAGTAAACAAGTGGGTCTTTAATTCTCTGGACAATCATCAATAGATTCTTAATTCCAGATTTTTATTTGATTCAAACTCCGCCATCTGTCACAAAGAGATAACAAAGCGTAGAGCTGGATGAACACATTCTTCAGAACAGGTTCCTGAAGAAGAGTCTAGGCCCGAAACACCAGCCTTCCTGCTCCTCTGATGCTGCTTGGCCTGCTGTGTCCATCCAGCTCTACACCTTGTTATCTCAGATTCTCCAGCATCTGCAGTTCCTACTATCTCCACCATCTGTCATGGTGGGATTTGAACCCAGGTCCCCCGAACATTAGCTCAGTCTCCAGATTAAAATAGCCTGGTGATATTACCACTAGGCCGTCACCTCCCCACCGCCTATGAGCATGACAGGATGAAAAAGAATTGGAAAAATCTTTGCCAGGTTCTGGGTCTAAAATTCAACATCATTATATCAGACCTTCTCCATGATTTACAATTAAATCATTTGATATTCCTAATTAAATCATGAATGTGGGTGTCACTGGCTGGTCCAGCATTTATTGCCCATCCCTAGTTGCCCCTGGAGAAGGTGGGGGTGAGATGCCTTCTTGAACCACTGCAGTCCATGTGCTATAGGGTGACCCACAATGTCCCTTAGGGAGGGAATTCCAAGATTCTGACCCACTGACAGTGAACAAACAGTGATATATTTCCAAGTCAGGATGGTGAGTGCTTGGAGAGGAACTTGCAGGGGGTGGTGTTCCCATGTATCTGCTGCCCTTGTCCTTCTAGATAGAAGAAGTTATTAATTTGGAAGGTGCTGCCTGAAGATCTTTGGTGAATTTCTGCAGGGTATCTTGTAGATGGTACACACTGCTGCTACTGATCATCAGTGGTCAATCAAGCGGCTGCTTTGTCCTGGATGGTGTCAAGCTTCTTGTGTTGTTGGGGCTGCACCCATCCAGGCAAGTGGGGAGTATTCCATCACACTCCTGACTTGTAGATGGTGGGCAGATTTTGGAGAGTCAGGTCAGTTACTCGCACTGAATTGTCAGCCTTCAGAGAGAGTGCAGGTCAATTTTGACTTTGATGAATTGATAAATTTGTCAGGGATGTTGAAAGAGAAGCTGTATTGATGTCTGCCAGTTTTGATCAATACCTGCGAGTGTGTATTTGGGGCAGAAAGCTGAGGCAGGGGGAATGTTGGATTCAATTTCTATCAATCATTTGATCAGACAGCTGCTTTCTCCCTCCCTTATCCTGACCCTTCCCAGTGAAAAGTACAACCAGACAGATCTGCTCCAGACCCACCTCGCCATTTGTAGACGGTTCGATGTCTGAGTAACGATGGTCACAAATAACATCATCAATCCCCCTCAGGGGGCCGGCGGGGATATGAGGGAAGGAAACTGTGCAGTTGAAAGCAAAGTAACGATACACCTTCCACGTCCGGCCAAAGTCTGAAGATCTCTCAATATACATGGCAGCTGGGCGAAATGTCTAATCAACAGAAAGGATAACACAAGATGGTTATTTCCACAGCTTTCTGCCCTGGGTTGTGCAGAGCTGGGCTGAGAGGTGGCAAATGGAGTTTAATGCAGACAAGTGTGAGGTGATGCACTTTGGTGGGAGTAACCGGAAGGCAAAGTACTGGGCTAATGGTAAGATTCTTAGTAGTGTAGATGAGCAGAGAGATCTCGGTGTCCACGTACACAGATCCTTGAAAGTTGCCACCCAGGTTGACAGGGCTGTTATGACAGCATACAGTGTTTTGGCTTTTATTAATAGAGGGATCGAGTTCCGGAACCAAGAGGTTATGGTGAAGCTGTACAAAACTCTGGTGCGGCCGCACTTGGAGTATTGCGCACAGTTCTGGTCACCGCATTATAAGAAGGATGTGGAAGCTTTGGAAAGGGTGCAGAGGAGATTTACTAGGATGTTGCCTGGTATGGAGGGAAGGTCTTACAAGGAAAGGCTGAGGGACTTGAGGCTGTTTTCATTAGAGAGAAGAAGGTTGAGAGGTGACTTAATTGAAACATATAAAATAATCGGAGGATTAGATAGGGTGGATAGGGAGAGCCTTTTTCTTAGGATGGTGACGGCGAGCATGAGGGGGCATAGCTTTAAATTGAGGGGTGAAAGATATAGGACAGATGTCAGAGGTCGTTTCTTTACTCAGAGAGTAGTAAGGGAATGGAACGCTTTGCCTGCAACGGTAGTAGATTCACCAACTTTAGGTACATTTAAGTCGTCATTGGATAAGCATATAGACGTACATGGAATAGTGTAGGTTACATAGGCTTGAGATCGGTATGACAGGTCGGCACAACATCGAGGGCCGAAGGGCCTGTACTGTGCTGTAATGTTCTATGTTCTATGTTCTTCACAGGAATTTGATCAGACACAAACTGTCACCAGGCCACAAGAGGTGATACTAAAACAGGAGATCAACTCCTCGGAAAAAGGTGCATGATTTTAAGGATCATCTTAAATGAGGAGAGAGGAGAGAGCAGTGAAAATGTTTAGGGGGAAAATTAAAGCCCAGGCAGCTGAAGCCACTCCCACCAAAAGATGACTAATTAAAATCAGGGGTAGCACTGGGGGAATGAGTAAATTCCAGACGGAGTTTCAGGAAATTGAGCCAAGTTCAGGCAAGAACTTGAAAAGAAGAACACCATTTTTAATAGGAGCAGTTACTGGAAAAGCTCAGCAGGTCTGTCAGCATCAGTGAAGGAGAAAACAGAGTTAATGTTTCTGGTCCGGTGACCCTTGCTCATTGAAAGCAATGTGTTGTACATTTAAACTTTGAATTGATTCAGGGATGACTGGTTTCTATCTGTGTAACAGGATTTTAAAACGTCTGCTCCATGTCAACAGCCCAGCTCGCAGCTCTTTCTACATCCCTCTCACTTTTCTCTGAGTACACAGCCAGGCTCAACCAATAAAACGCAGCCAGCATCAATGTTAAAACAAGTTAGAATCAAACACAGAGTAATTAAACACTACACAATGTAGTTCAATGAGCCTATGGTGGTGATGGGTAGGCAGGACTTGATGCATGTGCAGACATGAACAATGCAGTTTGAGATACATTAGAGTCGACACATCCCTGAGGTGCTTCTAAGCTCTCAGTTCATCCATCACCCAAAGCTGAGGGCTTGAGCTAAAGTAAAATAACTTGATCAGTACAAGCAGACTGAGGTTTGGCATAAACTCTAGTCAGGAATGTCATCAATCCAGCAAGCAGCATATTTACTGAGATGGTATTTGCTGAAGGTTATTATGAAGAGCATTTTGTGAGGACATTTGCTAAGGCTTATTACTGAGGGCACATGCTGAGGGTATTGTTTTGAAGGCTATTACGTAGGGTATTTGCTGAGTCAGGGTAAATTCTGACCATTGAGTTTTGGAATGACCACCAAAGTGCTGCCATGGTGAGGTGGGACGATGTTACTAATTAACAGGCCCATTGTCAGCTCAGGGCCTGAGTAGAATCATTCCTGATCAAAGAGCAAACCTGATCTGGAGCACAGCCCAGAGCTGAGGGTGTGTTCGAATCATTCACACAGTAAATCTCACCAGCTGTACCAACACAACAAAGCTAGCACCACAATACGGTTTCCAGAATAATTAAAACATAATTTCCCTTTAATTTATAGGATTAATCTTCAGTAAATAATCTGAGCAATAACCTCGCTTCATGACACTCAATGAGTACTGTCAGTAAGAAGTGACAATAAATCCCCTGAGTGAAAGCTCCTGTTGAAAGGGATTTGCAGTGAGCAGTGGGGAAGTCAGCCCTATGCACAAACCAGTGCCTGGAACATGGCCCCAGTCCATCAGCTGGTTCATCTTTCAGGTCCTTCAGAGATGAAAGAGATCAAAGCTCCAGCATATGACCAGTGGGGGAAACAGGGGTTAGTTAAGCTTTAAAGAAGTTGGTTGAGGTATTTTTCTGCACAATAATTAAGACTGAAACTGACTGGGTGTGTACAGGAACAAATATTTCTTTAGAACTTTGTTGAAAGCACCTTTAATGTTGAGTTAGACTGTATTGAAGAATTGTGAGGAGATTCCAGTCTGTAGTTAAACCAGCCCTCCCCTGTCCTGTTCTTTCTCTCTTACCTTGAATTTCATGATGAGGTGTGTGAAATGGAATTCAGCTTCTAGGTCCAGCTGGATGCTGACTTTCTCTTCCCCTGTGTGTGGAGACAAGGCACAGCAAGATGGTGACTGGCCACAAACTGGCACCAGGTATCAGGAGACACCCAGGATAACAATTCTCTTGTGCAAACAGATGTTTGTTGCCCGTGCCACGTGCTAGTGAGGCGAGGAATAGGGAGAGAGAGGAGTTGAACACGTGGCTACAGGGATGGTGCAGGAGGGAGGGTTTTGGATTCTTGGATAATTGGGACTCTTTCTGGGGTAGGTGGGACCTCTACAAGCAGGATGGTCTTCACCTGAACCAGAGGGGTACTGATATCCTGGGGGGGATATTTGCTAAGGCTATTCGGGTGGGTTTAAACTAATTCAGCAGGGGGATGGGCACCAAAATTGTAGTTCGAGTACAGAAAAGGTTGAGAGTAGGAAGGGCCGAAATAAAGTATCAGGGACGCAAGATGGCACCGGCAAGTAAGAAGTTGGTTTGAAGTGTGTCTACTTCAATGCCAGGAGCGTCCAGAATAAGGTGGGTGAACTTCCAGCATGGGTTAGTACCTGGGACTTCAATGTTGTGGCCATTTCGGAGACATGGATAGAGCAGGGACAGGAATGGTTGTTGCAGGGTCCGGGATTTGGATGTTTCGGTAAGAACAGAGAAGACGGTAAAAGGGGAGAGGTGTGGCATTGTTGGACAAGGACAGTATTATAGTTGCAGAAAGAATGTTTGGAGACTCGTCAACTGCGGTAGTATGGGCTGAGGTTAGAAACAGGAAAGGAGTGGTCACCCTGTTGGGAGCTTTCTATAGGCCTCCGAATAGTTCCAGAGATGTAGAGGAAAGGATAGCAAAGATGATTCTCGATAGGAGTGAGAGAGACAGGATAGTTGTCATGGGGGACTTTAACTTTCCAAATATTGACTGGGAACACGATAGTTCGAGTACTATAGATGGGTCAGTTTTTGTCCAGTGTGTGCAGGAGGGCTTCCTGACACAGTATATAGATAGGCCAACAAGGGACAAAGCCACATTAGATTTGGTACTGGGTAATGAGTCTGGCCAGGTGTTAGATTTGGAAGTAGGTGAGCACTTTGGTGATAGCAATCACAATTCTGTTATGTTTACTTTAGTGATGGAAAGGAATAGGTGTATACCACTGGGCAAGAGTTATAGCTGGGGGAAAGGCAATTATGATGAGATTAGGCAAGATTTAGGGAGCATAGAATGGGGAAGGAAACTGCAGGGGATGGGCACATTAGAAATGTGGAGCTTATTCAAGAAAAAGCTCCTGTGTGTCCTAGATAAATATGTACCTGTCAGGCAGGGAGGAAGCTGTAGAGTGCGGGAGCCGTGGTTTACGAAGGAAGTGGAATCTCTGGTCAAGAGGAAGAAGAAGGCTGATGTTAGGATGAGATGTGAAGGCTCAATTAGGGTGCTTGAAGGTTACAAGGTAGCCAGAAAAGACCTAAAGAGAGAGCTCAGAAAAGCCAGGAGGAGACATGAGAAGTTGTTGGCAGATAGGATCAGGGTCAACCCTAAGGCTTTCTATAGGTATTTAAGGAATAAAAGAATGACGAAAGTAAGATTAGGCCCAATCAAGGATAGTAGTGGTAAGTTGTGTGTGGAGTCAGATGAGATAGGGGAAGCACTAAATGAATATTTTTCAACAGTATTCACTCCAGAAAACGACAATGTTGTCGAGGAGAATACTGAGATACAGGCTACTAGACGAGGTGGGATTGAGGTTCACAAGGAAGAGGTATTAGAAATCCCACAGAGTGTGAAGATAGATAAGTCACCTGGGCCGGCTGGGATTTATCCCAGGATCCTCTGGGAAGCCAGAGAGGAGATTGCCGAGCCTTTGGCATTGATCTTTAACTCGTCATTGTCTACAGGAATAGTGCCAGATGACTGGAGGATAGCAAATGTGGTTCCCCTGTTCAAGAAGGGGAGTAGAGACAACCCTGGTAATTATAGACCAGTGAGCCTTACCTCAGATGTTGGTAAAGTGTTGGAAAAGGTTATAAGAGATAGGATTTATAATCATCTAGAAAAGAATAATTTGATTAGCGATAGTCAGCACGGTTTTGTGAAGGGAAGGTCGTGCCTCACAAACCTTATTGAGTTCTTTGAGAAGGTGGCCAAACAGGTAGATGAGAGTAAACCGGTTGATGTGGTGTATATGGATTTCAGCAAGGCGTTCGATAAGGTTCCCCACAATAGGCTATTGTACAAAATGCGGAGGAATGGGATTGTGGAGATATAGCAGTTTGGATCGGAAATTGGCTTGCTGAAAGAAGACAGAGGGTGGTAGTTGATGGGAAATGTTCATCCTGGAGACCAGTTACTAGTGGTGTACCGCAAGGGTCGGTGTTGGGTCCACTGCTGTTTGTCATTTTTATAAACGACCTGGATGAGGGCGTAGAAGGATGGGTTAGTAAATTTGCAGATGACACTAAGGTCAGTGGAGTTGTGGATAGTGATGAAGAATGTTGTAGGTTACAGGGAGACATAGATAAGCTGCAGAGCTGGGCTGAGAGGTGGAAAATGGAGTTTAATGCAGACAAGTGTGAGGTGATGCACTTTGGTAGGAGTAACCAGAAGGCAAAGTACTGGGCTAATGGTAAGATTCTTGGGAGTGTAGATGAGCAGAGAGATCTCGGTGTCCACGTACACAGATCCTTGAAAGTTGCCACCCAGCCTTGACAGGGCTGTTAAGAAGGCATACAGTGTTTTGGCTTTTATTAATAGAGGGATCGAGTTCCGGAACCAAGAGATTATGGTGAAGCTGTACAAAACTCTGGTGCGGCCGCACTTGGAGTATTGTGTACAGTTCTGGTCACCGCATTATAAGAAGGATGTGGAAGCTTTGGAAAGGGTGCAGAGGAGATTTACTAGGATGTTGCCTGGTATGGAGGGAAGGTCTTACGTGGAAAGGCTGAGGGACTTGAGGCTGTTTTCGTTCGAGAGAAGAAGGTTGAGAGGTGAGTTAACTGAGATATATAAGTTAATCAGAGGGTTAGACAGGGTGGATAGGGACAGCCTTTTTCCTAGGATGGTGACGGTGAGCACGAGGGGGCATAGCTTTAAATTGAGGGGTGAAAGATATAGGACAGATGTCAGAGGTGGTTTCTTTATTCAGAGAGTAGTCAGAGAAGTCGGGGGTGAAGAGAGAGAGATTGAGACAAATCAGGAAGGAATTTCAGAGTGCAGCGACGAGACAGCATGCAAAACAGACAATTACAAGAAAACTCTTGTCCCATGAAGCATGCCTCTTTTCCTGAACCTCAAGCCATTTATTAAATCTGAAAAGATGGCTTTGTAAACTTCAGCATCCTTCGTCCAATCTCACATCAAAACCGTCCAAACTTTGGCAATGTGATCTGCCCAGATGGTACTGGGGCGATGACCAGGAATACAGGAATCACTGTGTTTCCGCTCAGGTTTCATAAGGCTCTGCCAACGCTTCTCCCCATAAGGGCTGCTTGATTGGGAGAGAGTGAGGTAGTAAACCAAGTACCAGCGAACTATTCTGCTGCCTCTTGGCCACTGTGTGCCTCACGTGTTACTGTTGGCTACACAAAGGACATAGTGTTCAGAGCGTCTAAGTTACAATCACAAACATAACCAGCTCAAGATAATAATAACACACTGTGAAAACTGATATTTTCTAATAAATTCCCTCTCCTCACATGGACTACAATTGCAACAGTTTGATCAGATGTTTCTCTCTGCTCTTCTCTTCCGCTAGCCTATCCGACAAACTCCCTTTAATACTCACCCAGAACTCCAGGTTCCCTCCTATAGCAGCTCGGAATGTCACTACCGATGCAGGGAGCTCAATTCAGGAAGCAGGTCAACAATACAGATCTCCAGGAGTAAAACACAACTGGAACTCCCCAACAAAGGGGCCCATTCTAGTACCAATTGCCAGGGGCATTGAGCATGCTGAGAGACAATTTAATGGAGGGTTTTAGTATTGACATGGATTACCGAGGATTGGTCAATCAACTTAAGATTTTGAAAGCATGGAGTCAGTTTGGGAGGAATGTATTTACTCTGAGGCTTATTGGGAATGCAGGAACACTTTGCCATGGAGCTGAGACAACTGCATCAGGACACAGCAGATACACATTAGCAATAGATAGATAGATGTGGAGTTGGGGAATGGAACTGGAGAGTGGAGCTGCAGTGAGGGTTAGGGGTGTGGGACTGACGTGAAGGATAGGAGAGTGGAACAGAGGGGAGGGATAGAGGAGTGGGGCTGAGGTGAGGGATAGGGGAATGGCATCGAGGAGTGGGACTGCGGTGAGGGATAGGGGAATGGGGCCAGGCAGTGGGACTGAGGTGAGGGATAGAGGAGCAGGGCTGAGGTGAGGGATAGGGGAATGGCATCGAGGAGTGGGACTGCAGTGAGGGATAGAGGAGCGGGGCTGAGGTGAGGGATAGGGGAATGGCATCGAGGAGTGGGACTGCGGTGAGGGATAGAGGAGCAGGGCTGAGGTGAGGATAGGAGAATGGGATTGAGAAATGGGATAGGGGGATGGAATAAGAAAGTGGGACGAAGGTGAGGGAAAGAGGAGTAGAACTGGAGAATGGGATTGGGGAATGGGACTACTGTAGGGGTGAGGGGTGAGGTGAGATCGTGTTTTTAGAATTAATGTCGCAAAGAGCAGAGGGAGGAGCTGAAAGGACTCTTGCTGTTGCGATTCTAAAAATCGGGTTGTCTGACAACATCGAGGACATTAAACTGAAACATTCCGACTGGTCTGCACAACTCATTCAGTGACATTGTCCTGTGTCAGATTTGTCAAAATGCGCATTTCATACTAACACCTTCAGTATTTACAGCACTCAGCAGAGCCCCTCATTTAAACACACTGTCAGTTTAAAAACAAGTTGTAATTGCAGCGCCTGTACCTTTAATCTCAGCTAAATGTCAAAGATGCTGGGCAGAGCTGTGTGTAAAACAGAGCATCATTCCAAACAAGATATTTGTTAAAATATGGGTCAAAGGCTTGGGTTTAGGAAGCCAGGAGGTGAGAGAGGTGAAGGGATTCAGAGGGAGAATTCTAAAGACCAGAAATCGGACACTGAAGGAGGGCAGGGCGCTCAGAAGCAGAGAATTCGAACGTGCAGTCGATAGCTGCAGCAGAGAGGGAGCAAAGGGATTTAAACACAGGGATAATAAAATGTGAGGCTGGATGAACACAGCAGGCCAAGCAGCATCTCAGGAGCACAAAAGCTGACGTTTCGGGCCTAGACCCTTCATCAGAGAGGGGGATGGGGTGTGGGTTCTGGAATAAATAGGGAGAGAGGGGGAGGCGGACCGAAGATGGAGAGAAAAGAAGACAGGTGGAGAGAGTTTAGGTGGGGAGGTAGGGAGGGGGTAGGTCAGTCCAGGGAAGACGGACAGGTCAAGGAGGTGGGATGAGGGTAGTAGGTAGATGGGGGTGCGGCTTGGGGTGGGAGGAAGGGATGGGTGAGAGGAAGAGCAGGTTAGGGAGGCAGAGACAGGTTGGACTGGTTTTGGGATGCAGTGGGTGGAGGGGAAGAGCTGGGCTGGTTTTAGGATGCAGTGGGGGGAGGGGACGAACTGGGCTGGTTTTGGGATGCAGTGGGGGAAGGGGAGATTTTGAAACTGGTGAAGTCCACATTGATACCATTAGGCTGCAGGGTTCCCAGGCGGAATATGAGTTGCTGTTCCTGCAACCTTCAGGTGGCATCGTTGTGGCACTGCAGGAGGCCCATGGTGGACATGTCATCTAAAGAATGGGAGGGGGAGTGGAAATGGTTTGCGACTGGGAGGTGCAGTTGTTTGTTGCTAACTGAGCGGAGGTGTTCTGCAAAGCGGTCCCCAAGCCTCCGCTTGGTTTCCCCAATGTAGAGGAAGCCGCACCGGGTACAGTGGATGCAGTATACCACATTGGCAGATGTGCAGGTGAACCTCTGCTTGATGTGGAATGTCATCTTGGGGCCTGGGATGGGGGTGAGGGAGGAGGTGTGGGGACAAGTGTAGCATTTCCTGCGGTTGCAGGGGAAGGTGCCGGATGTGGTGGGGTTGGAGGGCAGTGTGGAGCGAACAAGGGAGTCACGGAGAGAGTGGTCTCTCCGGAAAGCAGACAGGGGTGGGGATGGAAAAATGTCTTGGGTGGTGGGGTCGGATTGTAGATGGCGGAAGCGTCGGAGGATGATGCGTTGTATCCGGAGGTAGGTGGGGTGGTGTGTGAGAACGAGGGGGATCCTCTTTGGGCGGTTGTGGCAGGAGCGGGGTGTGAGGGATGTGTTGCGGGAAATACGGGAGACGCGGTCAAGGGCGTTCTCGATCACTGTGGGGGGAAAGTTGCGGCCCTTGAAGAACTTGGACATCTGGGATGTGCGGGAGTGGCATGTCTTATCGTGGGAGCAGATGCGGCGGAGGCGGAGGAATTGGGAATAGGGGATGGAATTTTTGCAGGAGGGTGGGTGGGAGGAGGTGTATTCTAGGTAGCTGTGTGAGTCAGTGGGCTTGAAATGGACATCAGTTACAAGCTGGTTGCCTGAGATGGAGACTGAGAGGTCCAGGAAGGTGAGGGATGTTGTGGAGATGGCCCAGGTGAACTGAAGTTTGGGGTGGAAGGTGTTGGTGAAGTGGATGAACTATTCGAGCTCCTCTGGGGAGCAAGAGGCGGCGCTGATACAGTCATCAATGTACCGGAGGAAGAGGTGGGGTTTGGGGCCTGTGTAGGTGCGGAAGAGGGACTGTTCCACGTAACCTACAAAGAGGCAGGCATAGCTGGGGCCCATGCGGGTGCCCATGGCCATCCCCTTAGTCTGTAGGAAGTGGGAGGAGTCAAAAGAGAAGTTGTTGAGGGTGAGGATGAGCTTCACATTTTATTATCTTGGATTCTCCAGCATCTGCAGTTCCCATTATCTCTAAACACAGGGATAAGTGTTTTACTTTTGAGACTTTAGGAGGCTAGGAGCCAATGTAGGTGGTGAGAGGAGAGAGATTTTAAATAATACATGAGGGACAAGTGTTTCAGACAGATGGTGGTCCACATGTGGAATCAACTTCCTGAGGAAGTGGTGGATTAGATTTTTTTTAAAGTTTAGATTTATTTATCACGTACTAAGTATAGGAATACATAAATACAGCAAAAAGTGCACAAATTCACCATTCACTGACGCCAAATTGGTTACAAAAACCAGAATTAAAAGATTTAACAGAGCCAAATGATAAAAACAAAGGCTGGTGTAACCTCTAGAGTCAGGAAGTGCTCAGTTTGCTGAAATCCAGGATTGAATCAAGGACTTTTTAAATCTTCAGTCTAATGCTCTCCCAACTATCTCAGCCGGGCACAAATGCAACATTTAAATGGCATTTATGTAAGGACATGAATAGGAAAGACTTGGATAATTATGGGCCAGGAGCAAGGCAGGTGACTCTAGTCTAGGATAATAAAATGTGAGGCTGGATGAACACAGCAGGCCAAGCAGCATCTCAGGAGCACAAAAGCTGACGTTTCGGGCCTAGACCCTTCATCAGAGAGGGGGATGGGGGGAGGGAACTGGAATAAATAGGGAGAGAGGGGGAGGCGGACCGAAGATGGAGAGTAAAGAAGATAGGTGGAGATAGTGTAGGTGGGGAGGTAGGGAGGGGATAGGTCAGTCCAGGGAAGACGGACAGGTCAAGGAGGTGGGATGAGGTTAGTAGGTAGCGGGGGGTGCGGCTTGGGGTGGGAGGAAGGGATGGGTGAGAGGAAGAACCGGTTAGGGAGGCAGAGACAGGTTGGACTGGTTTTGGGATGCAGTGGGTGAGGGGGAAGAGCTGGGCTGGTTGTGTGGTGCAGTGGGGGGAGGGGACGAACTGGGCTGGTTGAGGGATGCAGTAGGGGAAGGGGAGATTTTGAAACTGGTGAAGTCCACATTGATACCATATGGCTGCAGGGTTCCCAGGCGGAATATGAGTTGCTGTTCCTGCAACCTTCGGGTGGCATCATTGTGGCAGTGCAGGAGGCCCATGATGGACATGTCATCAAGAGAATGGGAGGGGGAGTGGAAATGGTTTGCGACTGGGAGGTGCAGTTGTTTTTTGCGAACTGAGTGGAGGCGTTCTGCAAAGCGGTCCCCAAGCCTCCGCTTGGTTTCCCCAATGTAGAGGAAGCCGCACCGGGTACAGTGGATGCAGTATACCACATTGGCAGATGTGCAGGTGAACCTCTGCTTGATGTGGAATGTCATCTTGGGGCCTGGGATGGGGGTGAGGGAGGAGGTGTGGGGACAAGTGTAGCATTTCCTGCGGTTGCAGGGGAAGGTGCCGGGTGTGGTGGGGTTGGAGGGCAGTGTGGAGCGAACAAGGGAGTCACGGAGAGAGTGGTCTCTCCGGAAAGCAGACAGGGGTGGGGATGGAAAAATGTCTTGGGTGGTGGGGTCGGATTGTAAATGGCGGAAGTGTCGGAGGATAATGCGTTGTATCCGGAGGTTGGTAGGGTGGTGTGTGAGAACGAGGGGGATCCTCTTGGGGCGGTTGTGGCGGGGGCGGGGTGTGAGGGATGTGTCGCGGGAAATGCGGGAGACGCGGTCAAGGGCGTTCTCGATCACCGTGGGGGGAAAGTTGCGGTCCTTAAAGAACTTGGACATCTGGGATGTGCGGGAGTGGAATGTCTTGTCGTGGGAGCAGATGCGGCGGAGGCGGAGGAATTGGGAATAGGGGATGGAATTTTTGCAGGAGGGTGGGTGGGAGGAGGTGTATTCTAGGTAGCTGTGGGAGTCGGTGGGCTTGAAATGGACATCAGTTACAAGCTGGTTGCCTGAGATGGAGACTGAGAGGTCCAGGAAGGTGAGGGATGTGCTGGAGATGGCCCAGGTGAACTGAAGATTGGGGTGGAAGGTGTTGGTGAAGTGGATGAACTGCTCGAGCTCCTCTGGGGAGCAAGAGGCGGCGCCGATACAGTCATCAATGTACCAGAGGAAGAGGTGGGGTTTGGGGCCTGTGTAGGTGCAGAAGAGGGACTGTTCCACGTAACCTACAAAGAGGCAGGCATAGCTGGGGCCCATGCGGGTGCCCATGGCCACCCCCTTAGTCTGTAGGAAGTGGGAGGAGTCAAAAGAGAAGTTGTTGAGTGTGAGGACGAGTTCAGCTAGGCGGATGAGAGTGTCGGTGGAGGGGGACTGGTCGGGCCTGCGGGACAGGAAGAAGCGGAGGGCCTTGAGGCCATCTCCATGCGGAATGCAGGTGTACAGGGACTGGACGTCCATGGTGAATATGAGGTGTTGGGGGCCAGGGAATTGGAAGTCCTGGAGGAGGTGGAGGGCGTGGGTGGTGTCACGGACGTAGGTGGGGAGTTCCTGGACCACAGGGGAGAAAATGGAGTCCAGATAGGTGGAGATGAGTTCGGTGGGGCAGGAGCAGGCTGAGACGATGGGTCGACCAGGGCAGGCAGGTTTGTGGATTTTGGGAAGGAGATAGAAACGGGCCGTGCGGGGTTGGGGAACAATGAGGTTGGAGGCTGTGGGTGGGAGGTCCCCTGAGGTGATGAGGTCGTGAATGGTGTTGGAGATGATGGTTTGGTGCTCGGGTGACATGTCCATCATGGGCCTCCTGCACTGCCACAATGATGCCACCCGAAGGTAGCAGGAACAGCAACTCATATTCCGCCTGGGAACCCTGCAGCCATATGGTATCAATGTGGACTTCACCAGTTTCAAAATCTCCCCTTCCCCTACTGCATCCCTCAACCAGCCCAGTTCGTCCCCTCCCCCCACTGCACCACACAACCAGCCCAGCTCTTCCCCCCCACCCACTGCATCCCAAAACCAGTCCAACCTGTCTCTGCCTCCCTAACCGGTTCTTCCTCTCACCCATCCCTTCCTCCCACCCCAAGCCGCACCCCCCGCTACCTACTAACCTCATCCCACCTCCTTGACCTGTCCGTCTTCCCTGGACTGACCTATCCCCTCCCTACCTCCCCACCTACACTCTCTCCACCTATCTTCTTTACTCTCCATCTTCGGTCCGCCTCCCCCTCTCTCCCTATTTATTCCAGTTCCCTCCCCCCATCCCCCTCTCTGATGAAGGGTCTAGGCCCGAAACGTCAGCTTTTGTGCTCCTGAGATGCTGCTTGGCCTGCTGTGTTCATCCAGCCTCACATTTTATTATCTTGGAATCTCCAGCATCTGCAGTTCCCATTATCTCTGACTCTAGTCTAGTTTGTGATTATGTTCACCATGGACTTGTTGGAACGAAGGATCTGTTTCCGTGTTTCATGGCTCTATGACTAAGTGGGGAATTGTACAAATAAGAAGTAAATGTGGGAATGGTGTGCGGGTCTCCTATAAGTAATACATAGAGAATGGAGTTTAAGGGAAGAAATAGTGGTTGTTGGGGAGGCAATGGCTTATTGATATTACTGTTAGACTATTAATGCAGAGACCCAGGTAATATCCTGTGGACCTGGGTTTGAATCCCACTCTGGCAGATGGTGGAATTTGAATTCAATAAAAATCTGAAATTTAGAGTCATAGAGGTATACAGCACGCACATAGACCCTTTGGTCCAACTCATCCATTAAATCAGATATCTTAAATAAATCTAGTATATTTCGCCCATATCCCTCTAAACCCTTCCTATTCATGTACCCATCCTGATGCCTTTTAAATATTGTAAATTACCAGCCTCCACCACTTGCTCTGGCAGTTCATTCCATCCACGCACCACTCTCTGTGTGAAAATGTGGCCCCTTAGGTCTACCTTAAAACTTTCCCCTCTCACCTTAAACCTGTGCCCTCTAGTTTTGGACCCACCCCAGGGGTGCGACCTTGGCTATTCACCCTTTCCATGCCCATGATTTTATAAGCCTCTATAAAGTTACCTCTCACCCTCAAAGATCCAGGGAAAATAGCCCCAGCCTATTCAGCCTCTCCCTATAGCACAAACCCTCCAATCCTGGCAACATCCTAATGATTACTATGAATCAATTGTCAATTGTCAGAAAAACCCATCAGGTTCACTAATGTCAGAGATAATGGGAACTGCAGATGCTGGAGAATCCAAGATAATAAAGTGTGTAGCTGGATGAACACAGCAGGCCAAGCAGCATCTCAGGAGCACAAAAGCTGACCTTTCGGGCCTACACCCTTCATCAGAGCTAATGAAGGGTCTAGGCCCGAAACATCAGCTTTTGAGCTCCTGAGATGCTGCTTGGCCTGCTGTGTTCATCCAGCTACACACTTTATTATCTTAGGTTCACTAATGTCCTTTAGGGAAGGAAACTACTATCCTTACTTGGTCTGGTGTACATGTGACTCCAGACCCACAGTAACGTGGTTGACTCTAACAGCCCTCTGAGAAATTAGGGATGGGCAATAAATGCTGGCTGAATGAGTTTTAAAAAAAGCACATATCGATAATCATGGGAGATTTTAATTTATGTATTGGCTGGAAAATCCAATGTCAAAGGTAATGATGAGCGGTTTATTGAATGATCTTATGATATTTCCTTGGAGCAGCATGTTCTTGAACTGACCAGACAGCAGGCTACGCTAGACCTTCTACTGTACAATATTAATTAATAATCCCATAGTGAAGGTACCTTCAGGTAGTGGCAACTGTAATGTGATGTCATTCAGTTTGAGGGAGAGAAAAATGAGTCTAAGACCAGTGTTTTAAACTTAAACAAAGAGCTCGTGATAGCAGAGCTGGTTAAAATGAATTAGAAAATTAAAGGATAGCTTGGTAGAGAATACACGCACTCTAATGGGAAAGAGAAATTCTAAAAAGAGGGCTTGTCATTTGTGGTCAACCAACCAGGTTAAAGATGGTATCAAACAGAGAGAAAGATACAATGATGCAAAGAAGGGGGACAGGTCAGAAGATTGGACAGAATGTAAGAAAACAGACAGAATGGCTGAAAAATTAGAGTATGAGAGAAAGCTAGCTAGAAAATTAAAACAGATTGGGGTAAGAATTCCTATAGGTATTTAAAAGAGAATTAACAAAGTGAGCATTGATCTTACAAAGTCGACATGGCTCTGTGAAAAAGAAATTATATTTGACCAACCTGTTGGAGCTCTTTGAGGAAGTAAAATGTGCCTTGGATAAGGGGAAACTGGTGGATAACTGTCCTTAGATTTTCAGAAGGAGTTTGATAAGGTGACACATGGAAATTTATTATGGAAAATAAGAGTTTATGAATGGCATGGATACAAGATTGGCTAACAGAAAACAGTGTCATCATAAATAGATTTTCTGATCCTGAGTGACGTACCCCAGGGATCAGACCCTCAACTGGTTACAATCTGTATTGGAAACTTGGATGAAGATACCAATGGCATGGCACTGTAGCTAAATTTGTTAATGGCACAAGATCGGTAGGGAACTAGATTGTAAAGAAGACACAAGGAGATCCCAAAGGGTTCGAGGGAGGTTAAGAGAGTGGGCTAAGATCTGGCAAGTGGAGCACAGTGCTGAATAATGTGAAACTGTCCACTTGGCAGACGAAACAAAATAGAAGCATGTTATCCAAACGAACAGAGTTAGCACAGCTCTGGGTGTCCTAGAACATAAACCACAGGAGGTAAGTCTGCAGGGACAGTAAGTAATCCGGAAAGTCAATAGAATGTAAATATTTATTGCGGGGAAATTGAATATAAAAGTAGGGAGTTTATGCTTTAACTATACGTGAGTTGGGTAAGATGATCGCTTGGGTGCTGTATACGGTGTGGTTTCCTTGTTCAAGGAAGAATGCAAATGCATTGGAAACAGTTCAGTGAAGGTTTACCAGATGAGGGTCTAGACCCAAAACGTCAACCTTCCTGCTCCTCTGATGCTGCTTGTTCTGCTGTGTTCATCCAGCTCCACACCGTGTTGTCTCTGCTACCTATAATTGGTAGGTTGTCTTATGGAGAAAGATTGAATAGGTCAGGCTTATATCTGCTGGGGTTTAGAAAAGTGAAAGGTGATTTCACTGTAACATCTAAAATCCTGAGGAGCATTCACAGGGTGAATGTGAAGGGAATTTTTCCCTTTTGTGGGAGAATCTAGAACTGGGGGGGTCACTGTTTAAAAATATATGTGTGCTATTTAAGACAAGGAAAAACCTGCTTCTTAAGATTTTGGAATCGTCCTTGAAAAATCTTGGCTATTTTTAAGACGGAAGTAGGTTGTCGATAAGCAAAGGGAGAAAGATTATCAGAGTATTCAGAAAAGCATGGAAGCAATCAGGCCAGCCTCACAAGATTGAGGAGCCAGCTCCTGCCCCTAACTTGAGTGTTCATATGAGGTGTAAAGAGGGTTTAAGATAAGTGCAGCAGAGTTTTCAATCGGGAGAGGTCTGTGTGGGTTAGCAGGTTTCAACAACTGATAGTCTGATGCACGGGCGGAGATGGGTCTGGACCTAACCTTTGCAATGGATTGGAGTCAGAGCGGACCTTCACAATGACAGGATGTCTTAGCCTGGCTCAGCCTGACACAGTGGCCCGAGGGGAAATGGAGAAATGACCCCAAGTCACATTGGCAGTGTGCCCACCCCAGAGTACAAACCAATTCCAAAACAGACCCGGGCACTCAGCCTGGGTGAAAATTGCACACTCCGTGTCTTAGCTCACCATTTTCTGACTGCCACCAGGTCTTGTCCTCCATCTGATCAGTCAGATAGATCACATTCTTTATCCGGTGACTATTCCTGTTTCTCAAAGAATCGTATGGCATTGTGGAATCACACTGGAAACATTTCTCCACTTCCTGCAATGGACACAGAAAATTCACACCTTTATTGGAATGATAGTGTTTCACTCACAATGCTAAGTCCAGTGTCAGTCCCGCAGGTCTACAGTGTATGACTCAGTTGGGAATCTGTGCCAATAATCGAGCCTTACTGTTCCACAACCCATCACAAATAGGTAACTGCCCAATGAAACCACCAAAATGACCAACTTAATAAACTAAACCAAAGCAAAAAACTGCAGATGCTCGAGGCAGATCTCCTTTGCCATTATCAGTCGGGTATGCTGGTTGTTCTCCTTTCCTAACTCCTGGAGGTTGCCAAAATTCCACTTAAAGTCGTGAGACAAGGCCATTCAGCCCCCTGAGTCTATGCAGGCTTTCTGTATAGGAATCTTGTCAGTGCATTTCCTCAACTTGTCTCTGTAACCTTGCTCCTCAAAATTTCAATTCAATTTCCTTTTGTAATTGTCTCTCCTCTCTGCTCTATGGGTAAGGGCATTGGGTAGAAAGAATATGCAGGATAGAAATGGGGAAAAGGCAGGATATTGCCATTAGGGCTAGAAGGAGTACCATCTACACTGTAACGATCCCGTGTATAATGTTTTGTTCGAGACAGGGTCTCTGGGTATTCACAGCATCAAACAATAAACTCAGAGCTTGATGATGAATGTACTATTGGGAGGTGTAGGAGCCCCCCGGCAGAGGTAGCAGGGACTCCCACCCAGAGAGAGGGAAAGCGGGGAGAACGAGCACTATTGTACTCCTCATGGGGCAAGCAGAGAAACCCAGTCAGAAAAGTAAAAGTGGTAACAGGCTCTGACCGGGGAGGGGATGGGAATGTCAATAATCACGGCTAATTACACACTGTCAGTGGAAATGTATTGTGGGATGTGGAACAGCTGGACAGTCAGGCCCTGAGTGAAATCCTGATCATTTACTGAAACACAGACAGAGGGGAGACTGAAGCAAGAGAAGGCAAATAGTGAGCAATTGTTAGGAACCTGCTGTTGTGCTGGGAGGTGGTCAGGAATGCTGATCCCCTCAAGCTGTGAGGCTGTGTGAATAGCTGTAAAAGGTATGGCAGCTCTTGGAATTTCAGATGATGAAGGGTGACAGACTGACAGAGCGAGTGTGAGACTGAGTATGGAGACTCTGTTGTCTTCAGTCCTGCTTCACCACAGTTTTGGGAGCTCTGGCCCTCTTTATCAGAAGCTGCAGGTTCACCAGTAAGATTACTGAAACAGTGTTCCATCTGGGCCATCACATGGTTGTTCCAACTATACATCTATGTTCGACAAACTAGGTCCTCAACAGCATCAAGTTTCACATTAAATAATTAATATTAAATAATTAAAAGCAACATTGTAAAATATATAAAACATAGAACTGAGAATGACAGAAGTTGCTGAAAAAAATTCAACAGTTCTGCCAGCATCTGTGGAGTGAAAGCAACATTTACATTTCAGCTGCAGTCCTTTTACAGAAGAAATGGTAACTCTGCTTTCTCTCCATAGGTGCTAGCAGACCTGCTGAGTTTCTCTAGCACTTCCTGTTTTTGTAATATACATATATTCACTCATGGGGTGTGGGCATTGATGACTTGGCCAGAATTTATTGCCAAGCCCTGTTTAAACTGTGTCACTAATGTTTATGCACTAAAGTTATCAACCCAGATATTTTAAAGGACAAAACAGCACCCTGGCAGCAGATAAGCTAAGAACTCCTCTCGAAGTCACTGAGTATGATGAGAAAGGATCAACACAGGAAGGATGTTCCCAAAGACTGGGGGCTCTAGAACCAGGGGTCACAGTCTAAGGATACAGGACAGGGCCATTTAGGGCTAACAGCAAGAGAAATGTCTTCACCCAGAGAGTGGGGAGCCTGTGGAATTCCCTGCCACAGAAAGCAGTTCAGGCAAAAACTTTGAATGTTTTCAATTAGGAGTTAGAGATTGCTCTTAGGCCTAAAGGGATCAAAGGGAGTGGGGTGAAAGTGGGAAACAGGGGACTGTGTTGGATGATCAGCTGTGATCATGCTGGATGGCAGTGCAGGCTCGAAGGGCCGAGTGGCCGACTCCTACTCCTAGTTTCTATGTTTCTGTTATCCTGGGCTTGCTTCACTGGAGGAGGTCAGAAAAGAATGTTTCTGTTCTTTCCTGTGAATTTGGAGAATGGCTTTGCTGTGTGCCCCACTGTGAGAACATGGGGTACTGGTGGCTGTGTGCTGCGGGGAGGTGTCTGGCCAGTGATAGTATATTCTGACCTCTCCTGTAGTAATGTCCTTCACCCAGAATCACACCTATTACAGCACACAAGGAAGTCATTTGGCCTGTTATGCCTTAAACTCAAAAGCAACATTTCAGGAAAGCATATCGAGCATTTCTTTCTAAGAAGATGCTTCAGGGGCAGAGTTTTCTTGTCTCCCACTGAGAATTGTGCAAATACGTGTGGCGTACAGAAAGAAAGCACCACTGCATCAGTATAAAATGTGTCAATTACATTGGTGTGAAATTAACAAGAATAAAACTATAGATCACTGAATCATAAAGTTTTGCCAGTGCACGTCTATCTGAAGCAAGGGTTATTTCACCCATGGACAAGTGTGTCTGTGGAGCCGCAGAGATGGGCAAAGTCCTTAATGAATACTTCTCCTCTGTGTTTACCGTGGAGAAAGACATGAAGACTTGGGAACTTGGAGAAGTTAAGGACAGTCCATATCACAGTAGAGGAGGTGTTGGAGCTACTAGAATGTATGAAAATGGATAAATCCCCTGGTCCTGACCAGATATATCCAAGAACCCTGCAAGAGGTTAGAGAAGAAATTGCACTGGCCCTGGCTGATATATTTGCATCATTGTTAGCCGCGGGTGAGGTTCCAGGAGACTGGAGGGTAGTGAATGTGCTGCCCTTATTCAAGAAGGGCTGCAAAGAAAAACCTCAGAATTATAGACCAGGTTTCTGTCCTGTTTCTGTCCAGAAACCTTCCCCAAGAACATTCAACCAATCCTTGTTTTCAATCTCCTATTGACCCCAAAGCACAGCAGCGATCATAGAAAGGGGTTCAGATTTCCACCCCAGTTCTCTCTGGCTTCATCCAAAAGACCTGCTTCTGACGTTAGAGATATGGTCACATCTCCTGAATTTCCTGAAAATTCTGATGAGAAGAGTAGGCCATTCAGCCCAACATGCCTGCCCTACCTTCTATATGAAGAATATTTCTTAAGAGTCATAGAGCTGTGCAACATGGGAACAGGCCCTTCAGTCTAACTTCATGATGACCAGCTATCCGAAATTAATCTAGTCCTACTTGCCAGCACTTCGGGTCTAGGCCCGAAACGTCAGCTTTCCTGCTCCTAAGATGCTGCTTGGCCTGCTGTGTTCATCCAGCTCTACACCTTGTTTTCTCAGATTCTCCAGCATCTGCAGTTCCTACCATCTCTATCCTAAATTATTCTAGTCCCATTTGCCAGCATTTGGCCTGGATTCATCTAAACCCTTAGATTCAGCCTCTCCCTGTAGCTCAAACCCTCCAACCCCGGCAACATCCTTGTAAACCTTTTCTGAACCGTCTCAAGTTTAGCAACATTTTTCCTGTAGCAGGGACACCAGAATTGTGGGGGGGGGGGGGGGGGGTAGGGCAGGGGGTGTCTCAAACTAGGGGACACAGTTTCAAAATAAAGGGTTTCGAATGTAAGATAGATCAGGGAAGGAATTGCTATTCTTAGAGAGTTGGCAGTACTTAGAATTTTGACCTACAGAGTGCAATGAAATATGGTATATACTCATGAGATGTTAAAATGTTATAAGGGATCTTAAAAGAATATACTGAACAAAACTATCCCCACTGGTGTAGCATTTGAAGAGCACAGCAGGCAGATTTCAGGTGACTGGCAAAAGAAATGAAGGCAACATGGAGAGAAACCTCAGTGAATGGTTGTGGTCCAGAATGGACTGCCTGAGGATGTGGTGGAAGCAGACTCGATCATGGTTTTCAAATGGGACCGAAACGGATTTGGTTTTCAGGGTTTTGGAGAAACAACAGGTGAGAGAGACCAGCTGAGTGACATTTACAGAGACTCAGTGGATTGATTGCACTCTGCTGCACTCTTCAATACTGAGAATCATCCATCTGCATTCCTGGCCCCTTGATCAGGCTGAAAAGGGAGTTGGAAAACAGTCACTCACTGGGACTCCCACTGGCCAACGCATGAATGGTAGACAGTTGGAAGGTCAGTGCAAAGGGGGTGCCACACTGTCAGAGGGTCAGTGCTGAAGGGGTGCTACACTGTCAAAGGGTCAGTGCTGAGGGAGTGCGGCACTGTCAGAGGGTCAGTGCCGAGGGGGTGCTACACTGTCAAAGGGTCAGTGCTGAGGGAGTGCGGCACTGTCAGAGGGTCAGTGCTGAGGGAGGACCGCACTGTCGGAGGGTCAGTGCTGAGGGAGGGCCACACTGTCCGAGGATCAGTGCTGAGGGAGTGCCGCACTGTCAGAGGGTCAGTGTTGAGGGAGAGCCTCACTGTCAAAGGGTCAGTGCTGAGGTAGTGCCGCACTGTCGGAGGGTCAGTGCTGAGGTAGTGCCGCACTGTCGGAGGGTCAGTGCTGAGGGAGGGCAACACTGTCGGAGGGTCAGTGCTGAGGGAGCGCCGCACTGTCGGAGGGTCAGTGCTGAGGGAGCGCCGCACTGTCGGAGGGTCAGTGCTGAGGGAGTGCCGCACTGTCGGAGGGTCAGTGCTGAGGTAGCGCCGCACTGTCGGAGGGTCAGTGCTGAGGGAGTGCCGCACTGTCGGAGGGTCAGTGCTGAGGGAGTGCCGCACTGTCGGAGGGTCAGTGCTGAGGTAGTGACGCACTGTCGGAGGGTCAGTGCTGAGGGAGTGCCGCACTGTCGGAGGGTCAGTGCTGAGGCAGTGCCGCACTGTCGGAGGGTCAGTGCTGAGGTAGTGCCGCACTGTCGGAGGGTCAGTGCTGACGGAGTGCCGCACTGTCGGAGGGTCAGTGCTGAGGTAGCGCCGCACTGTCGGAGGGTCAGTGCTGAGGGAGCGCCGCACTGTCGGAGGGTCAGTGCTGAGGGAACGCCGCACTGTCGGAGGGTCAGTGCTGAGGGAGCGCCACACTGTCGGAGGGTCAGTGCTGAGGGAGCGCCGCACTGTGGGAGGGTCAGTGCTGAGGGAGTGCCGCACTGTCGGAGGGTCCGTACTGAGGGAGCGCCGCACTGTCAGAGGGTCAGTGCTGAGGGAGTGCGCACTGTCAGAGGGTCAGTGCTGAGGGAGTGCGCACTGTCAGAGGGTCAGTGCTGAGGGAGTGCTACACTGTCGGAGGGTCAGTGCTGAGGGAACACCGCACTGTCGGAGGGTCAGTGCTGAGCGAGTGCGCACTGTCGGAGGGTCAGTGCTGAGGCAGTGACGCACTGTCGGAGGGTCAGTGCTGAGGGAGTGCCGCACTGTCGGAGGGTAAGTGCTGAAGGAGCGCCGCACTGTCGGAGGGTCAGTGCTGAGGGAGTGCCGCACTGTCGGAGGGTCAGTGCTGAGGGAGTGCCGCACTGTCGGACGGTCAATGCTGAGGGAGCGCCGCACTGTCGGAGGGTCAGTGCTGAGGGAGCGCCGCAGTGTGGGAGGGTCAGTGCTGAGGGAGTGTCGCACTGTCGGAGGGTCAGTGCTGAGGGAGCGCCGCACTGTCGGAGGGTCAGTGCTGAGGGAGGGCCACACTGTCGGAGGGTCAGTGCTGAGGGAGCGCCGCACTGTCGGAGGGTCAGTGCTGAGGGAGCGCCGCACTGTCGGAGGGTCAGTGCTGAGGGAGTGCCGCACTGTCGGAGGGTCAGTGCTGAGGGAGTGCCGCACTGTCGGAGGGTCAGTGCTGAGGGAGTGCCGCACTGTCGGAGGGTCAGTGCTGAGGTAGTGCCGCACTGTCGGAGGGTCAGTGCTGAGGGAGTGCCGCACTGTCGGAGGGTCAGTGCTGAGGCAGTGCCGCACTGTCGGAGGGTCAGTGCTGAGGTAGTCCCGCACTGTCGGAGGGTCAGTACTGACGGAGTGCCGCACTGTCGGAGGGTCAGTGCTGAGGTAGCGCCGCACTGTCGGAGGGTCAGTGCTGAGGGAGCGCCGCACTGTCGGAGGGTCAGTGCTGAGGGAACGCCGCACTGTCGGAGGGTCAGTGCTGAGGGAGCGCCGCACTGTCGGAGGGTCAGTGCTGAGGGAGCGCCGCACTGTCGGAGGGTCAGTGCTGAGGGAGTGCCACACTGTCGGAGGGTCAGTGCTGAGGGAGTGCCGCACTATCGGAGGGTCCGTACTGAGGGAGTGCCGCACTGTCGGAGGGTCAGTGTTGTGGGAGAGCCTCACTGTCAAAGGGTCAGTGCTGAGGTAGTGCCGCACTGTCGGAGGGTCAGTGCTGAGGTAGTGCCGCACTGTCGGAGGGTCAGTGCTGAGGGAGTGCCGCACTGTCGGAGGGTCAGTGCTGAGGGAGCGCCGCACTGTCGGAGGGTCAGTGCTGAGGGAGCGCCGCACTGTCGGAGGGTCAGTGCTGAGGGAGTGCCGCACTGTCGGAGGGTCAGTGCTGAGGTAGCGCCGCACTGTCGGAGGGTCAGTGCTGAGGGAGTGCCGCATTGTCGGAGGGTCAGTGCTGAGGCAGTGCCGCACTGTCGGAGGGTCAGTGCTGAGGTAGCGCCGCACTGTCGGAGGGTCAGTGCTGAGGTAGTGCCGCACTGTCGGAGGGTCAGTGCTGAGGGAGTGCCGCACTGTCGGAGGGTCAGTGCTGAGGCAGTGCCGCACTGTCGGAGGGTCAGTGCTGAGGTAGTGCCGCACTGTCGGAGGGTCAGTGCTGACGGAGTGCCGCACTGTCGGAGGGTCAGTGCTGAGGTAGCGCCGCACTGTCGGAGGGTCAGTGCTGAGGGAGCGCCGCACTGTCGGAGGGTCAGTGCTGAGGGAACGCCGCACTGTCGGAGGGTCAGTGCTGAGGGAGCGCCGCACTGTCGGAGGGTCAGTGCTGAGGGAGCGCCGCACTGTGGGAGGGTCAGTGCTGAGGGAGTGCCGCACTGTCGGAGGGTCCGTACTGAGGGAGCGCCGCACTGTCAGAGGGTCAGTGCTGAGGGAGTGCGCACTGTCAGAAGGTCAGTGCTGAGGGAGTGCGCACTGTCAGAGGGTCAGTGCTGAGGGAGTGCTACACTGTCGGAGGGTCAGTGCTGAGGGAACACCGCACTGTCGGAGGGTCAGTGCTGAGCGAGTGCGCACTGTCAGAGGGTCAGTGCTGAGGCAGTGACGCACTGTCGGAGGGTCAGTGCTGCGGGAGTGCCGCACTGTCGGAGGGTAAGTGCTGAAGGAGCGCCGCACTGTCGGAGGGTCAGTGCTGAGGGAGCGCCGCACTGTCGGAGGGTCAGTGCTGAGGGAGTGCCGCACTGTCTGAGGGTCAGTGCTGAGGTAGCGCCGCACTGTCGGAGGGTCAGTGCTGAGGGAGTGCCGCACTGTCGGAGGGTCAGTGCTGAGGGAGCGCCGCACTGTCGGAGGGTCAGTGCTGAGGGAGTGCCGCACTGTCAGAGGGTCAGTGCTGAGGGAGCGCCTCACTGTCGGAGGGTCCGTACTGAGGGAGTGCGCACTGTCGGAGGGTCAGTGCTGAGGGAGTGCCGCACTGTCGGAAGGTCAGTACTGAGGGAGTGCGCACTGTCGGAGGGTCAGTGCTGAGGGAGCGCCGCAGTGTCGGAGGGTCAGTGCTGAGGGAGTGCCACACTGTCGGAGGGTCAGTGCTGAGGGAGTGCCACACTGTCGGAGGGTCAGTGCTGAGGGAGCGCCGCACTGTCGGAGGATCAGTACTGAGGGAGCGCCGCACTGTCGGAGGGTCAGTGCTGAGGGAGCGCCGCACTGTTGGAGGGTCAGTGCTGAGGGAGTGCCGCACAGTCGGAGGGTCAGTGCTGAGGGAGTGCTGCACAGTCGGAGGGTCAGGGCTGAGGGAGTGCCGCACTGTCAGAGGGTCAGTGCTGAGGGAGTGCCGCACTGTCGGAGGGTCAGTGCTGAGGGAGTGCCGCACTGTCGGAGGGTCAGTGCTGAGGCAGTGCCTCACTGTCGGAGGGTCAGTGCTGCGCGAGTGTGCACCATCGGAGGGTCAGTGCTGAGGGAGCGCCGCACCGTCAGAGGGTCAGTACTGAGGGAGTGCCGGACTGTCGGAGGGTCAGTGCTAAGGGAGTGCGCACCGTCGGAGGGTCAGTGCTGAGGGAGTGCCGCACTGTCGGAGGGTCACTACTGAGGCAATGACGCACTGTCGGAGGGTCAGTGCTGAGGGAGCGCCGCACTGTCGGAGGGTCAGTGCTGAGGGAGTGCCGCACTATCGGAGGGTCCGTACTGAGGGAGCGCCGCACTGTCGGAGGGTCAGTGCTGAGGGAGCGCCGCCCTGTCGGAGGGTCAGTGCTGAGGGAGCGCCGCACTGTCGGAGGGTCAGTACTGAGGGAGTGCCGCACTGTCGGAGGGTCAGTGCTGAGGCAGTGCCGCACTGTCGGAGGGTCAGTGCTGAGGGAGTGCCGCACTATCGGAGGGTCAGTGCTGAGGGAGTGCCGCACTATCGGAGGGTCAGTGCTGAGGCAGTGCCGCACTGTCGGAGGGTCAGTGCTAAGGCAGTGCCGCACTGTCGGAGGGTCCGTACTGAGGGAGCGCCGCACTGTCGGAGGGTCAGTGCTTAGGGAGCGCCGCACTGTCGGAGGGTCAGTGCTGAGGGAGTGCCACACTGTCGGAGGGTCAGTGCTGAGGGAGTGCCGCACTATCGGAGGGTCCGTACTGAGGGAGCGCCGCACTGTCGGAGGGTCAGTGCTGAGGGAGTGCCACACTGTCGGAGGGTCAGTGCTGAGGGAGTGCCGCACTGTCGGAGGGTCAGTGCTGAGGGAGTGCCGCACTGTCGGAGGGTCAGTGCTGAGGCAGTGCCGCACTGTCGGAGGGTCAGTGCTGAGGGAGTGCGCACCGTCGGAGGGTCAGTGCTGAGGCAGTGCCGCATTGTCGGAGGGTCAGTGCTGAGGGAGTGCGCACTGTCGGAGGGTCAGTGCTGAGGGAGTGCCGCACTGTCGGAGGGACAGTACTGAGGGAGTGCCGCACTGTCGAAGGGTCAGTGCTGAGGGAGCGCTGCACTGTGGGAGGTTCAGTGCTGAGGGAGTGCCGCACTGTCGGAGGGTCAGTGCTGAGGGAGCGCCGCACTGTCGGAGGGTCACTACTGAGGCAGTGACGCACTGTCGAAGGGTCAGTGCTGAGGGAGCGCCGCACTGTCGGAGGGTCAGTGCTGAGGGAGCGCCGCACTGTCGGAGGGTCAGTACTGAGGGAGCGCCGCACTGTCGGAGGGTCAGTGCTGAGGGAGTGCCGCAGTGTCGGAGGGTCAGTGGTGAGGGAGCGCCGCACTGTCGGAGGGTCAGTGCTGACGGAGTGCCGCACCGTCGGAGGGTCAGTGCTAAGGCAGTGCCGCACTGTCGGAGGGTCAGTGCTGAGGGAGTGCCGCACTGTCGGAGGGTCAGTGCTGAGGCAGTGCCGCACTGTCGGAGGGTCAGTGCTGAGGGAGTGCGCACTGTCGGAGGGTCAGTGCTGAGGCAGTGCCGCACTGTCGGAGGGTCAGTGCTGAGGTAGTGCCGCACTGTCGGAGGGTCAGTGCTGAGGGAGTGCCGCACTGTCGGAGGGTCAGTGCTGAGGTAGCGCCGCACTGTCGGAGGGTCAGTGCTGAGGGAGTGACGCACTGTCGGAGGGTCAGTGCTGAGGGAGTGCGCACTGTCGGAGGGTCAGTGCTGAGGGACCGCCGCACTGTCGGAGGGTCAGTACTGAGGGAGTGCGCACTGTCGGAGGGTCAGTGGTGAGGGAGTGCCGCACTGTCGGAGGGTCAGTGCTGAGGGAGTGCCGCATTGTCGGAGGGTCAGTGCTGAGGGAGTACTGCACTGTCGGAGGGTCAATACTGAGGGAGCGCTGCACTGTCGGAGGGTCAGTGCTGAGGCAGTGACGCACTGTCGGAGGGTCCGTACTGAGGGAGTGCCGCACTGTCGGAGGGTCCGTACTGAGGGAGCGCCGCACTGTCGGAGGGTCAGTGCTGAGGGAGTGCCACACTGTCGGAGGGTCAGTGCTGAGGGAGCGCCGTACTGTCGGAGGGTCAGTGCTGAGGGACCGCCGCACTGTCGGAGGGTCCGTACTGAGGGAGCGCCGCACTGTCGGAGGGTCCGTACTGAGGGAGCGCCGCACTGTCGGAGGGTCAGTGCTGAGGGAGTGCCACACTGTCGGAGGGTCAGTGCTGACGGAGAGGTAGTTTTACGATGAGGTGTTGAGCCAATGCCCCATGTGCTCTCCCTCTCTCTGTCTTTCCACAGAAAAGAGGATTTCACAGTCATTCTTCAGTGCAGGGCAGAACTGGCCTTTCTGATTTCATCTTTCCTGCACATCCTTCAAACCGATTACTGACTGTCTGGTTATTTGTCTGTGAGTAAAACCGGCTCCTGTTTTTCTCAATTTTACAACAGAAGCTGCACTGGAAGCCTTTCATTTCCTGTCCTGATGCACTGAAAGCCTTTGTAGAGACTTGAGAGTTTTCTTTTTTCCCACTTGTGATTTACAAATGGTTGTTTAAGTCTGTTTGAAGTGCACATCAAGGGCAGACTTGCCAATGAACAGAATCTCTCATGAATAGACGCAGTGTGCACAGAAAGCTTCACCAACTGCCATCAATAGCAACTTCAAGATAATGGTGATTTCTTGTTACACAGCTCGCTTGCCTTGGTATCTTTGTTCACTGGCTGAATCTTGCCAAATACCTTGGCTTTTCACCATGTCCTTGAGCATTGGACTGCAACCAATGACAGCGTCCTCAGAAAAAATTCAATTGTTCAAAGGCGTACATCATGAAAACCTCCCGTGTTCACACCATATCAAGAGAAGTTGGTCGAATCTCACAACTACAACAAGAAGCCCCGAACTGAGATCAGATCGGAGTAGAATAAATAACCGGGACTGAAAGGTGTTGATGAAGCACATCACATTTGTAATCCAGTCATATATCAGCCCGAATGGCAGACAGTGGGCTTCAGCAGGTCTGTAGTCACTGGGCTAGTGTCAGAATGGTCAGGAAAGAAAGAAATTGCCAGCTTTCATTTTACATGAACCTTCTTCTCGCTCCTTGGAAGTTATAGAGGTCTCCAGCACCAAAAAAGGCCCTTCAGCCCATCGGGTCTGCACTAGTCTGAACCAATCACCCTACTACTCTCATCCCATTTCCCAGCTCCTGGCCTCATATACCTGCCATCAGAATTTTCAGGAAATTCAGGAGATGTGACCATATCTCTAACATCAGAAGCAGGTCTTTTGGATGAAGCCAGAGAGAACTGGGGTGGAAATCTGAACCCCTTTCTCTGAAAGCTGCTGTGCTTTGGGTCAATAGGAGATTGAAAACAAGGATTGGTCGAATGTTCTTGGGGAAGGTTTCTGGAAAGAAACAGGGGCCTCAGAGTCAGCTCCTCAGTGAAGTGGCCAAAGGAGCTAACTGTCCTTTTCCTGGCCCCATGTTCCCTTCTGGAGAAGGGTCACTGGACTCAAAACATTAACTCTGCTTTCTCTCCACAGACACTACCTGACCTGCTCAGTTTCTCCAGCACTGTCTGTTTTTGCCACGTTCCCTTCTGCTTGTGTGTTCATCCAGCTCTACACCTTGTTACCTCTCAATGTCTACCCTGTCAGGGCCTTCAGCATCTTGTATGCTTCAATCAGATCACCCCTCGTTCTTCTAAACTCGAAGGGACATTTTCCCTGCTGTGTCTGATGGTCTTCATTATTCTTCCAATAACATGCCTTGGGATATTTCACAATATTGAGTGGATTCTTGGACACTAGGATCCAGCCTGATAGGATTTGAATGAAAGAGATTCTGTGTAGGACAATGGCTGAGATTGGAATCAGACACTGGCCGTGACTGGCCTGGCCATACACAAACAATGGTTTCACTGAGCCAGACGTGTGTCCCTGTCACCCAGTGATGGCCAATGACCCATCAGTGAAGCAGGGAGGGGCAACTGGCAGAGATTATACTTCTAACCTTAGTAACATGTCAAAGAAATGGCAGATTCAGAGATTCCAATGGAGACCTTGGCTCAAGGTCATTGCCCATAAGAGAAGGAGCAGAAGTAGACCATTCAGCCCATCAAATCTGCTCTACCATTCAATGATGTCATGGCTGATCTGCTAATCCTCAACTCCACTTTCCTGTCTTTAAATCTCTTGCCGATTAAAAATCCATTTCTCAGCTTTGAATTTACTTAACAACCCAGCCTTAACAGCCCTCTCTGGCAAAGAATTCCACAGATTCATTCCACTCAGAGAAAAAAATTCGTCCTTGTGTGTATCCTAAATGTAGTTTTAATCACTCCTGAACAATGACCTCAGAGAGGAATGATGGGAATTACCATGTCATATGACACAGTTTGCTATGGTAACTTTGCATTAGTTTTTAAAGCAGGAAGGACTTCGAAAATAAGTCAAATTGAAGGCGAAATGAGACAAAGAATTTGCTGTAATCCATTTGCTGTAAACTCAACTCCCTACAATCTGTCTATTGGGAATGGTGGAGACTGACTGCGGAACAGATTATACAATGTAAACCTTGCTGCATTCTAACCATACCTCCCTCTACCCTGCTCCATGAACTGTACAGCTGACTTGATTCATATTTTATCTGATCCTCTGTTTGTCTTGACTGAGTCAACATCCGCTTAACGCAAAAAGAGAAAGGATATTAGGACATTGAACAGGACTGAACAGGGGAATTGGGCATGTTCCACTCTGCATGTACAAGATGACCTTCGTAATACAGGTATCCAGCAGTGCCCATTGAGATGAGAGAACTGGGTGAGAGGTGTAGGTGCTATGGAGACACCGCGGCTGAAATGACTAAAAAAAAATTCAATGAAATAAGGGTAAGAGTAATTTATTGTTTTATCTGACCTTCCCAAACTCTCAAACCAGTCAAACTGACTGGTGCACAACACACAGGAGGCAAGAGTGAGAGAGGGAGATGGATCCGCTCAGGATTCACACACCAAGTTGGAAAGTTGTTTGAGACAAAAATGGCACAAGGAATACTGACAGTGACACACTGAGGAGGCAGGGAACAGCAATGGGTGCAATGGGACTTTCAATCATTTATTCGCTTGTAGTTCTGAGACATACAGCACCATTCATTGGCCGTCCCTGGATTCAGTGGCAATGAGCTGCCTCCTTGGATTGCTGAAACAAAAACAGTGACGTCAATTTGGGACAGTCATACAGACTTGGTCCAACCAGCCCATGCCGACCAAGTTTCCTAAGCTGGACTATTCCCACCTGTCTACTCTTGGCCCATATCCCTCTAAACCTTTCCTGTTCATGTACTTATCTCAATGTCTTGGGCGGCACAGTGGCTCAGTGGTTAGCACTGCAGCCTCACAGCGCCAGGGACCCAGGTTCGATTCCAGCCTCGGGCGACTGTCTGTGTGGAGTTTGCACATTCTCCCTGTGTCTGCGTGGGTTTCCTCCAGGTGCTCCAGTTTCCTCCTATAGTCCAAAGATGTGCAGGCTAGGTGGATTGGCCATGCTAAATTACCCCTAGTGTTCAGGGGTGTGCGGGTATAGGGGGATGGGTCTGGGTGGGATGCTGCAAGGGGTGGTGTGGACTTGTTGGGCCGAAGGGCCTGTTTCCACACTGCAGGGAATCTAATCTAATCAGTTAAATGTTGCTACTGTACCCACATCCACCACTTTTTCTGGAAATTCATTCCACACACGAACCACTCTGTGTGTAAAAAGAAATGCGCCTTACGTCTTTTTAAAATCTTTCTCCTCTCACCTTAAAACTATGCCCCTTTATTTTGAAATCCCCCACCCCACACACTTACCCTTCATTATTTCATAAACATCAACAAGATCACCTCCTAACCTCCTACACGCCAACGAGAAAAGTCCCAGTCTATCCAGCCTCTCCCCACAACTCACACTCCATTCCCAGCAACATCCTGGTCTATCTTTTCTGAACCCTCTCCAGTTTGATAGTATCCTTCCAAAGACTGGGTGACCAGCACTGGACACAGTATTCCAGAAGAGGCCTCACTCACATCGACATCGTGTCCCAACTCCTACATTCAAAGATCTTAGTAATGAAGGGGTGGTTACAGGAGACTTTACAAATGAATTATTGATTTAACTTAATTTATTACTGCCACCCATACTGAGACACAGTGAAAAGCGTTGTCTTAATGTGCCTTACAGGCAGGTCATATTGTACAAGTGCATCAGGTTAACAGAACACAGTGCAAGATGCAGTGTTACAGCCACTGAGAAAGTGCAGAGACAAAGCAACATTAACATTTGAGAGGTCTGTTCAAAAAGCTCTGTTGATATTAGCATGGAAGATTTGGGCAATTTGGAAAACAACAAATTTAATAAGAGTTTTCACAACACAAAGAGGCTATTCGCCCCATTGTGTCTGCGTTGGTCAGCAAATATCCAGCCCTTCGAATCCTATTTCCAAGCACTTGACCTGGAATTTTGCTTGCCATGGTCTTTCAAGTGCTCATCTAAGCACTTCTGAAATATTTCGAGGGGTCCTGCCTCCTACACCGTTTTAGGCAATAAGTTCCAGTTTCTTAGAATCTTTGGGCTGAAAAAATGGTTTCCTCAGATTTCCTCTTAACCTCCTTAAAACCATGTTCCCTGAGTATTGATCCTTGCTCACTCTGCTGTAAAGAAAACTACCCCAGCCTGTCTGGTTTGTCTTCCAAGTTAGTATTAGAGTCTGAGTCTATGACATGCCTTAAGTAAGGGAGTTAGCGAAAGGCTAGAGTGCAGCTATTGAACAAAGATCGTAGGGCAGTGTGCGGAAGAACCTCTTCTGCCCTGCTGGGCACTCTTTTGTTTCCTGGCCAATTTTTACCCTTACCCCACATCAATGTCAGATGTTCTGGTTTTTACATCACTGCTGTTTATAGAGAATCTTGCTGTTCAGCAAATTGGCTGCTGCACTTCAACATTACAACAGTGACTGTACTTCAAAAATACTTGATTGGCTATAAAATACTTTCACTTGTCCCCAGGTTGTAACAGTTGCTATACAAGTGAAAACCTTTCTTTGCCATTTTGAAACTTCTGCATCAATAAACTTGCACTGACCGGGGTTTAACCTCACGTTTAATCTTCTGTACAAATCTCTTTAGCATCGAAAAATGTGTAATTACAAGGTAGAATCTGAATCTGAATGGAAGTATTGTGTGAAATTATTGTTTTTGCCACTCCCAGCAATGTCTCACTTAAAGCAGTCAAACAGGAGTCAGCTCAGACATTCTGTTCATTCGAACTGGAAAAGAAAATAATGTTCCTAATGGACCGAACGTTACTGCAGTGAAAAGACAGTGAACGGAACAGCACTCGAGATACTTGGGTACTGTTCCCAGCACTGGACTGGGGGAACTGTGCTCGAATCCCAACTGTAGCTGAGATGACCTAACACGTTGATTTAGAAATAATTTTAAGACATCACACAGTGCTTTGCAACACACCCTTCTCCACTGAACACATTTTTCAAAGTGTGACAGGAATGCCAGTTGATGAAAGCCTTCAGACATGAGATCAGTCTTCCTGGGAGTCAACCCAAGGAAAGCGAAGGGCCCAGATGGTATCCCTGGCCGAGCACTCAGATCCTGTGCGGACCAACTAGCGGAGGTATTCGCCAACACCTTTAACCTCCCCCTCTACAGGCCAAAGTCCCCACCTGCTCCAAGAAGACCACGCTCATCCCCATACCTAAGAAAACACATGCAGAGTGCCTTAATGACTACTGCCCTGTGGTTCTGAGCTCAATAATTACAAAGTGCTTTGAGAAGCTGGTCATGACCCACATCCAGTCTCCCAGCCTGCCTCGATCCCCCCCAATTTGCCTACAGACGTAACAGGTTTGCAGAGGATGCCGTATCCCTAGGCCCTGCACTCGTCCCTGTAACATCTGGATGACAAGGACACCTATCTCAGGCTCCTGTTCATTGAAGGCGGAGCTGTAGTTAACACCATTATCCCCTCCTCCAGACTGATCCCAAAACTCCGACACCTCGGTCTCGGCTCCGCCCTCTGCAACTGGATCCTCAGCTTCCTGACCCACAGACCGCAGTCAGTGAGGATAGGGAACTGCACCCCCTCCACAATAACACTTAACACTGGAGCCCCCCAAGGATGTGTCCTCAGCCCCCTGCCGTGCTCCCTGTACACACAGCCCCCTGCCGTGCTCCCTGTACACACAGCCCCCTGCTGTGCTCCCTGTACACCCAGCCCCCTGCTGTGCTCCCTGTACACACAGCCCCCTGCTGTGCTCCCTGTACACCCAGCCCCCTGCCATGCTCCCTGTACACCCAGCCCCCTGCCATGCTCCCTGTACACCCAGCCCCCTGCTGTGCTCCCTGTACACACAGCCCCCTGCAGTGCTCCCTGTACACACAGCCCCCTGCCGTGCTCCCTGTACACACAGCCCCCTGCCATGCTCCCTGTACACCCAGCCCCCTGCTGTGCTCCCTGTACACACAGCCCCCTGCTGTGCTCCCTGTACACACAGCCCCCTACGGTGGTCGCTGTACATCCAGCTCCCTGTACACCCAGCCCCCTGCCGTGCTCCCTGTACACACAGCCCCCTGCTGTGCTCCCTGTACACACAGCCCCCTACGGTGGTCGCTGTACATCCAGCTCCCTGCTGTGCTCCCTGTACACCCAGCCCCCTGCCGTGCTCCCTGTACACACAGCCCCCTGCCATGCTCCCTGTACACACAGCCCCCTGCTGTGCTCCCTGTACACCCAGCCCCCTGCTGTGCTCCCTGTACACTCAGTCCCCTACTGTAGTCCCTGTACATCCAGCTCCCTGTACACCCAGCCCCCTGCTTGCTCTCTGTACACCCAGCCCCCTGCTGTGCTCCCTGTACACACAGCCCCCTGCTGTGCTCCCTGTACACACAGCCCCCTACGGTGGTCGCTGTACATCCAGCTCCCTGTACACCCAGCCCCCTGCCGTGCTCCCTGTACACACAGCCCCCTGCTGTGCTCCCTGTACACACAGCCCCCTACGGTGGTCGCTGTACATCCAGCTCCCTGCTGTGCTCCCTGTACACCCAGCCCCCTGCTGTGCTCCCTGTACACACAGCCCCCTGCTGTGCTCCCTGTACACACAGCCCCCTGCTGTGCTCCCTGTACACCCACGACTGTGTCGCCAAATTCTGAACGAACGGCATTTACAAGTTTGCTGATGACACCATCGCAGTGGAATGGATTTCTAACAACGAAGCATCAAAATGCACAAGGGAGAGAGAGAGCTCGGTGATGTGGTGCGATGAAAACAATCTGTCTCTCCACATCGGCAAAACTAAAGGGCTGACCACTGCCTTCAGAAAGACAGGAGGAAAAAGAACACAGCCCCACCTGCTGCAATGAACTGAGGTCGACAGGGTGAAGAGCATCAAGTTTCTCAGAGAGTGATGAAAACCAACAACCTGTCCTGGTCTTCCCACGTAGATGCGACAGTCAAGTAGACACTACACTGCCTCTTGTTTCTCAGGTGGCTCAGGAAATTTGGCATGTCCCAAAGGTCCCTCACCAACTTCTACAGATGTACAATTGACAGCATTCCATGCGGGTGCCTAATGGCCTGGTATGCAAATGCTCTGTCCAAGACTGTAAGAAACTACAGAAGGTGGTGTGCAGAGCCCCGACCATCAGAGAAACCAACCTTCCATCCATGGACTCTATTTACACGGCTCACTGCCAAGGAAAGGCGGCCAACATCATCAAAGACCCATCGCACCCCAGTAATGATCTCCTAAAATCTCTTCCATCAGGCAGAAGATGCACCAGCAGGTTCAGGAACAGCTTCTTCCTGGCCGTTATCAGACTGATGAATGGACTCTCTAGCCTCAAATAACACAGATCTCGCTAATGTTGATCGTGTCTAACGCTTGCGCTGTGCATTGTAGACTGTATTCCTTTGTCGGAATCTTTTTGATCTGTGCATCCTTTGCTTACTATGATCTGCCTGTACTGCTTGTAAGTAAAGTTTTTCACTGTGTTTTGGTACATGTGACAATAAGTCATTCAAACCCTGTGTGATAGCAATGGACAAAAGCAAAATACTGCAGCTGCTGATAATCTGAATTAAAAACAGAAAATGCTGGAGATGCTCACTAGGTCACACAAATCAGCACCAAGAGACACAGAATTAATGTTTCAGGTTAATGGTGTCTCCCCATGATAAATGCATTGCCCACCAGCTCAGATGCAGACACCATGCTGGGATGCACCTTTCAGTTTCAATATTCACTCGTGGAACTCTGGCTTCGCTCAGTGGACCAGCATTTATTGACCATCCCTAGTTGCCCTTGAGAAGATGGGGGCGAGCTGCCTTCTTGAACCACTGCAGTCCATGTGCTGTGGGTTGACCCACAATGCCCTTAGGGAGGGAATCGTATGATTCTGACCCAGTGACAGTGAAGGAACAGGGATGTATCTGTTCAATAATAACCACCACGGTGTTGATTTTGGGGGATTCAGTGACGGTAACACCATTGAATGTCAAGGGGTGGGGTTTAGATTGTCTCTTATTGGTGATGGTCATAGCCTGGCATTTGTGTGGTGCAAATATGATTTGCCACTTGTCAGCCCAAGCCTGGGTATTGTCCAGATCTTGTTGCATGTGAACATGGACTGCTTCACTATCTGAGGGGTCACGAATGGTGCTGAACACTGCAATCATCGGTGAGTATCCCCACTTCTGACCTTATGATGGAGGGAAGGTCATTGATGAAGCAGCTGAAGATGGTTGGGCCAAGGATGCTACCCTGAGGAACTCCTGCAGAGATGGCCTGGAGCTGAGATGACTGACCTCCAACAATGCCCCCATGACAGGTATGGCTCCAACCAGTGGGGAGAGTTTGCCCCCGACACCCAATGATTCCAGTTTTGCTGGGGCACATGGTTGAATGCAGCCTTGACATTAAGGACTGTCACTCTCACCTCGGGAGTCACTGATGTTAGTTTGCAGGTACAGGAGATGGTTAGAAAGGGGAATTAAATGTTGCAGCTTACTTCAAAAGGGACTGGAATCTCAAAGTGGTTATATTTTATTACGGCTGAGCCCAGATCTGGAGAATTGTGTAGAGTTTTGGCCTCCTAACTTCCCTTCTCCCCTGGTGGCAGGGACAGAGTTCAAAAATAAAAGCCCTTCCATTGAAGACCGCTATGAGGAGAACATTTTTCCTGTCGGAGTGTCATGTCTGGGAAACATTGTTTCCCAGAGTGAAGTGCAGCTGAACTCCTGGGTGGAGGTAATTGGATTTTTAAACAACCGAGGGAACTAGGGTATCAGGCTGGGTAGGAGGGTGCAGTTAAAGCCACAGTTCCGTTGGGCATTGACTGCTGGAGCAGAGTCCAAGGGACTGAATGGCCCATGATTATTCTAATGTGTAAGTGCACGTGTCCAGTTTATGTGGAAGATGTTTAGAAGGATGTGATGTTAAGGCGAGCTGAAGGATGCTCAAGCGGAGAATAAATACTTGCATGGGAGTAGCTGGGCCAAATGCTCTGTATCTGTGGTGTAAACATGACTTGATACTGTGCATGATACAAAACGCAAATCCCAAACTGTTGTGGTGGGACATGATTTCACACCTGGTGGGTTAACAAACCCGGGGGTGGGGGGTAGAGGGGGATGGGGAATGGTTCATTCCCACCATCTTTCTCAGCTTACCCTGAAGTCACTGTGCCAGGGAGCAAACAAACTGATGTAACAATCCACAATGACATTGTCCCACACAGCAGTCCGACCACAGTCACTATTGCATAGTTATTGCAAGTGTTTGTTCTACCTCCAGCTTATTTTCACCCTATGATTTCTCATTCCTCTTCGTATTCAGCCATGTGATTACATTTTGATTTTAATTTAACCTCTGCCGCTCCCTTCATTCAATCCTGATTTGAAGCCAAGGCAAATAAGGCAGTGTTGTGTGTTTGATCTCTCTCCACATAGCCCCACAATCACTGCAATACCCAGAACCTTTGTTACACAATTGGTTACGATTGTAAAACTGTCTCTCGTTGACTTTCATTTCTTCTCTCCTGACAGCTCTGATTCGGTGGGTGACTTTCTTGTTTCTTGCATTGAAGCTCAGGGCTCAAGTTCCACACTTCAGACCAGGCAAAACTCCCAGTGTACGACCAAGACTGTGTTACTGTGCCACATGGTCACACACACACACACACACACACCGGGGTACGGGGACGGACACACACAGTCTCACTGGCGTACGGGGTCCCCCCCACCAACACACGCGCACGCACACACATACTCTCCGGGGTATGGGGGTCTCACACACACACACACACTCTCACCGGGGTACGGGGTCACACACACACACACTCTCACCGGGGTACGGGGTCTCTCACACACACACACACACACACACAGACACTCTCACCGGGGTACGGGGTCTCTCTCTCTCACACACACACACACTCTCACCGGGGTACGGTGTCACACACACACACACACACACACACACACACACACTCTCACCGGGGTACGCCCCCCCCCCCCCCCCACACACACACACACACACACATTCTCACTGGGGTAAAATTCTATATGATTAGTACATATTGAAAATATTTGTAATGATCAATAAAATTCTTAAATTCATAAAAATTTACCCAATGCCTGGAAAGAAAGGCAAGCGTTAACAGATAAGAATGTGAAGAAAGTTTGCATCACCCACACTCTGCCATCTCCCTGCCTCAGCAGCATCTCTTCATTACATTCCTCAGTGGGAGTTATACTGACTCTGGCCAAGCCTCACCTCCCAGTGTCCTCCTCCTAATTGCCAGAAGTTCAGTTGTTCGTAAACAACAGAAACCATTTTGGATTTCATCTTAAAGTTCAAAATCTGCTAAAGAGAGCTGTTTTTATTTAAATATTCAAAGGAATGAAACAAGGTCCTTTGAGTCTGATTCCAACCTCCTCTGACTGGTACTGTTCCTGCTTACTCTGGAACTATGGCACAGAAGCAGGCCATTCAGTCCATCTGATTCATACTTGTGCATGTGCTGTACATGACTCTCCTCCTGCATTATCGACACATCCTTCCATTCCTTTCTGCATTATCTAGCTTTTACTCAATTGTCTTGGGTGTTGTAGTTATAATGTGACTGGATTGGTAATCCAGCTAACTAACCTAACATTCTGGGAACGTGGGTTATATTTTCATCAGGGTAGGTGGTGAAATTTAAAAATTATAAAGAAAACCGGGGTGGGGGGGGGGGAGTAATTCAGCTCATCAAAGAATGGCCATGGCACTGTTTCAGGAAGGAAATCCGCTGTCCCTAACCTGGTCTGGCATACACGTAACTCCAGATCCACAGCAAACCGGTTGACTCTGAAATGCCCCCTGGGCAATAAAAGCTGGCTTAGCCAGTGGCACTCGCACCCCTCAATCAAAGGAAAGGAAAGTGGCTGCACTGTCCAGCTTGAGCACTCATGCTGCACTGGTGTTGTTGATGGTAACTCTGTGTTATCCAGCCAAGTGGAGTGCATTTCCTGATGTTCCCATTGTCTTGGACACACAGATCCTTGAACTGACATGATAAAATGTGAGGCTGGATGAACACAGCAGGCCAAGCAGCATCTCAGGAGCACAAAAGCTGACGTTTCGGGCCTAGACCCTTCATCAGAGAGGGGGATGGGGGGAGGGAACTGGAATAAATAGGGAGAGAGGGGGAGGCGGACCGAAGATGGAGAGCAAAGAAGATAGGTGGCCTGAGGTTGGTCCGGAGGGAGGAGGGTAACCTCTTCAGGTTAGGCATCTGCAGTTCCCATTATCTCTGATACTATTTTAACCTCACTGCGAAGCCTCTTCCAGGGATGCCTAACCTGAAGAAGTTACCCTCCTCCCTCCGGACCAACCTCAGGCCACCTATCTTCTTTGCTCTCCATCTTCGGTCCGCCTCCCCCTCTCTCCCTATTTATTCCAGTTCCCTCCCCCCATCCCCCTCTCTGATGAAGGGTCTAGGCCCGAAACGTCAGCTTTTGTGCTCCTGAGATGCTGCTTGGCCTGCTGTGTTCATCCAGCCTCACATTTTATCATCTTGGAATCTCCAGCATCTGCAGTTCCCATTATCCTTGAACTGACAGCTCTGTTCCCAGCTTCATGGTACAGACAGATACAATCACTCTGAATTCTTCCCTGGTCTCCCAGACCACTCCCAAAATCCTGCACACCTAGTGCCCTTCTGAACATCTGTCACTCTGGCCGTTAGGAACATAGAAACAAGTGTAGGCCATTCAGCCCCTTGAGCCTGTTCCACCATTCAATGAGATCATGCTGTTGTCTGACTCCATATACCTGCGTTCGGCCCAGATCAAAAATGTATCTGTCTCAGATTTAAAATTAACAATTGAAATTGCAACTGGATATAGTTTCCTCATCCATTCTTCACACTCTTTCAACTCCTCCATTAAATTGTTTCTTAACCAACTCATTCCAAGTTACACAATCCCAGCTTCACAATGTTCCCACATTCACTGCAGACTCTCATCACTGCTTTCACTCTGGGTAAATCTCCACAACCTCCTGTATAGTTTTGGACTGTGGCATGGGTACACCCCCCAGAAAATGGAGTAAAATCCTCTTGTCATTGGTACACTCGGTTTCTTCTTAACTATTTAAGTTCCTCGTTGGCGACAGCCCAAGTGGTTATGTAACCCAGAGCCGTTTCTGCAAGGTTGTTTCTTTTAATTCATGAGGGATGTGGGCATCTCTGAATGGGCGAGCATTTTTATTACCCATCCTTAGATGCCCTTGAGAAGGTGGGGGTGAGCTGCCTTCTTGAACCACTGCAGCCCGTGTGCCATAGGTAGATCAACAATGCCCCTTAGGGAGGGAATTCCAGGATTCTGACCCAGTGCCAGTGAAGGAACAGCAATACATTTCCAAGTCAGGATGGTGAGAGGCTTGGAGGGGAACTTGCAGGGGATGGTGTTCCCTTGTATCTGCTGACTTTGTCTAGATAGAAGTGGTCATGGATTTTTTCCTTTATTCATTCATGGGATGAGGGCATCACTGGCCAGGCAGCATTTATTGCCCATCCCTAATTGCCCACAGGGCAGTTCAGAGTCAACCACATTGCTGTGGGTCCAGAGTCACATGTAGGTCAGACCAGGTTAAGATAGCAGTTTCCTTCCCTGAAGGACATTTGTGAAACAGATGGTTCGTCTGACAATTGACAATGGGTTCTTGGTCATCATTAGACTCTTAATTCCAAATATTTATTGAATTCACATTCCACCATGTGCCGTGGTGGCTTTCAAAGCCGTATCACCGGAACATTACCTGTGTCTCTGGATTAACATTGTGAGCGTATGGAATAGTTTACCAGTGGTAGTCGCGGAAGCGGAGTCATTAGTGACATTTAAGCGACTGCTGGACATGCACATGGACAGCAGTGAATTGAGGGGAATGTAGGTTAGGTTATTTTATTTTTGGATTAGGATTATTCCACGGCACAACATCGTGGGCCGAAGGGCCTGTACTGGGCTATACTTCTCTATGTTCTATGTTCTATAATACCACTAGGCCATTGCCCCATTAAGGGCGAGCAACTTAGGAAGGTGCTGCCTGAGGGTCTTTGGTGAATTTCTGCAGTGCATCTTGTAGACGGTACACACTGCTGCTACTGAGCTTTGGTGGTGGAGGAAGTGGGATGTTTGTGGGTGTGGTGCCAATCAAGCGGCTGCTTTGACCTGGATGGTGCCGAGCTTCCCGAGTGTTGTTGGGGCTGCCCCCATCCAGGCAAGTGGGGAGTATTCCATCACATTCCTGTATTAAGCTGCACTACTAAGTTGCAGTGCTAAGTATTTTGGAGTTTTAGGGTTGCTTTGCTAAGTGCTTCCTGAACTCCAAAAAAGCACCATATAAATGAAGTTGCACTTTATCATTTAGAATTTCTGATCTGCTTTCAACAGCAAGGTGCGTTTTTCTCTCCAAAAGTAATTCTCACGAGTGCAGCAATTGGAATGATGCTGTACCCTGACCTTCTCTGGGGTTTCCACACTGCAATAGGGGGTCTATCATTTCCCCGCACTTCCCTGCCCCTGGGGCAGTGTGACACTGAGACCGAATGGCGATACTATTCAATCTCCAACCTCCCCACTGCGGCAACTTCATCACCACCTGCCTCAGGATATGATCAATTCATAGATACCAGCTGCCCTTTTTATTTCAAATTTCTATTTATTTTCTCAACATCATGTTAGACAAAATAAACACATGCATCTCAGTATCACTGCATCTCTAGGGGCTGTTGGCATGGTGATAGTGCAGTGTGCTGATAAGGAGAGTTTCTCCTTTAATGAGTCAGAGGCCTGTGTTGGTGGCACCCACATTGAAGTGTATACTTGAGCATTTCGATCTTATCTCTTTTCGCTTGTTTAATTCACGACAAGAAATCAAAGCTTGTGTTCGGCGAGGAGAAAGGGGGATGATGGGGGTGACAGGACAGTCTGACAGAGAGAGAAAGATACCACATTGAAACGGGGAATGAGGCACAGAAAATAACATTCAATATTCCATCAGAGAATTAGGCCGTTCAGCACCACAACACACTCTTCATTCCCTGCTTCCTTCAATATCCCACCCAGTCTAATCCCACTCTTCCCCTCACTCCCTGCTCCCTTTAATATCCCACCCAGTCGAATCCCACTCTCCCCCTCACTCCCCGCTCCCTTTAATATCCCACCCAGTCTAACCCCACTCTCCTCCTCTCTCACCCTTCCCCATAATATCCCACCCGGTCTAATCCCACTCTCCCTCTTTCAACCCACTCCCTTTAATATCCCGCCCAGTCTAATCCAACTCTCTCCCCTCCCTTTAATATCACACCCAGTCTAATTCCATTCTCCTCCTCTCTCGCCCTTCCCTATAATATCCCATCCAGTCTAACCCCACCTTCCTCCTCTCTCACCCTTCCCCATAATATCCCACCCAGTCTAACCCCACTCTCCCCCTCACTCCCACACCCTCTAATATCACACCCAGTCTAACCCCACTCTCCTCCTCTCTCACCCTTCCCCATAATATCCCACCCGGTCTAATCCCACTCTCCCTCTTTCCACCCACTCCCTTTAATATCCCGCCCAGTCTAACCCAACTCTCCCCCCTCTCTTTAATATCACACCCAGTCTAATTCCATTCTCCTCCTCTCTCGCCCTTCCCTATAATATCCCATCCAGTCTAATCCCACTCTCCCCCGCCTCGCCCTTCCCTTAAATATTCCACCCAGTCTAATCCCACTCTCCCCCCTCTCGCCCTTCCCTTAAATATCCCACCCAGTCAAAACCCACTCTCCCCCCTCCCTTTAATATCCCACCTAGTCTAATCCCACTTTCCCTCCCCACTCTCCCACTCCCTTTAATATCCCACCCAATCTAATTCCAACCTTCCCTCACTCCCCGCTCCCTTTAATATTCCTTGTTGTCTAATCTTGCAGTCCCCTTACTCCCTGAACCCTTTCTGATGTACCCAATCTTCAAAATTCTGAAAATGATTCATATCAGACTCAGAACATTAACTCTTTTTCTCTCTTCAATGACGATGCTAGATCCTGTAGAGTTTCTCCAGCGTCTTCTGTTTTAATTCCATGCGTTAGATTGATGAATATTTTCCAAAAAGTTTCCAAAACATTCATCTCCATCTTTTTAGAAAAGGTGACGAAAACAGTACATGGTATCTCCGGTGTGCTCTTGAGAATAGTGAAAGGGGCTCAGTAGGCCAAGTGGCCTACTCTAGCTCCTTTATCCTATGGCCTGAACAGTAAATAGTCCAAACAAAGCTAAAATAATCTGGTACAAAAGGATGATTCTCCTCCTAGTTGTTTGCTAGCAGCTGAAATGATCACTTTGCAGGTCAGTCCTGGTGGATTGACACTGGCTAATTGCTGCTCATACCCCGGCCCGGCTCCGTCTCTCTTACCTGGAGGTGGCTGACAATACAGTAGTCACTCGGCTGCTCTAGCCCACAGGTAGATGAGGCAGTTAGGTTGTTAGCTCGTCCAATCAGGAGGTTACCGGTTGCTGGGTAACAGCTTCCCTCTGTACATCCATGAGGTAAGGACGGGAGATCCTGAGCAAAGCTGCTCACTGCTACAGGAGAGAAAAAGGGCAAGTTTCAAAGTTGGTGAGGGAGAAGGCATCAGTGACTAGTGACTAAGATGATGTGATGTTCATGTGAACATCGCAACAGGAGGAAACCATTCAATCTGAGCCTGTTAGAACAGAATCATTGAATCCATACAGTGTAGATACAGGCCACGTGGCCCACTAAAGAGCATTCCATGTAGACCCTGCATACACTGTGGTCAGTTCACCTAACCTGAACATCTTTGGACAGCTTGTTCCACCAGGTGATTGGAACACGGCAAACCTGCCCCTCCACCCCATTTTCCTGACCATGCTCCATGAAATCTTCACCTCACCCTTTCCCTGGAAACTTCCTGAATCTCTCATTCTTCCTAAAATCCGCTGCAGGAGAACCCGAGGGGTTTCTGGCATATTGGGAGATTATTCATCCCACCAGATCCTGGCCGGTTCCTAGAACAGCAACAAAACCAATCTCACCACGAGACATCCATACCCTCACTGTTCCAGTCCCATATGGTCTTCCAAATCAAATATTTATCATCTTTCGCATTAAAGATGCAACAGGCTTTATCTGAACCAGGGTCGACAATTCTTTCCAGAAGAAAATTTCACCTAACTTCTCTCCTGACTCTCTGACAATCTAAATTAGGGACACTCTTTCAAGGAATCACAATCAATCTTTCACTCTGTCAAAACTCTTTCAAAATTATGAAAACTTTTCTTAGCTCTTCTGTCCTCCTGTGGGAAGAATCCCAATATACCATTTCCGCGTCCATAATTAGCTTCTTATCCTAGTCACAGAATCTACACACTGTGTTACATACTGTATGTCTTCGACTGTTAATCCCTCTCCCTCACACTGTCACTCAGTAACTCCCTCCCCCCCCAGCGCCCTGTGTTACTGACTGTATCCCTACTGATGTTAATCCCTCTCCCTCACACTGTCACTCAGTAACCCGTCTCCCCCGCCAGCGCCCTGTGTTACTGACTGTATCCCTACTGATGTTAATCCCTCTCCCTCACACTGTCACTCAGTAACCCCTCTCCCACCCCAGAGCCCTGTGTTACTGACTGTATCCCTACTGATGTTAATCCCTCTCCCTCACACTGTCACTCAGTAACCCCTCTCCCCCCCCACCGCCCTGTGTTACTGACTGTATCCCTACTGATGTTAATCTCTCTCCCTCACACTGTCACTCAGTAACCCCTCTCCCCCGCCAGCGCCCTGTGTTACTGACTGTATCCCTACTGATGTTAATCCCTCTCCCTCACAGTGTCACTCAGTAACCCCTCTCCCCCCCAGAGCCCTGTGTTACTGACTGTATCCCTACTGATGTTAATCCCTCTCCCTCACACTGTCACTCAGTAACCCCTCTCCCCCCCAGCGCCCTGTGTTACTGACTGTATCCCTACTGATGTTAATCCCTCTCCCTCACACTGTCACTCAGTAACCCCTCTCCCCCCCAGCGCCCTGTGTTACTGACTGTATCCCTACTGATGTTAATCCCTCTCCCTCACAGTGTCATTCAGTAACCCCTCTCCCCCCCAGAGCCCTGTGTTACTGACTGTATCCCTACTGATGTTAATCCCTCTCCCTCACACTGTCACGCAGTAACCCCTCTCCCCCCCCAGCGCCCTGTGTTACTGACTGTATCCCTACTGATGTTAATCTCTCTCCCTCACACTGTCACTCAGTAACCCCTCTCCCCGCCAGAGCCCTGTGTTACTGACTGTATCCCTACTGATGTTAATCCCTCTCCCTCACACTGTCACTCAGTAACCCCTCTCCCCCCAGGGCCCTGTGTTACTGACTGTATCCCTACTGATGTTAATCCCTCTCCCTCACACTGTCACTCAGTAACCCCTCTCCCCCCAGGGCCCTGTGTTACTGACTGTATCCCTACTGATGTTAATCCCTCTCCCTCACACTGTCACTCAGTAACCCCTCTCCCCCCCCACCGCCCTGTGTTACTGACTGTATCCCTACTGATGTTAATCCCTCTCCCTCACATTGTCCCTCAGTAACCCCTCTCCCCCCCAGCGCCCTGTGTTACTGACTGTAACCCTACTGATGTTAATCCCTCTTCCTCACACTGTCACTCAGTAACCCCTCTCCCCCCAGGGCCCTGTGTTACTGACTGTATCCCTACTGATGTTAATCCCTCTCCCTCACATTGTCACTCAGTAACCCCTCTCCCCCCCAGAGCCCTGTGTTACTGACTGTATCCCTACTGATGTTAATCCCTCTCCCTCACACTGTCACTCAGTAACCCCTCTCCCCCCAGGGCCCTGTGTTACTGACTGTATCCCTACTGATGTTAATCCCTCTCTCTCACACTGTCACTCAGTAACCCCTCTCCCCCCAGGGCCCTGTGTTACTGACTGTCTCCCTACTGATGTTAATCCCTCTCCCTCACACTGTCAAATCTTACCGAAACTATCAGAATGCCTTTGTAATATTATGCCCCATTCTACTCTGCTGACAATGTGCCACCTATCTTTGTGCGAGTGGCAAATTCCAAGTTTCTTCTTTTGTTGCTCCTTCATGGGATGAAGGGGTTGCAGGCTGGTCTAGTACTTATTGCCCATCCCTAGTTGCCCTGGAGGAGGTGGTTGTGAGTTGCGTTCTTAAATCACTGCAGTCTGAATATCCCAATTTTGAAATCCTGTGAATAGTGGAGGCCTGATGCAGTTCCCTGTAAGGTCCGCGCACGCCCATATCTCCCCTTTCTGTCTCCTTTGGCTCTATCAGTATCTGAACCAGGTCAATAAATCACCTTCAATTCCATGAGGTTCAACTTTAACAAACAGCCTGTTGTCAGGTGTTGTCTGCACGTTGCATTCAGTAATATCTATAGGCATTCCCTGTCCACTAGCTTTGCCACCTCTCCCAAAAGTTACAAAGATTCCTCACCTCCTGGCTCCCCAAAGCACAAGTCAGGAGTGTGATGGAATACTCCCCACTTGCCTGGATGGGGGCAGCCCCAACAACACTCAAGAAGCTCGTCACCATCCAGGAGAAAGCAGCCGCTTGATTGGCACCACATCCACAAACATCCCACTCCCTCCACCACCGAAACTCAGTAGCAGCAGTGTGTACCATCTACAAGATGCACTGCAGAAATTCACCAAAGATCCTCAGGCAGCACCTTCCAAATTAATAACTCCTTCCATCTAGAAGTACAAGGGCAGCAGATACATGGGAACACCACTCCTTCCAAGCCACTTGCCATCCTGGGTGGTGATATCCAGTCGTTGGGGTGAGGATTAGTTTGGATTCATGCATCTCAAATGGGCGCTCGGTACAGCGTACAATCACTAAACAGAAACAGTAAGATCACAGGAGAAGACTCTGTTGCAGAGTTTTTACTGTAACAGCCAGGGGCAGTGACATGATCAGTACAGGGACTGATAGAGTTAAAAACCAAAAGAACTGCGGATGCTGTAAATCAGAAACAAAAATAGAAATTGCTGGAAAAGCTCAGGAGGTCTGGCAGCATCCGTGGAGAGAAATCAGAATTAATGTTTTGGATTGAGTAACCCTTCCTCAGAATGGTCCTCCGAGGATAGGTCATTCGACCTAAAACATTAACTCTGATTTCTCTCGACGGATGCTGCCAGACCTCCTGAGCTTTTCCAGCAATTTCTATTTTTGTTTCTGATTTACAGCATCCGCAGTTCTTTTGGTTTTTAACTATCCTCGGAGGACCATTCTGAGGAAGGATCACTCAATCCAAAACATTAATTCTGATTTCTCTCCACTTATGCTACCAGATCTGCTGAGCCTTTCCAGCAATTTCCGATTTACGGTGATAATATCTGCCACGGCCTCCAGCCTTTTGAGGGGGTGTTGGGTGGAGGGAGGGTGTAGGATGGGGTAAGGAATGGGGATATAGCAGACTATAGTGAAGTAAGGTTGAGAATGGCAAAACGTAATGAGACTAGGCAAATAACAGAGATGGAACAATTTGCTCCTTTTACTGTTGAGGGGTAGTTCAGTGAGGTCATGTCATTGTAGTCCTCCTCTTCAGATTGAATAAAAAGGGTCAGGATCATTGTTCACTCAGGAGCAGTGGTTGAAGGTGATGAAACGTGCAGCATGCCGTGAGCCCAGCAGGAACACTGCACCCAGCCTGGCATTGCTTCAGCAGGTCATCACTGATGACTGGCACCATCCTGACCACAGCATTATGACATGAAACTGACCTAACTCCGATCACTCACTTCAACCCACTGCCCTCCATCTCCGAGATCATGGGAACACTACCTGGAAAGGCAGTGCGGTAAAGCTCAGTGGAGAATTTATTCAGCCTCTGGACACAGTTCAGAATAATGCCTGCTCTCTTCTTCTCAAATCTTCCTGCCTCTTTGTCGAGAACATCGGGGACCTGACAATCCTATTCCTGGTCTTCATTCATTCATTGTACAAACTCTAATCTAACCCTGTGCTGTTCCTGCCCTGGGAGGGTTTGATGAGGACAGTGCAGAGGGAGCTTTACTGTTGTCTAACCCCGTGCTGTCCCTGTCCCAGGAGTGTAGAGTTTGGTAGAGTTTATGAAAATGGTTCCATGGGTTGGTCATTGTGGCTATGAGGATATTTTTGGGAAGATGCAGCTGTTCTCATTGGGGGGGAAGGTCAAGATGAGGTATGATTGAGGTTTCCAAAATGGTAAACGCGCTGTTTAAATTGGATAGGGAGAAACTGTTTCCATTTGTAAACAGATTGAGAACCAGAGGATACAGCTGTAAAGTGGCAAAAGAAGAAAATAAAATGAAAGTTTTTTTAAATCACAGTGAGTGGTTAGGGTCTGGTGTAAAGTGAGTGGAAATGAGATGCTGGAAGGTTGAATTGAAATGTTCAAGAGGGATCTGAATGATCGTTTAAAGAGAAACAAGGAGCAGGGATACAAGGAAACGGATGGAGATAGACACACAGTCAAAATGCTCAGAGAGCCAGAGATAAACATGATGGGCTGAATGGTCTCCTTCTGCAATGTAATAATCCTGTGATTCTGTGACCATCACTCACCTGGATCACTTTTAGAAACCTCATGAAATGAGTTAATGTTTTCTGAGGATGATGAAAGAGAGGGTGTCAGATTCAATGGGAATAAACAGCAGAGACTAAATTCCTGATTGATTTGAAAGTCAAATCATTTGCGAACACCCATCAAATTGATCTGTTTCTTATCTCATCCTGAAAACCTCGATTCCACATCAGAGACTGCTACAGTCACTGACTGACTCTGAATACTGTGTCGAGGCCTCAGGGCTAGGGCATTTCATTTTCCATCTTGTCATGTTGGAATGTGAATGGGACTGTTTTACAGAGAGCAGCAGCACAAGGTGTGGGGTGGGGGTTTGAAATCGAGAAGATTTCACTGAGATACACTGCCCCGTGTTTGGAATATTTTCATCATCCAGGTGCAGCAAAAATGACAACTACAAATGTGAGGCAAAGGTACATTGACAGGGAGCCAAACTGGTGAGTGAACTGAGTTTAGGAGTAAAAAAGCCAGGCTTCCAAATACCACACAAAAATTCTCACCAAAAACCACCCCATGGTTACAGTCACATTTCCTGGCACCAATGTAATCAGTGGCAGTCACCCAGGGTTGGCTACATAGCCACTTGGAATCTGATTGATGGATAGCATCTCCAACAGCATGAACTGAAATCACACAACATTGCATTTTTACAGCTCCTTTTGTGACCTGAGAACTTCCCAGACATTGAAGCAGTCCCTGCCGTTACTAAAATGGGGCAATCATCTAGGGACAGCACAGGGTTAGATTAGAGTTTGTACAATGAATGAATGAAGACCAGGAATAGGATTGTCAGGTCCCCGAAGTTCTCGACAAAGAGGCAGGAAGACTTGAGAAGGAGAGAGCAGGCATTATTCTGAACTGTGTCCAGAGGCTGAATAAATTCTCCACTGAGCTTTACTGCACTGCCTTTCCAGGTAGTGTTCCCACAATCTCGGAGATGGAGGGCGGAGGGTTGAAGTGAGTGATCGGAGTCAGGTCAGTTTCATGCCATAATGCTGTGGTCAGGATGGTGCCAGTCATCAGTGATGACCTGCTGAAGCAATGCCAGCACAATCCCACAAACAGTAACAGGAAGGGGAAATTACCTCATGAAACCATCACTAGACCATAAAGTCAACAACCCAGATGAAATTCTGGGCAGTGGGATGGAATAATGCGATAGCAGATGGTGGAATTTCAATTTGATTTGAAAATCTGGAATTAAGAGTCGAAAATCTCTGCATCACAAATGTGCTTCAGGGGACATAACAGCTCACTGTTACCTAGTCTGGTTGAGATGTGACTCCAGGCTAAGAGTAAGCTTCTAACAGCGTGGTGCTCCCTCGGCACTGACCCTCCGACAGCGCGGCGCTCCCTCGGCACTGACCCTCCGACAGCACGGCGCTCCCTCGGCACTGACCCTCCGACAGCACGGCGCTCCCTCGGCACTGACCCTCCGACAGCACGGCGCTCCCTCGGCACTGACCCTCCGACAGCACGGCGCTCCCTCGGCACTGACCCTCTGACAGCATGGCGCTCCCTCGGCACTGTTATAAAGGGGACGTTGAGGTCTTCTAATAATTAAACCATAACACAAACCCCAATCTACTCTGATGGGATTAGAAGCTCCCTTTCTAACGATTCTCCCTGAAACACGCAGTGAAGCTCCAGGACTGAGGAAGGATCACCAGCTCCAGGACTGAGGAAGGGCCACCAGCCCCAAAAACGTTAACTCTGATCTTTTCTTCACAGATGCTGCCAGAGCTGGTCAGCTTTTCCAGCAACTTGTTTTTGACCCAGAGAAGCTTGCTCTTCCCCTTGTAATCTATTAAAAGAGCAGTTAAAAGAACAAAAATCCCTAATCCACTCTACGAATAATAAGTAACAATTTATTTATTTAATCTTAACAATGAACAAATTACCAGAATTACTAATAAAGTGAGCAATTCTTTCCTAAGTACTAATTATTTCCGAACTGAACTAAATTCTATTGGAATGCTATTCAAATAGACTGAAGGCCCACTTATATAAACTCAATTAATAAGACAATAATAAATTCAAACTTAATCTCTCCAAGTTCAGACAGAGTATGTTTTATGGAAAGTTCCATCTTCTCCATTGATCATCTGTCAGGACCATCTCTTTCTGCTATTCTCTCTGTAATTTCTTCTCTGAGGACTTTGAACTAAAAATGCTGTGGTACCTTTGATGGGGCTTTTTAGTGAACTTAATGATTTATGTGAAAGCCAGGTTTATGTCTCAGATATATTAGGAAGCAGCGCCGTGCTCCCTCAGCGCCGAGCCTCCGACAGCGCCGCGCCCCCGACAGCGCCGAGCCTCCGACAGCGCCGCGCTCCCTCAAGTATCTGCTATAGTACCTGGCCATGTTGTGTGTGTCAGTCCATTGGATTAGAGCTTCACAGATTTCTACCAGAGGAGAGGTGAGAGTGACAGCCCTTGATATCAAGGCTGCATGCAACAGAGCGTGGCATCAAGGAGCCCTGGCAAAGCTGGAATTAATGGGCATCAGGGGACAAAAACTCCAGCAGTTGGAATAAATACCTGACACATGGGAAGGTAGTGGTGGCTGTTGGAGGTCAGTTATCTCAGCTCCAGGCCTTCTCTGCAGGAGTTCCTCAGGGTAGTATCCTAGACCCAACCATCTTCAACTGCTTCATCAATGACCTTCCCTCCATCATAAGGTCCGAGGTGGGGATATTCGCTGATGATTGCAGTGTTCAGCACCGTTCAGGGCTCCTCAGATACTGAAGCAATCCGTGTTCAAATGCAACAAGATCTGGACAATATCCAGGCTTGGGCTGACAAGTGGCAAGTAACATTCACGCCACACAAATGCCAGGCAATGACCATCACCAATAAGAGACAATCTAACCCCTGCCCCTTGACATTCAATGGTGTTACCATCACAGAATCTCTCACTATCAACACCGTGGGGGTTATCACTGACCAGAAACTCATCTGGACTCACCACATGAACACAGAGGCTACAAGAGCAGGTCGGAAACTGGGAATACTGCAGGCAGTAACTCCCCTCCTGACTCCCCAAAATCTGTCCCACCATCTACAAGGCACAAGTCAGGAGTGTGATGGAATACTCCCCACTTGCCTGGATGGGGGCAGCCCCAACAACACTCAAGAAGCTCAACATCATCCAGGACAAAGCAGCCACTTGATTGGCATCACATCCACAAATGTCCCCTCCCCCTGCCACCGACACTCAGTAGCAGCAGTGTGTACCATCTACAAGATACCCTGCAGAAATTCACCAAAGACCCTCAGGCAGCACCTTTCAAACCCACGGTCACTTCCATCTAGAAGGACAAGGGCAGCAGATACATGGGAACACCAGCCCCTGCAAGTTCCCCTCCGAGCCACTCACCCTCCTGACTTGGAAATATATCACTGTTCCTTCACTGTCCCTGGGTCAGAATCCTGGAATTCCCTCCCTAAGGGCATTGTGGGTCAACCCACAGCACATGGGCTGCAGCGGGTCAAGAAGGCAGCTCACCCCCACCTTCTCAAGGGGCAACTAGGGACCAGCAGTAAATGCTGGCTCAGGCAAAGACACTCATATCCCACACAATGAATAAGAAAAACAATCTTGTGATGCGGTTTGTGGGATTCCTGTCTCATTGTTTTGCTGCATTCAATCTGCAGCAGTCAGTGGCAGAAATGTGCAGTGTCCATGAGACTGCCGCGCACCCCAACGGGCGCCCGGGGGCCGCCCCGCACCCCAACGGGAGCCCGGGGGCCGCGATATACCCCAGAGGGAGCTCGAGGACTGCGGTATACCCCAACGGGCGCCCGGGGACTGCGATATACCCCAGAGGGAGCTCAAGGACTGCGGTATACCCCAGAGGGAGCTCAAGGACTGCGGAATACCCCAGAGGGAGCTCAAGGAAGCAGCTCCAATATGAAAGCATTTGGAACATAAAGTTCAACTGAGTAACATGCAAACTATTTGAAATATTCCCATTAGCGATCCCTGACTGCACACACCTTTAGACGTTAGATTCTCACATCTCCACTTTGATTTGTGGAATCTGTAATGATTAACCTCTGAAAGGAGCGGCAGATGAGTATAGCAAAAATGTGCCAATTGAATGGAAAATTTCTTTTCTTCTTATTTATTCATAGGTGTCACTGGCACATCCCACATTTACTGTGCATCCCAAATTGTCTTTGATCCGAGTGGCTCACTGAGCCCTTTCGGAGGGCAGTTTAGTTTGAACCACATTGCTGCAGGTCTGGAGTCACATGTAGGTCAGACCCGGGTAAGAATTGCAGATTTCCTTCCCTGAAGGACATGAGTGAATCTGATGGGCTTCTTACAACAACCAGCATTAGCTCTCCTGGCCCCAGCACCATTGAGACGCAGTTTCATCAGCTGAAGAAAACTTAAGAGATTTTTCTTTCTCTAGCACCTTTTTCAACCACATGATATCACAAAGCATTCTACAGCCAATTAAATAACTTAAGAAATCCAGTTCTTGCATTAATACAGAAAATGCAGCAGCCAATTTATGCACACCAATGCAACAAATGACCAGGTGTTCAGTTTTCAGTTATATTATTTAGAGTTATAGAGGCAAACAGCATAGATACATACCCTTTGGTCCAACTCATGCTGACTAAGTTTTGCAAACTAAACCAGTCCTGCCTGCCTGCCCCTGGGCCGTATCCCTCTGTCAACCTTTCCTATTCATCTACCTACTCATATGTCTCTTAAGTGTTGTAACCATTCCTGCGTCCACCAGTCCCTTGGTGTGAAAAAGTTTCCCCTGCAGTCCCTTTATTTGTAAGTCTTTCTCCTCTCACCTTAAAAATATGCTCTCTAGTTTTGAACACCCCCACCCTAGGGAAAAGATCTTTGTTATTCACTTTATCCATTCCCCTCATGATTCTATAAACTTCTATGAAGGTCACCCCCTCAACCTCCCACACTTCAGTGAGAAAAGCCCCAGCCTATCCAACCTCTCCTTTTAACTCAAGCCCTCCCAGTCCCGGCAACAGCCTGGCACATTTTTTCTGAGCCCTCTCCAATTTACTAATATTCTTCCTATAGAGTGCAACCAGAACTGCACATAATATTCCAAAAGTGGCCTCACCAACCTTCTGTACAACCTCAACATGACATCCCAACTCCTGTCAGCAATGGTTTGACCAGCAAAGGCAAGTGTGCTAGACGCCTTGTTCCTGTGACACAAATTTCAAAGTGCTACATAGCTGATAGATATTGGCCAGGACCCCTGGGAGCACTCTCCTTCTAATTTGCACCATAACAGTCAAGGTGTCCATCTGGTACACCCTGGGAGGGCAGTCGCTGGCCTTAGTTTAATGTCTAATGGTACCTGCAACAGGGCTGCACTCCCTCAGTACCACACACTATCAACTTTGTTTATGCCTTGGAAGTGAGGCTTGAGTTCTCAGCGCTCTGACAGAGCCAAAAAAGGAATCGAAGAGTGACAGGAGGTGAATAGCTGGCATTGAGTCCTCCTAGTCCCGCCCTGAGTGACTCCCGGCTACAGTCAGTGTTACCTTCTCATCACCACAGTCAATGATTAATTGACAAACCGGACGTCATAGATCAGGACAAAGTACATATTTCAAACATTTCTTCATTGAGAAGGGAATTATCCACACACACACAGCCTAAAATCCAACCTATCCTTTGCAACTCATTACTCACAAACAGTTGTACACTACCTCACTGACAGAATGAGAAACTCCACATTCATTTTCCCACCTTCATTCATACATGGCCCACAGGAAGCTGCTGAACTTACACCAGTGTCCTACTTCCACAAGTCATTCAGTCAGTAACACTGTGAGCTACCTAGCTGTCCAACCATGAGGTTCATCATTGTTGAGCCAGGCTCCTAGTACCATTGGCTGTCCACGTATAAATGTTTCTTGGCTTCCTAGTGTGGCGATGTAATTCTTCACAGAGTGAGCTGGAGCTGATTCCTACCCAAGGTTCATGGTAGCCACATTGTATTATTGTGAGAATATTAATCCAGAGATCCAGGTAAATGTTTCCTCCCTCAGTCCAAAGATGTGCAGGCTAGGTGGATCGGCCATGCTAAATTGCCCATGGAGTTCAGGGGTGTGTGGGTTATAGGGGGATGGGTCTGGGTGGGATGCTTCAAGGGGCGATGTGGATATGTTGGGCCGAAGGGCCTGTTTCCACACTGTAGGGAATCTAATCTAATCTAATATTCAGGGGACCTGGGTTTGAACCCTGCCAGAAATATCAATTCAATAATTCAGATGCTTCTTAAACATTGACAGATTGGTGGGGACAGCGACTCTCACAACATTTAAGAAGCATCTGGACAAGCCCTTACAATGGCCCTGTAGGTATGGACGAAGTGCAGGCAAATGGGATCGGTGTAGTTTGGTGTTTGTCGGTCAGCATAGACATGATGGGCTGAAGGACCTGTTTCTATGCTCTATGAGACAAAAAATAAACTGGGTTAAGAGTCTAATGGTGACAATGAAACTACTGTCGATTATCAGGGAAGTGCCCATCTGGTTCACTAAGCCCTTCAGGCAGGGAAACCCTTTCCTAGTCGGGTCTACACATGACTCCAGGCACAGAAGGATCCAGGCCTAAAACGTCAGCTTTCCTGCTCGGCCTGCTGTGTTCATCCAGCTCCACACCTTGTTACCACAGCAACGTGGTAACTATCACCTAGGCAATTAGAGATGGGCAAAAAATGCCGGCCTAGACAGAAATGCCTGCATCCTGTGAATGATATTTTTAAAAATCCTTCAGGCCCCAAGGCCAGGTGAAATATCCAAGATGGGAATGTCGTTGGAACATGGTAACTGTCTGTGCAAACTCCGCACTTTCTCCCTGTGTCTGGGTTTCCTCCCACAATCCAAAGATGTACAGGTTAGCGTGGATTGGCCATGCTAAATTGCCCAGAGTGTCCAGGGAAGTGCAAGCTAGGTGGGTTAGCCATGGGAATTGCAGGGTTACAGGGAGGGGGGTATGGGGTGGGATGCCTTTTGGAGAGTCAGTGCAGACTTGATGGGCTGAATGGTCTCTTCCCACACTGCAGGGATTCTACTTCTGTTTGAAATCTTGCTACAACTGTATAGGAGACTGGTGAGGCTCACAGTTTTGATCTTCTTACTTAATGAGTGATAAACGCATATTGGAAACAGTTCAGAGAAGGTTCACCATGTTTAGAGAAATGCATTTGTTAGGACGGTAAACACTGATGAGTTGCCTTAGTCAGGTGACCTCTGATGCTTTTGCTTTGGAAGCACTGGCCATTAAGAAACACAAAGTTGTGTCAAAAACATGGTGTCAGAAGCGTCCACTGTGTGGATTTTCAGAGCTGGCAGGGAGCTTGCTACTCTAAGAAACTGGAGGGAAGAATTAGTCACAATTTCAATCGACTGGTTGAATCAGAATGGTTGTGATTTTTCAAGTCCCCACTGCTATATAAATAGAAGATAATATAAAACAAGAATGGAATTTCCCCCGTTCTCAGTTGTACATCAACAAGGTAGCTACAGAGTTAAACAAGAAACTTCAACAAATAAGAGGCGTAACTTTGCTATTTTTGCTAAAGAGTAAGAGCCACAAGTTGTATTGGATCCTATATCTCACTGAGGAACAGAAAAAACAGACAGGAAACATGACATATTTTGAACTTTCTTACGTTACTTTTGACCAGTATGCATTCAACATTAGGGCTCAAGGGGGCAGAGATTATTGATCAGTCTGTAAAGTCACTGAAATATCGAGCTGAATCCTGTGGACAACTGAGAAATGATTTCATGATAAATGGGATTTTGAGACATAAGAAATCCTGCTGTGAGAGGAGACCAAAGATCTGTACTTAAGCTCTGAGGTAGTCAATCATCTAGAGAATATTAACGGTAAAGATTTGCAGCGTTTCACTGGCCACTAAATCACTGATTGCTGAACAGATCCTAAATAATTACAAACGCGCAAATACACATCTGGGATTTCTTCCTGGTGAACATTACATCGACAGAGAAGAAAGCATGAGACTAACTCAGCATGTACCAAAAAGTGTTCCAGCTGCCCTTACACCCAGCCTGAAAGACAGACAATCAAGGAACTGGAAAATACAGGGGTGATCAAGAAAGTAACAATCTTACAGAAAAGATGAGCAGCGTGAGAGTAGTATGATAATCTGGAAAGGATCTGAAGAAACCTCTGAAGGCATTGAAGGGCAACCATTGTAGAAATTTTGCCACAACTTGCTAAGACTTGACTGTCTTCTTTAGGAAAGATGCTGACTGGCAAGTGGACCTGGATGAAATCAACAATTTTATAACCCTCGAGATAACAAGGTGTAGAGCTGGATGAACACAGCAGGCCAAGCAGCATCAGAGGAGCAGGAAAGCTGACGTTCCAGGCCTAGACCCTTCTTCAGAATTGGGGGACAGGAAAGGAATTCTGAAATAAATAGGGAGAGAGGGGGAGGCGGGTCGAAGATGGATAGAGAAGATAGGTGGAGAGGAGACAGAAAGGTCAAAGGGGGGGGATTGAGCCAGTAAAGGTGAGAGTAGGTGGGGAGTTAGGGAGGGGATAGGTCAGTCCAGGGAGGATGGACAGGTCAAGGGGGCGGGATGAGGCTGGTAGCTAGGGGATGGGGGTGGGGCTTGAGGTGGGAGGAAGAACAGGTTAGGGACGAGCTGGGCTGGTTTTGGGATGTGGTCGGGAGAGGGACAGAAAAATATACTTAAGGCTATAAGATCAGCCATGTTCTTATTGAATGGTGCAGCAAGCTCAATAGGCTGAATGGCCTCCTCCAAACAGCAGCCAAATGTAGCTATTCCTTGGTACTGCACTGCCAAGAGCTTTAGTGCTCAAACCCTGGAGTACAGGGACTCAAACGCACCTTTCTCCCCCCTCACAGCTCAGCATGCTACCGACTGGAGGTGGAGGTTGAGAAAGGAAAGGGAATAGGGAGGGAGGGACACAACTGAACGAAGGTGAGCGAGGAGGAGAGGTGGGGTAACGAGAGTGGGAGGGAGGTGCAGAAGGAAACAGAGATAAAAACCAGGAGGAAAAGGGAGCTGAAGAGAGAAGGAGAGTGGCAGAAGTGAGGAGAGGGAGTGAAGGGATGGGAGGAAGGGATGGAGATAGCAGGAAAGTGGCAGTTAATAACATAGAACATAGAACATTACAGCACAGTACAGGCCCTTTGGCCCTCGATGTCGTGCTGACCTGTCATACCGATCTCAAGCCCATCTAACCTACACTATTCCACGTACGTCCATATGCTTATCCAATGACGACTTAAACGGACCTAAAGTTGGCGAATCTACTACCGTTGCAGGCAAAGCGTTCCATTCCCTTACTACTCTCTGAGTAAAGAAACTACCTCTGACATCTGTCCTATATCTTTCACCCCTCAATTTAAAGCTATGCCCCCTTGTGCTTGCCGTCACCATCCTAGGAAAAAGGCTCTCCCTATCCACCCTATCTAACCCTCTGATTATTTTATATGTTTCAATTAAGTCACCTCTCAACCTTCTTCTCTCTAATGAAAACAGCCTCAAGTCCCTCAGCCTTTCCTCGTAAGACCTTCCCTCCATACCAGGCAACATCCTAGTAAATCTCCTCTGCACCCTTTCCAAAGCTTCCACATCCTTCTTATAATGCGGTGACCAGAACTGTACACAATACTCCAAGTGCGGCCGCACCAGAGTTTTGCACAGCTGCAGCATAATCTCTTGGTTCCGGAACTCGATCCCTCTATTAATCAAAGCTAAAACACTGTATGCCTTCTTAACAGCCCTGTCAACCTGCGTGGCAACTTTCAAGGATCTGTGTACATGGACACTGAGATCTCTCTGCTCATCTACACTCCCAAGAATCTTACCATTAGCCCTGTACTTTGCCTTCTGGTTACTCCTACCAAAGTGCATCACCTCACACTTGTCTGCAATAAACTCCATTTGCCACCTCTCAGCCCAGCTCTGCAGCTTATCTATGTCTTTCTGCAACCTACAGCATCCTTCGTCACTATCCACAACTCCACCGACCTTAGTGTCGTCTGCAAAATTACTAACCCATCCTTCTACGCCCTCATCCAGGTCATTTATAAAAATGACAAACAGCAGTGGACCCAACACCGACCCTTGCGGTACACCAGTAGTAACTGATCTCCAGGATGAACTTTTCCCATCAACGACCACCCTCTGTCTTCTTTCAGCAAGCCAATTTCCGATCCAAACTGCTATATCTCCCACAATCCCATTCCTTCGCATTTTGTACAATAGCCTACTGTGGGGAACCTTATCGAACGCCTTGCTGAAATCCATGTACACCACGTCAACCGGTTTACTCTCATCTACCTGATTGGTCACCTTCTCAAAGAACTCAATAAGGTTTGTCAGGCATGACCTTCCCTTCACAAAACCGTGCTGACTATCCCTAATCAATTTATTCTTTTCTAGATGATTATAAATCCTATCACTTATAACCTTTTCCAACACTTTACTAACAACTGGGGTAAGGCTCACTGGTCTATAATTACCAGGGTTGTCTCTACTCCCCTTCTTGAACAGGGGAACCACATTTGCTAACCTCCAGTCATCTGGCACTATTCCTGTAGACAATGACGAGTTAAAGATCAATGCCAAAGGCTCAGCAATCTCCTCCCTGGCTTCCCAGAGGATCCGAGGATAAATCCCATTCGGCCCACGGGACTTATCTATCTTCACCCACTGTAGGATTTCTAATACCTCTTCCTTGTGAACCTCAATCCCACCAAGTCTAATAGCCTGTATCTCAGTATTCTCCTTGACAACATTGTCATTTTCTAGAGTGACAGGTACATACTTATCTAGGACACACAGGTGCTTTTCCTTGAATAAGTACCATATTTCTAATGTGCCCATCCCCTGCAGTTTCCTTCCCCATCCTCTGCTCCCTAAATCTTGCCTAATCTCATCGTAATTGCCTTTCCCCCAGCAATAACTCTTGCCCAGTGGTATACACCTATCCCTTTCCATCACTAAAGTAAACATAACAGAATTGTGATCACTATCACCAAAGTGCTCACCTACTTCCAAATCTAACACCTGGCTGGGCTTATTACCCAGTACCAAATCTAATGTGGGTTCGCCCCTTGTTGGCCTATCTATACACTGTGTCAGGAAGACCTCCTGCACACACTGGACAAAAACTGACCCATCTATAGTACTCGAACTATAGTGTTCCCAGTCAATATTTGGAAAGTTGAAGTCCCCCAAGACAACTACCCTGTCTCTCTCACTCCTATAGAGAATCATCTTTGCTATCCTTTTGTCTACATATCTGGAACTATTCGGAGGCCTATAGAAAACTCCCAACAGGGTGACCTCTCCTTTCCTGTCTCTAACCTCAGCCCATACTACCTCAGCTGACAAGTCCCCAAACATCCTTTCTGCAACTGTAATACTGTCCTTGACCAACAATGCCACACCTGTCCCCTTTTACCATCTTCTCTGTTCTTACCGAAACATCCAAATCCCGGACCCTGCAATAACCATTCCTGTCCCTGCTCTATCCATGTCTCCGAAATGGTCACAACATCGAAGTCCCAGGTACTAACCCATGCTGCAAGTAATGTTGGTGCCAAATAATGAAGAACTGCAGAGTCAGTCAATCCAGAGTGGAATCAGAAGGAGCTGGAATCCGTGGATCTGGAGGTGAAGGAGGCTATGGTGTGGAGATGGAATTGCTGGAATGTGGACATTGAAGCTCAGCTCATGATGGCCTCGGCTTTTTAGGGCATTTATAAGAACAGGAGCCCCAGCATTGCAGGGGTTTGGGATTGGTACGGCCAGTGTACATTCAAGTACCGACAATCACCAGGAAATGCCTCCCCTACAGTCTTCCAGCCACACAAAAGGGGCCTTTAACATTGACCCCAGCAGGACCTGGGCTTAACTTTGAATCTGAAAGACTAGAGTTTGGAGCTTTGTCTTTGCTCTCCGAGTGTCAGCCTTGATTAGAAACTGAATAATCAACAGGATGTTTCACGTTAGCTCCCTCCCAGTTTCCCACCCTACATTTTGCAGATGATCTTTGTATTTTGAACTCTGTGTGCCCGGCTATAAACCCTTTGTATCTGTAGCTAGGCAACTAACTGAGGACATTTATACATTTGCCGATTATTTTCACACACAGTCTTTCGCCTGGCACTGGCCTGTCACTCCTCAGTGGAATGGCAGATAATAAACCCCTTCAGGATTTTCATTCAATATGTTCAACCAGGCAGCAACGCTGTGAGAATGTGCTCATTTTGGACGTATCTGTACAAACTGAAGTGCTGATATTTCCATATGTAAGAGGCTTTAGGATTGTATAGCCTGTTTTTCAGTCCTAGACAACACAAATGATGAGCTGTAACCACGGCCACTGGCTGTGCTGAGATTTTCACAGAGACAAGGCTCTGGGTTTGTGACACTGACCCTGTGGAGGTAGCTATACAAACTGAGGTGTTGTCAGCATGAGAGAATATCACTACAATGAGTAGAGGTAATGAGCTTTCCACTCTACAATAGCCAATGGAGCCCAGGCACCCGGGGTGAGAGGGAGGGTGTGGGGATAGTTTACACAGAGCTTCTCTCTAATGTCACTCATCACATCTTTAAATCAGGATCACAGGCTCAAATCCTTACTTAAATGGCACAAATGACCTTCACATGAGATCATTAAGACCCAACTGTAGACCATTCGGAAAAAAAACATTCAAGCACGTTTTCCATTTATATAGCACCCGTTGCAATCTGTGGAGCGGCCAGACTGTTTCCCAAGCTAAAGAGGAATGGTTCCTGTTGCATTAGGCAGTAAGGGTCTGAAAGAATTAACTGTCAGCACATGATAAGCTCCACCCGTTACAAGACAAAGGACTGGTCTTGGGAGGAGCTTGGGAGTGTACCAATTCAGAGAAACCCTACAGTGTGGAAACAGGCCCTTCGGCCCAACTAGCCCACACCAACCCATCCCTCATAACCCACCTAAGCTACACACCCCTGAACACTGCAGGCAATTTAGCACAGCCGATCCACCTAACCTGCACATCTTTGGGCTGTAGGAGGAAACCGGAGCACCCGGAGGAGACCCACACAGACACAGGGAGACTGTGTTGCGTTGTGTTGAGAGTGTACCAGTTGGTCGAAACTGCAAGACCATTTTTAGTGCCAATTCCATGTAACTAATGTGTTCCTACTCTTAAACTGAGCTTGATGATCTCACAAGAGGACTGTCGTCTATATCAGATATAATGTTATGTTGGCTTTTGTATGTAGATGGTTTCTTTAAATTCAGGCTTTCATACCGGAGATGGCACCAGTGATTGACTACTGTGTACGTTTTTCAGTGTACTCCTGTACTTCTGACAATAAACTAATTCCAATTCTATTAAATACTATATATAAGCCAATTCCAATCATGAGGATTGAAATTTTCTTCAATTGAAGCCTTTGCGCAATCATTCTTGCTCACACAGTATTCACAACCGAGGCTCACACCAACCAAAAGCATAAGTGGCTGTAAATTTATCCGAGACATCTCAGATGGTTCCAGTGATCTTGACAACAACATGTGCCGTGCTGACCAAACAGTGGGACTCACCAGATATACCGGGCCACACGTGGGAACTGGAGCCAATGTAGGATATGTGACAGGTCTGTCAGAGTGAGCAAAGCATCTGTTTTTTTTATTGTGATGTTGACTGTGGGAGAAATATTGGGCATGACACAGTGGAGAACCCATTGCTTTTATTTCAAACAGTGACCATCAATCTTCCCCATCCAGCAGAAAGATGACACCGGGACCTTGGCTTAACATCTGACCTCTGACCTTCAACCTCTCGTACTGCACGGAGTGGTCAACCTGGATTAAGTGCTCAACTCTTTGCACTGACCCAGGACTGAGACTGCAACTCTCTGAACGCCACATTTGAAATAACCTAGCACCCAGACTGGGAAATTCAGGACGGATGTCTTGATAAAATTTAAAAGCTGAGATTGTTATTTTTAATTGGGCAAGAATAGAACATAGAACATTACAGCACAGTACAGGCCCTTCGGCCCTCGATGTTGTGCCGACCTGTCATACCGATCACAAGCCCATCTAACCTACACTATTCCATGTACGTCCATATGCCTATCCAATGACGACTTAAATGGACCTAAAGTTGGCGAATCAACTACCGTTGCAGGCAAAGCGTTCCATTCCCTTACTAATCTCTGAGTAAAGAAACTACCTCTGACATCTGTCCTATATCTTTCACCCCTCAATTTAAAGCTATAACCTCGTGCTCGCCGCCACCATCCTAGGAAAAAGGCTCTCCCTATCCACACTTACTAACCCTCTGATTATTTTATATGTTTCAATTAAGTCACCTCTCAACCTTCTTCTCTCTAACGAAAACAGCCTCAAGTCCCTCAGCCTTTCCTCATAAGACCTTCCCTCCATACCAGGCAACATCCTCGTAAATGTCCTCTGCACCCTTTCCAAAGCTTCCACATCCTTCTTATAATGCAGTGACCAGAACTGTGCGCAATACTCCAAGTGCAGCCACACCAGAGTTTTGTACAGCTTCGCCATAACCACTTGGTTCCGGAACTCGATCCCTCTATTAATAAAAGCCAAAACACTATATGCCTTCTTAACAGCCCTGTCAACCTGGGTGGCAACTTTCAAGGATCTGTGTACATGGACACCGAGATCTCTCTGCTCATCTACACTCCCAAGAATCTTACCATTAGCCCAGTACTTTGCCTTCCGGTTACTCCTACCAAAGTGCATCACCTCACACTTGTCTGCATTAAACTCCATTTTCCACCTCTCAGCCCAGCTCTGCAGCTTATCTATGTCTCTCTGCAACCTACAGCATACTTCGTCACTATCCACAACTCCACCGACCTTAGTGACGTCTGCAAATTTACTAACCCATCCTTCTACATCCTCATCCAGGTCATTTATAAAAATGACAAACAGCAGTGGACCCAACACCGACCCTTGCGGTACACCACTAGTAACTGGTCTCCAGGATGAACATTTCCCATCAACCACCACCCTCTGTCTTCTTTCAGCAAGCCAATTTCCGATCCAAACTGCTATATCTCCCACAATCCCATTCCTCCGCATTTTGTACAAGAGCCTACTGTGGGGAACCTTATCGAGCACCTTGTTGAAATCCATATACACCACATCAACCGGTTTACTCTCATCTACCTGTTTGGTCACCTTCTCAAAGAACTCAATAAGGTTTGTCAGGCACGACCTTCCCTTCACAAAACTGTGCTGACTATCCCTAATCAATTTATTCTTTTCTAGATGATTATAAATCCTATCACTTATAACCTTTTCCAACACTTTACCAACAACTGAGGTAAGGCTCACTGGTCTATAATTACCAGGGTTGTCTCTACTCCCCTTCTTGAACAGGGGAACCACATTTGCTAACCTCCAGTCGTCTGGCACTATTCCTGTAGACAATGACGAGTTAAAGATCAATGCCAAAGGCTCAGCAATCTCCTCCCTGGCTTCCCAGAGGATCCTAGGATAAATCCCATCCGGCCCAGGGGACTTATCTATCTTCACCCTCTGTAGGATTTCTAATACCTCTTCCTTGTGAATCTCAATCCTACCAAGTCTAATAGCCTGTATCTCAGTATTCTCCTCGACAATATTGTTGTTTTCTAAGAGTAAATACTGTTGAAAAATATTCATTTAGCGCTTCCCCTATCTCCTCTGACTCCACACACAACTTCCCACTATTATCCTTGATTGGCCCTAATCTTACTCTCGTCATTCTTTTATTCCTTAAATACCTATAGAAAGCCTTAGGGTTTATCCTGATCCTATCCACCAACAACTTCTCATGTCTCCTCCAGGCTCTTCTGAGCTCTCTCTTTAGGCCTTTCCTGGTTACCTCGTAGCCCTCAAGTGCCCTAACTGAGCCTTCACATCTCATCCTAACATAAGCCTTCTTCTGCCTCTTGACCAGAGATTCCACCTCCTTCATAAACCACAGCTCCCGCACTCTACAGCTTCCTTCCTGCCTGACAGGTACATATTTATCTAGGACACACAGGAGCTTTTCCTTCAATAAGCACCATATTTCTAATGTGCCCATCCCCTGCAGTTTCCTTCCCCATCCTCTGCTCCCTAAATCTTGCCTAGTCTCATTGTAATTGCCTTTCCCCCAGCTATAACTCTTACCCAGTGGTATACACCTATCCCTTTCCATCACTAAAGTAAACATAACAGAATTGTGATCGCTATCACCAAAGTGCTCACCTACTTCCAAATCTAACACCTGGCTGGGCTTATTACCCAGTACCAAATCTAATGTGGGTTCGCCCCTTGTTGGCCTATCTATATCCTGTGTCAGGAAGACCTCCTGCACACACTGGACAAAAACTGACCCATCTATAGTACTCGAACTATCGTGTTCCCAATCAATATTTGGAAAGTTGAAGTCCCCCATGACAACTATCCTGTCTCTCTCACTCCTATCGAGAATCATCTTTGCTATCCTTTTGCCTACATATCTGGAACTATTCGGAGGCCTATAGAAAACTCCCAACAGGGTGACCTCTCCTTTCCTGTTTCTGACCTCAGCTCATACTACCTCAGCTGACGAGTCGCCAAACATCCTTTCTGTAACTGTAATACTGTCCTTGACCAACAATGCCACACCTCCGCCCCTTTTACCATCTTCTCTGTACTTACTGAAACATCTAAATCCCGGAACCTGCAACAACCATTCCTGTCCCTGCTCTATCCATGTCTCCGAAATGGCCACAACAGTGAGTCCCAGGTCCTAACCCATGCTGGAAGTTCACCCACCTTATTTTGGACGCTCCTGGCACTGAAGTAGACACACTTCAAACCAACTTCTCGCTTGCCGGTGCCATCTTGCTTCCCTGAAACTTTATTTCGGACCTCCCTACTCTCAACCTTTTCTATACTCGAACTACAATTTTCGTTCCCATCCCCCTGCTGAATTAGTTGAAACCCACCTGAATAGCCTTAGCAAACTTCCCCCCCAGGATAAGGTTATTCAAGCCAGTGGGTAAATAAAATGAAAACCCCTATCATAACCGATATCAATTTCTCTATCAGCATATCCTCTTTTACCTAAAACAGAATTCAGGGCTTTCTTTGGAAGTGTCATACTGGACTCAAAACCTTAACTCTGCTTTCTCTCCACAGATGCTACCAAACCTGCTGAATTTCTCCAGCAATTTCTGTTTTTTTTAAAAATGATTTAAAAGAGTTTGATTGTCGTAACAAACTACAGAGAGCAGGGAAGAATGTGGAGTATAGGAGATTGACAGGCATTCTGATCAAGCTATTTAAGATGATTAAAAGAGATTGATATAATCAATAGAAAGCATGTATTTCTGGTGGTAGGGGTGAGGGGATGGGGATAGATTTTTGCTTGGGGGATGGTCACAGAACAAGGTACAAAATTGAGCTGGGCCAAGCATGGGTGATGTCAGGAAACATCTCCTCACACAGGGACCAGTGGAAATTTTGAACCCCTTGTATAAAATTCAAGTCCATCTTTTTAGTAAGAGCTTTATTTCAATTAGCTACAGTTTATAAAACTCATCCCCCAATTGATTTCAGCTCCCCATATTTATACAGCCAATTCACACCTAATTAATCCTTCATTAATATTTCCACGAGAAAGGGCACTGATGAAGTGTCAATAGGCTCCACAGAAACATTAAGATTACGAACAGAATTAGGCCATTCAACCCATTGAATATGCCCTGTCATTCAAACATGGTTTATATGCTTTTCTATGTTAACCCTTGATCCCCTTAATAATCAGAAACCAATCTATTTCTGTCTTAAAGACACTCAATGACTTGTCCTCCACAGCCCTCTGCAGCAACGAGTTCCATAGATTCACCATCTTCTGGCTGAAAAAAATTCCTCCTCATCTCAGTCCCAAAGGGCTATCCCTTTACTCCGAGGCTGTGCCCATGGATCCTAGTCTCTACTCCTGGTGGAAACATCTTCTGCACATCCACTCAATCCAGGCCGCTCAGTATTCTGAGAGTTTCAATTGGATCCCCTCCCCACCGCGCCCCCCAAACCCGTCCTCCCAACTCCACCGAGTACAGTTTTGGGATGTTAACTCTGTTTTTCTCTGCCACACCTGCAGAATTTCTCCAGCAATTTCTGTTTTTCTGTGTTTCAGATCTCCAATCCACAGCTCTTTGTTTTATTTTGGTGTATTCACCATCTGTTCCCTCATCCCATTAGGTCTCAGGCAAGGGGACTTTGAGGCATCGTGGTAGTATCCCTACCTCGAGACTGGGAGACGACAGTTTGAGTTCCATCCAGCTGCAGAGCAGCGTAATAACATCTCAGAATGGGTTGGATACAAAATGTCAAGGTCTCAGTCCATATCACACAATTACACTCTCTATCCGGGGAACACTGTGAAAGCTAAGATAACAAGGAGTGGAGCTGGATGAATACAGCAGGCCAAGCAGCATCAGAGGAGCAGGAAAGCTGACATTTCAGGCCCAGACCCTTCTTTTTTTTTCCTGCAGTTCCTATTATCTCTGTGAAAGCTGAGATTACCACATTTACTGGGCAAGAATTTGAATGTTATTGAGTGAATATCCTGAATAATAAATGGGTAAATAGAATGAAAATCCCTACCAGAACCAATTTATATAACTTCATGATCATATCAAATGAGAGAGCAGGTTGGAAGGGCCAATGACTCAACACAACAGCTGAGATCCTATGGCTATGGGTATGTTTCAGTGTGTTCAGTGACTAACTTTCTGAAAAAGAGAAAGGGAGACTTACCGAACACCAACAGGACTAGCGATAATGTCATTCTGAATGGTTACAGCCAATTCCTCCTTCCGCAAGACACAACTGCAAAAAATAAAAGCAAACCATTACAGGGGTTCAAACACAATAACCCAAAGTAAACAATAGAATCTTCAGAAACAAAACCAAAAGTTCCTGGAAAAGCGCACCTGGTCTGGCAGCATCTGTGACGGAAAATCAGAATTAACGTTTTGGGTCCAGTGATCGTCCTTCACAACAGGAGGAGTCAGAGGAAGGCTCACCAGACTTGAAACATGAACTCTGATTTCTCTCCCCACATGCAGCCAGACCTGCAACTTCTATTTTTGTTTCTGATTTACAGCATCTGCAGTTCTTTCGGTTTTTATTTCGGAGCGTCTTCAGAAATGTTTTGAATCATAGGGGTGCATTAACAACTCTTATAGTGTCTATTATGTCTTTTATAATCTCCTGCAGTTTCCCCATGTCCCCGCACATTATAATTATCCACAAAACTCCACCTGAGAATGCCTCTGACAGGGTGAGATGAAGCAGAGTGGGAGGAGGCTCATGTGGAACAGGAATGCCAGCATGGTCCCATTGGGCTATGCCTCCTGTACAATTCAAATCAAGTGTAAGCACATCCTAGGAGTAACTTTAATTTTGGCCAACATTCAATGAACATAAAAATCAGGAGAGTTGTGAAGCAAGTTTCTGAATCATTACCCCACACTTTGAAATATTGAACAACATTCAAATTAATTCCATTGGGTTCATTAACAGAGTCTGATTAGATCATTCTGGAACAAGGGAAAGCAATGGAGTAATTAACCAGGAGACCCACAAATCAGGAAATAATACTGAAAAATAATCTTTGGAATTCACAATGGAAAATGCCTCTCAGCTCAAATGCAAGGGATATAGATGAGGAAATTGCAGAAACATCTTTGAACTAGGTTCAGGTCTAAAATGTACTGGAGAAGGAGGGTTATCCATGTAATCTTTCTATTGAGAAGGAGATAAGTTTATTTCAGTGAGCAGCACTCTCTGCTTGCAGAGATTAGAACTGATACTAAAGAAGGATTTGCTGGCGTTGAAGGTGGTCCAGAATGATCCCCGAGATCAAGAGCTTGTCATGAGTTGCAGTTGAGGATTCTGGGTCTGGATTCGATAGAGTTTAGAAGGATGAAAGGGGATCTGATTGTAACTTACAGAATATTGAGAGGCCTGGAGACAGCAAACATGGAGATGTTTCCACTAGTAGGAGAAACTAGGGCCCAAGGGTACCGCCTCAGGGTGAAAGCATGACCCTTTAGAGCTGAGATGAGGAGGAATTTCTTCAGCTAGATGGTGGTAAATCTGTGGGACTCATTGACTCAGATGACTGTGGAGGCCAAGTCATTGAGTGTATTTAAGAGAGAGATAGAGAGGTTCATGATTGGTCAGGGAATCAAGGATTATGGGGAGAAGGCAGGAGAGTGTGGGTGAGAAACATATCAGCCATGATTGAATGGCAGAGCAGATTTGATGGGCCGAATACTCTAATTCTGTTCCTATATCTTACAGTTTTATGATACTCTCAGTGAAATACCAAGGGAGTGCTACACTGTCAGTGGTGCCATATGGCCGCAAAGAGAAATCAAAGCCTTGCCTTCCAACTCAGGCAAATGGAAGCGACGCCCATTACTAAAACAGAGAGCCTGGGAGTTCCCTTGTTACACTGATTAATAATTAAACCAAAACAATTCTCACAAAAACGGAACAGCTGATCATTCTCCTATTGCTGTCAGCAGGAGCTTGCTGCATGTCAACTGACCGCTGTGTTTCCTTCAGTAGCAAAACTCCAGAAACAATGATCGGTTGTCAAACACTTAGTGATTACAGAGAGGGTTAACTAAGTGGGAAAAACATTGGCAAATGCAGCATGTTATGGGAAAACGCAAAGTTTCACATTTTGGAAGGGTGAACAAAAGGGCAAAATATCATTTAAATGGAGAAAAACTGCAGCAAGCTGCAACTGAAAGGGATTGGGGGAGTGGCAGGGCAGGTGGCGAAGATGGTTGGTGGGAACAGGGGAACTTGTGCATGAAACACAGAAAGCTAGCACACCAGGGCAGCAGGTAATCAGGAAGGCTAATGGAATGTTGGCCCCTTATTTGAAGGGGGTTGGAGTATTAGAGTGCCGACGTCTTACTGCAACTGTACAAGGTGCTGGGGAGACCACATCCGGAGCACAGTGAGTTTTGGTCTCCTTAATTAAGGAAAGGTAGCATTTCATTAGATGCAGTTCACAGAAGGTTCACTAGGATGATCCCTGAGAAGGAGGGATTGCCTGAACAACAAAGATTAAACAGGCTGGGGCTCTGCTCACTGGCGTTTAGAAGAATGGGAGGTGATCTCATTGAAACGCGTTGGATTGTGAAGGGGCTTGACAGGATCAATTCTGGGAGGATGTTTCCCTCATGGCAGAGTCTAGGACCAGACAGCATTGTCTCAGAATAAAGGGGCACTAATTTAAGATGGAGATGAGGAGGAATTTCTTCTCTCAGAGAGCTGAGTGTCTTTGGAACTCCTTACCACAGTGAGAATCCTTGTAAATATAATGTAAGTGTGGGACCCTCAGAGGATACAACTGGAGAATTCAAAACAGAGAACAGGGGCAACAGCAATAATTAAACCAATATTTTGCATTGAACTTCATGGTGGAAGACAATATAAACATCCCAACTATAAGCAAGGTGCGAAGGGGAGGCAAGTGTCTATCACAAAGGACAAACTAACAGAACAAAGGCAGATGAGTATCCAGAATCTGAGGACCCAGACTTGCAGCGGAACCTGGGTGTCCTTGTGCACCAGTCGCTGAAGGTAAGCATGCAGGTGCAGCAGGTGGTAAAGAAGGCAAATGGTATGTTGGCCTTCACTGCGAGAGGTTGAGTACGGCAGCAGGGATGTGTTGTTGCAGTTGTACAGGGCCTTGATGAGACCACACCAAGAATATTGTGTGCAGTTTTGTTCTCCTTTTCTGAGGAAGGATGCTTTTGCTCTGAAAGGAGTGCAGCGAAGGTTTACCAGGCTGGTTCTGGGGTTGACGGAACTGATCTATAAGAGAGATTGACGGGATTGTTTTCACTGGAATCCAGATGAATGAGGGAGGATTTCATAGAGACTTATAAAATTCTAACAGGACTGAACAGGGCAGATGCAGGGAGGATGTTCCTGATGGTGGGCGTGACCAGAACCAGGGGGCACAGGATTTGGGGTAGATGGTTTAAGATGAAGATGAGGAGACATTTCTTCACCCAGAGAGTGGTGAGCCTGTGGAGTTCATTGCCACAGGAAGTAGTTGATGACAAAACGTTGAATGTATTTAAGAGGCAACTAGACACAGCACTTGGGGTGAATGGGATCAAAAGTTTTGGGGAAGAAGCAGGATTCAGCTATTGAGTTGGATGATCAGCCATGATCGTGAAGAATGGCCGAGCAGGCTCAAAGGGCCAAATGGCCCCCTCCTCTTCCTATCTTCTATGTTTCTAAGGGTTTGAAAGGAAGCAGCTACATAGATAATGAAGGGTGGTGGGTGCTGGTTAGGACTGGAGGAACGAGTCAGCTCCCTGCTCCACACCACCACCATCGTCACCACCTCCATAAGCATCACCACTTCCACTACCCAACTCTCTACCATTGTCCCTGTGAAGGGTCAGGATCAGGCCTGCAGGTTACCAGGCAGTACATGCAGGATTGGAGCTGTGAAATATTGAGATATTTATTCTTGCAATGGATTTATCTAAATGTTGATTAATTAAAAACCAGCAATCTGGATTAAATGATCAGTCAAGGTCACTATGTCTTGTCACTAATGGAGGAAGTCTATTTATATCGCAGGTCTATGCACCGATTATAATCTCAGCAAAGCAGGAAGCCATCTGCAACAGAAATGTGCCACAACAACTGGATGAATTATACAAACCCGACTGACCTTCAGTCTGACTAAGAGATTGCAAAAGCAAAAGAGAAAGAAATTGCATCCAATCAAGTACTGACCCGCCAACAGCGCGGCGCTCCCCCGGCGCTGACCCGCCGACAGCGCGGCGCTCCCCCGGCGCTGCACCAAGCGTGTCTGTGGGGATCGTGTTGCATTTGGTGGAAAGGGATTTGGACACTGTCATGTCAGCGAAGGAATTCTTCCCAAAGGAGCCCACGCTGACAGCACAGCAACCAGTCGTACTTCCTTGGCTCTGATCCCAGACCAAGCATGATCCCACAGCAGCGAGTTTAATCACCTCCAACATTCTGCTCAGAACCTGCTGTCTCTCTCGATGAGGAGCTGAAAAAGCTGCCAGTGCACTGTCTGCGGTGACAGTGTCTTCTTCAGAGAAACAACCTTCCTCGCTGCGAGGATGATGTGTCACTGGATACAGACAGGATGGGGTCAATGCTCCAAAGTGATCAGCAGGCTCCAGAATCAAAGAATCCCTGCAGTGTGCGAGCAGACCATTTGGCCCATTGAGTCCACGCTGGCCCTCAGAAGGACATCCCACTCAGATTCACTCCCCCTACCTTATCCCTGTAACCCTGCATTTTGCATTGTTAACCACCGCAGCCTGCACACCCCTGGAAATTCTGGGCAATGTAGCATGGCCAACCCCAACCTCACCTGCACAGGTGTGGACTGTGCAAGGAAACCCACATAGGACATGGGGAGGGTGTCTCTCACACACACACATACACACACTGTGAGGCAGCAGTGCTAACCACCAAGATACTCCTACTGCCCCAGGGTCCAGGAGAAATCTGCTCCAATGGCCAAATCCACCTCTTTGCACGGATCCCAGAAGATCTGGATCCACAGAGTGCTTGATTCTCACTCACCATTAGATCCTCACCCCTGTTTATCCTGCACTGTAAGATCCAAGATTCCCATTAGGATATTTATCGTTTTACCCACACCAGTGCAATGTTGTCTATGAATCAATGACTCAAATTAGGCTCTGGACAACCTGCAAGAAGAGCTTGGCATCTGTATAGTTCAGGATGAACAGCCGGTGTGGAATTTCTGGAAAACACGTCTTTACCTGCCCTGTACACGTCTGGGCACTTGAAGTCGGTGGGGGGGGGGGGGGGGGGGGGGGGGGGGGGGGAAGAGGGGGGGGTGGCACTCTGATGTCAGAGGGTTCGTGTTCTTTCAAATATCCTGTCACATGGATGGAATCACAGAATCATCATGGTACAGGACGGCTCTCGTGCATGCACTCATTCCATCCTATAGTGCCAGTCTCTTCCCTTTCCCCATATTCCTGGTCACCATCACTATCCAAATAACCATCCAATGCCCCTCTCAGATACTTCAGTTAAACCAGCCTCTACCACATTTCCAGGCAGTGTATTTCACACTCTGGGTGAAAAAGGTTTTTCTAACATAGAGGTTAAAATTATATCAGAGATAATGGGAACTGCAGATGCTGGAGAAACCGAGATAACAAAGTGCAGAGCTGGATGAACACAGCAGGCCAAGCAGCATCTCAGGTTCTCACATTGTCCTTGATTCTTTCACACTTCATTTTAAATCTATGTTCCTCTTATTCTGGTTCTGTTTTTGCCCTGTCTACACAGCGCAGCTCGCTTATGATTTTGAAAACCTCTATCAAATCTTCTCTCAGTTTACTTCTCTACATGGAAAACCATCCCAATGTCTTCAACCTCTGCTCATCATCTAATTTTCTCATTCCTTGAACCATTCTTGTAAATAATTTCTGCACTCTCTCAAATGTGTTCACATCCTACCGACAATGTGAGACCCACAATTGGACACAATGCTCTGAACATTGATAATAGAACATCAAACATAGAACAGTACAGCACAGTACAGGCCCTTCGGCCCTCGATGTTGTGCCGACCTGTCATACCGATCTCAAGCCCATCTAACCTACACTATTCCATGTACGTCCATATGCTTATCCAATGACGACTTAAATGGACCTAAAGTTGTCGAAACTGCTACCATTGCAGGCAAAGCGTTCCATTCCCTTACTAATCTCTGAGTAAAGAAACTACCTCTGACATCTGTCCTATATCTTTCACCCCTCAATTTAAAGCTATGCCCCCTCCTGCTTGCTGTCACCATCCTAGGAAAAAGGGTCTCCCTATCCACCCTATCTAACACTCTGATTATTTTGTATATCTCAATTAAGTCACCTCTCAACGTTCTTCTCTCTAATGAAAACAGCCTCAAGTCCCTCAGCCTTTCCTCGTAAGACCTTCCCTCCATACCAGGCAACATCCTAGTAAATCTCCTCTGCACCCTTTCCAAAGCTTCCACATCCTTCTCATAATGCAGTGACCAGAACTGTACGCAATACTCCAAGTGTGGCCGCACCAGAGTTTTGTACAGCTGCAGCATAACCTCTTGATTCTGGAACTCGATCCCTCTATTAATAAAAGCTAAAACACTGTATGCCTTCTTAACAGCCCTGTCAACCTGAGTGGCAACTTTCAAGGATCTGTGTACTTGGACACCGAGATCTCTCTGCTCATCTACACTACCGAGAATCTTACCATTAGCCCTGTACTTTGCCTTCCGGTTACTCCCACCGAAGTGCATCCCCTCACACTTGTCTGCATTAAACTCCATTTGCCAGCTCTCAGTCCAGCTCTGCAGTTTATCTATGTCTCTCTGTAACCTACAGTATCCTTCATCACTATCCACAACTCCATCGACCTTAGTGTCATCTGCAAATTTACTAACCCATCCTTCTACGCCCTCATCCAGGTCATTTATAAAAATGACAAACAGCAGTGGACCCAACACCAACCCTTGCGGTACACCACTAGTAACTGGTCTCCAGGATGAACATTTCCCATCAACTACCACCCTCTGTCTTCTTTCAGCAAGCCAATTTCCAATCCAAACTGCTATATCTCCCACAATCCCATTCCTCCGCATTTTGTACAATAGCCTACTGTGGGGAACCTTATCGAGCACCTTGCTGAAATCCATATACACCACATCAACCGGTTTACTCTCATCTACCTGTTTCGTCACCTTCTCAAAGAACTCAATAAGGTTTGTGAGGCACGACCTTCCCTTCACAAAACCATGCTGACTATCCCTAATCAATTTATTCTTTTCTAGATGATTATAAATCCTATCCCTTATAACCTTTTCCAACACTTTACCAACAACTGAGGTAAGGCTCACTGGTCTATAATTACCAGGGTTGTCTCTATATTCCTGTTACTCCTACCAAAGTGCATCACCTCACACTTGTCTGCATTAAACTCCATTTGCCACCTCTCAGCCCAGCTCTGCAGCTTATCTATGTCTCTCTGCAACCTGCAACATCATTCTGCACTATCCACAACTCCACCAACTTTAGTGTCATCCGCAAGTTTACTCACCCATCCTTCTACACCCTCATCCAGGTCATTTATTAAAATGACAAACAGCAGTGGCCCCAAAACAGATCCTTGTGGTACACCACGAGTAACTGAACTCCAGGATGAACATTTTCCACCAGCCACTACCCTCTGTCTTATTCCAGCTAGCCAATTTCTGATCCAAACCGCTAACTCACCCTCAATCCCATGCCTCTTTATTTTCTGCAATAGCCTACCGTGGGGAACGTTATCAAATGCTTTGCTGAAATCCATATACACCACATCAACCGCTTTACCCTCATCCACCTGTTTGGTCACCTTCTCAAAGAACTCAATAACTCTGCTCCACACAGGGCGCTGATCCCTCCACCCCCACCACCCAGGGCGCTGATCCCACCTCCCCCACCCCCTCCACCCAGGGCGCTGATCCCACCTCCCCCACCCCCTCCACCCAGGGCGCTGATCCCACCTCCCCCACCCCCTCCACCCAGGGCGCTGATCCCACCTCCCCCACCCCCTCCACCCAGGGCGCTGATCCCACCTCCCCCACCCCCTCCACCCAGGGCGCTGATCCCACCTCCCCCACCCCCTCCACGCAGGGCAGTGACCCCACCACCACCACCCCCCTCCACACAGGGCGCTGATCCTCCACACCCCCCTCCTCACAGGGCGCTGATCCCACCCGCCCCCCCAACCCCAGAGGGCGCTGATCCCACCCCCCCCCACCCCCCAACGGCGCTGATCCCACCCCCCACCCCCCAAACCCCAAACCCCAAACCCAAACCCCCAACCCCACAGGGCGCTGATCCCACCACCCCCCCCAACCCCACAGGGCGCTGATCCCACCACCCCCCCCAATCCCACAGGGCGCTGATCCCACCACCCCCCCCAAACACATTGGGCGCTGAACCCCCCCTCGGTGAGACACTAACATCCCCCCCGGCGCCCTGTCCGCTGCCTTTCTCTGGCAGTTTGCTCTGAGCAGCTGGTAAAGGGAGTTCGTTCTGAAAAGGCAGAGGGTGAAGGGGGTGAGGGGAGTGGTGTGGGGTGAGGGGTTGAAGAGGATGGGGTGTGGGGTGTGGGTTGGTGTGGAGTGAGGGGGGAGAGGGTGGGAGAGGGTGAGTGGGGGGCGAGGCAGGAGGTTTGGGGTGAGGGTGAGGGGGTGAGGGTGAGGGGGGGTGGAGTGGTAAGGAGAGGGGGGTGGGGAGAGGGCGGGGTGGGGAGGCTGGTGTTGGGTGGGGAGGGGTGAGGGGGCTGGTGTTGGGTGAGGGGGGGGGGTTCACTACAGTTTAGCTCCAGTTTCTGACACGCTCTTTCGCTTAAAATGTGAGTAACTGGGACCTCGGTCTCTCTCTCTGAGCCCCCTCGCCAGGACCAGCCTGAATCCCTTCACATCCCGCATTCCCCAGCTGGATGGGGGGGGGGGGGGGGGGGGGGGAAGGCGGGGCGGGGCGGACTTTCTCAGCTCCTTCGTGCATCCTTTCAAACCGACCCCCCCCCTCATCTCGCTGATCCTACCTTTAAATCCAGGGACATTAATCGGTTGGTTCACGACACAATAATCGGGCGCAGTTCCTCCTCCTGACACCAATAACACCTCCAGCAGATCACAAAGTGAAGTGATCCACTGGAAAATCCCCGAGGGGCTGAGAGAACCACCTGATCCTCAAGAAGTGGATCCTGTCGCCGGCAGGCAGGGATCCGGAGAGATCTTTCCCCTCACAGATCCCCGGATCCCAAGACAGCTTCAAGTAACAAAAACGTTGCGATTGAAATAGCCAGCCAAGGGGGGGGGGGGGGTACTGTGCGCCCCTCTGACAGTCCTGCTGATCACTCTGTGCCTGTGTGAATCCAGCCGCGAGGCCTCCCACTGCCGAATAGCCACGAACGCAAACACGTCCCCGACATGCACGTTTGCAGACAGAGAGAGAGAGAGAGAGATATCTCGGAGCCGGAGCGGGGTCTCACACACACACGCAGAGCTGAGAAAGTGCACAGCGGCAAGCAGTGTGGACGGAATGAAACAAGAAAAAGCGGGGAGATGTCAAGGAGAATGGTTAAAATAAAGTTAAAAAAAGAGTGGGAATTGCGCCGGAGAAGCCGAGATGACAAAGTGTGGAGCTGGATGAACACAGCAGGCCAAGCAGCATCTTAGGAGCACAAAAGCCAAACCGTTCCTAAAGTCACAGCTAAACAGATAGTTTTACTCGGAGTATCAACTGTTATGTTACCGGATTTACACGGAGCGTTTTGCTGGAAGTGTCCAGGTTGGGCTGATGTTCGAGGAGATAAAACCTTAAACAGGGATAAAAGGCAAAGGATAAACAGCCAATCCCAGAATAGCAGTTAATCTGTTTTAGAGTGAGTGCTGCCGAACAATGAGCGTGTAAATATGGCCAGACTCTCTCTCTCTCTCTCTCAGAGCACGCCTGGTTGCTAAGACAGCAGGCCAGCCCCATCCCCACACACAGCTCCGGCTGCTTTACCTTTCTCACCCCGCAAAACTGGGTCAGGAGTTACACCAGGAGAGCCCCTCCATGGGGCGGTTGGCCCTTCAGTGACTGTGCAGAACCTGGGAGTGTTCTCAGAGTAGCGCAGGTTAAGCAGCGACGTTTAACAGAGCTGCTTAAAGTTACCAGTACCCATGAGGCTGAAGTGCTTACAGTGACAGGAGGGAGAGTAAGCCAGCAGGGGTTTTGGGGCGGGGGCGGGTGAGACAAGGACGAATGTTTACACACACACGGTATGATCTGGGATCACGTAAGCACGTGCATAAGGAGGATTGGGGAAATGGTAGGAAATTATTTCCAGCACACTGAAGAAAGAGCAAGGAGAGTTCATTGGATCATTCTTGCTTTGAAACAGTATAGGCTCAATGGATCAAATGGCCTCCTGTGCTGTAAGACTGGGTGGCCCTATAACTGTAGGTAGCCGAGCCCATCCTGGGTCCACAGGTTGGTGTGTGCTGAGCTCTTTGTGTGCCTAACTGGGTCAAGAACAAAACATCAAGTTTCCACTCCAGGTGATGGGCAATTCCTGACAAGGTTACTGTTTATATATTTATTGAGACAGTTACAAAATGAGTCGTGAGGGATGGTGCCCCAACTGGGAGGCTATAACTGAGTATATACTGTATAGTGCGAGAGATAGTAGGACCTGCAGGGAGGGTGGGGGAGAATGTGGGAGATTTAGCCCCACAGGCAGTAGGGGAGGGGATGTGGGACTTGCTCCCACAGGGAGGGGGGGGAATGTGGGATTCACTCCTACAGGGAGTCGGGTGGAAATGTGGGACTCGCTCCCACGGGGATTGAGTGGGGTGGGAATGTTGGATTACCTCCCACAGGGAGTGGGGATAGCGTGGGAGAGAAAGGGAGAAGGTAGTCAGCACGGTTTTGTGAAGGGAAGGTCGTGCCTCACAAACCCTATTGAGTTCTTTGAGAAGGTGAAGGTGACCAAACAGGTAGATGAGGGTAAAGCGGTTGATGTGGTGTATATGGATTTCAGCAAGGCGTTCGATAACGTTCCCCATGGTAGGCTATTGCAGAAAATACAGAGGCATGGGATTGAGGGTGAGTTAGCGGTTTGGATCAGAAATTGGCTAGCTGGAATAAGACAGAGGGTAGTGGTTGGTGGGAAATGTTCTCCTGGAGTTCAGTTACTCGTGGTGTACCGCAAGGATCTGTTTTGGGGCCACTGCTGTTTGTCATTTTTGTAAGTGACCTGGATGAGGGCGTAGAAGGATGGGTTAGTAAATTTGCAGACGACACTAAGGTTGGTGGAGTTGTGGATAGTGCAGAAGGATGTTGCAGGTTACAGAGGGACATAGATAAGTTGCAGAGCTGGGCTGAGAGGTGGCAAATGGAGTTTAATGTGGAAAAGTGTGAAGTGATGCACTTTGGAAGGAGTAACAGGAATACAGAGTGCTGGGCTAGTGGTAAAATTCTTGGTAGTGTGGGTGAGCAGAGAGATCTCGGTGTCCAGGAAAGGGTGCAGAGGAGATTTATCAGGATCTTGCCTGGTATGGAGGGAAGGTCTTATGAGGAAAGGCTGAGGGGCTTGAGGTTGTTTTCATTAGAGAGAAGAAGGTTAAGAGGTGACCTAGTAGAGACATACAAGATGATCAGAGGATTAGATAGGGTGGACAGTGAGAGCCTTTTTCCTAGGATGGTGACGGCGAGCACGAGGGGGCATAGCTTTAAATTGAGGGCTGAAAGATTATAGGACAGATGACAGAGGTAGTTTCTTTACTCAGAGAGTAGTAAGGGAATGGAACGCTTTGCCTGCAACGGTAGTAGATTCACCAACTTTATGGGCATTTAAATGGTCATTGGATAAACACATGGATGATAATGGAATAGTGTAGGTTAGATGGGCTTCAGTTTGGTTTCACAGGTCGGCCCAACATCGAGGGTTGAAGGGCCTGTACTGCGCTGTCATGTTCTATGCTGTAAGAGAGGAGGAGGATCGGAGGTGGAGGGGAGTGGGAGAGAAGGAAAGGGCTGGAGGAGAGCAGAGAAGAGTGTAAGTGGGAGGAAAGAGTGAGAGTTAGAGGGAGGTAATTGGGGAAGCCGAGGAATGCTGCAGTGTTGCAGGATGTTCTGGCTGCCTTTCCCATCGCCCCTTGTCCAAAGCACATACTTTGCGCTTTTCTGTAATGGAGCATCTTTTCCCAATGCAAACATGGTGACCATGATTCATCAGCACATTCCTAGTGCCACCCACAACCCTGGGCTAGTGCAATCTTACATTTTAAACTCATTGCAAGGATCAGGGAAAACAGAGAGAAAATGTTTCTCTCTCCACAGACATTGCCAGATCTGCTGAGTTTCTCCAGCACTTTCTGTTTTTTTTATTTCCAGCATCCATCATATTTTAATCCTATTACAGTGACAGTTATAATCAGTGTGTACATTAATTTGCTGCTTAGTGTTTCTGGTGACTGTCAGATAGCCTAGTGTTTATGCTGGGTGCTGAATGAAGTTAGAATTGTAACTCAGAGGCTACTGCAGTCACCTGATGATCTGACTGGCAATGAAATTTACAATTGGTTATAATTGCTGCTGCCTTACAATCAGGTCCAAATTACTTACCTTGTAGAAGTTACTGCGTTCTAGTTATTTATGTCCTGTTTGGAGTACATTTTGGTGCCTCGCATGTGGTCACCTTTGGCACAGTCAGCATGGTGCTAACTCTCTCACCTTTCTCTATCGCAGTACTCCACCTGGTGTTACTACTCGCAATAAATGCAGCCTTTCTTCAACTGAGAGATTGTGTTCGGCCATTTAGAAAAGCAAGCAGCAATAACATGCATTTCTACAGCACCTTCAATATTGTAAAACAGTCCAAGGTGCTTTTCAGAAACATTATCAGGCACAGTTAGATCTGCTGATTATTGTAATGAGTACAATTATTATGATTAAGTATTAGGTAAATGGAGAATGTAAAAGTCCATAATTAACAAGTACACAAAAGATCCAAACCCGTGACCACTTATATCTAGAAGGACAAGGACTGGAGATACATGGGAACACACCTCCCCTCCAAGTTCCCCTCCAAGCCACTCACCATCCCACTTCCTTCACTGCCATTGGGTCAAAATCCTGGAATTCCCTCCCTAAGGGACATTGTGGGTCAACCTACGGCACATGGACTGCAGCGGCTCAAGAAGGCAGCTCACCCCCACCTTCTCAAGGGACAGGAAATAGATGCTGGTCCAACCAGTGACACTCATGTCCCCAAAGAGAATCCCAAGCTTTAAGGGAACTCTGTGGGACACTAGGGAAGTGATTGCTGGCTCCTTGCTGAGATGTTTGTATCATTGATAACCATGGGTGAGATGTTGAAAGACAGGAGGTTGGCTAATGTGGTGCCGTTGAGAAAGGCTGCAAGGAAGAGCCAGGGAACTACTGACTGGTGAGCCTGACGTCTGTGGTGGGTAATTTGTTGGAAGGGACTCTGAGAGACAGAATTGATATGCATTTGGAGAGGCAAGGACTGATTAGGGATGTCAACATGGCTCTGTGTGTGGAGGTCTCATTAACTTGAGTAAGCTTTTTGAAGAGGTGGACAAAGAAGATGGATGAAGACAGAGTTGGAGACATTGCCCGTAAGAGCTTCAACAAGGTTCTGCATGGTGGACTGGTTAGTAAGGTTGGGTCACAGAATAGACAGCTAATTGGATATGAATAAAATCCAAAAGAACTGCGGATGCTTGGATAAGCACATGGATGATAATGGAATAGTGTAGGTTAGATGGGCTTCAGATTGGTTTCACAGGTTGGTGCAACATTGAGGGCTGAAGGGCCTGTGCTGCGCTGTAATGTTCTGTGTTCGATGCTGTAAATCAGGAACAAAAACAAAGTTGCTGGAAAAGCTCGGCAGGTCTGGCAGTATCTGTGGAGGAGAAAACAGAGTTAACGTTTCGGGTCCGGTGTTCCTGAGTTACAGCATCCACAGTTCTTTTGATTCTTATTTACTGTTTAACTCACTGCCACATCTCCTCCAGGCATGCTCACCTTGAAGAAGTTCTGCGCCTCCCTCCCACAGGGTTTCCATTCCAATCTCTCTCCGTGCCCACCGACTTTAATCTCACTGGCACTCCTGGTGCTTGACCAGGTATTTGCTAAAACTCATTTCCACAGCCGTATCACATTCCTCAGTGACTGCCTCCGGCTCAGACTCACCCCACGTGGATTCCAACTGAAGTTTCATCCCTCATGTATTGAATCCTCCCAGGATCACAGGTATCTCTGTGATGTTCAATGTTCCACGGACAGCTGCTCTCGCTGCATCCTGAGATCCACACTCAGTGCCACGTAGTGTTACATACGTACTCTCAAAAAAAATAATTCTGAGGAAGGGTCACCGGACCCGAAACATTAACTCTGTTTTCTCCTCCACAGATGCTGCCAGACCTGCTGAGCTTTTCCAGCAACTTTGTTTTTGTTCCTAATTGGATATAAAAATGTCTCGAAGGCAGGAAACAGATGATGGTGGAAGGGGTATGCTTTTCGAACTGGAGGCCTGTGACCAGCGGTACACTACAAGGATCGGTGCTCGGTCCACTGTTTTTTGTCATTTATATAAGTGATTTGGAAGTGAATACAGAAGGTATGGTTAGTAAGTTTGCAGATGACACCAAAACTGGAGGTGGACAGTGAAGAATATTATCTCAGACTACAATGTGACCTTCATTAGACGGGCTGACGGGCCGAGGAGTAGCAGCTGGAGTTTAATTTAGAGAAATGTCAGGTATTGTATTTTGGAAAGGCAAATCGGGGCCGGACTTATACAGTTAACGATGCGGCCCTGGGGAGTTTGCAGAGCGAAGAAACCTGGGGTGCAGGTGCATCGTTCCTTGAAAGTGGCGTCACGGGTAGACAGGGTGGTGAAGAAGGCATTTGGCATGCTGGCCATCATTGATCAGTTTATCGAGTACAGGAGCTGGGATGCCATGTTGCAGCTGCACAGGCCACTAATGAGGCCACTTCTAGAATACTGCGCACAATTCTAGTCGCCCTGCTATAGGAAGGTTGTTAAACTTGAGAGGGTGCAGAAAGGATTTACAAGGATGTTGCCGGGGATGGATAGTTTGAGCCATCAGGAGAGGCTGAATAGGCTGGGGCTTTTATCCCTGGCATTGCAGAGGCTGAGGGGTGTCCTTACAGAGGTTTACAAAGTCATGAAGAACATGAATAGGATAGCCAAGGACTTTTTCCTCGAGTGGGGGAGTTCAAAACTAGGTTTAAGGTGAGAGGGGAAGTTTCAAAAGGGCCTTGAGCGGCAACGTTTTCACGCAGAGGATGGTACGTGAACAGAATGAACTGCCAGAGGAAGTGGGTGGAGGCTGGTACAATTACAACATTTAAAAGGCATCTGGATGGGTACATGGATAGGAAGGGTTTAGAGGGATAGGGGCCAAATTCTGGCAAATGGGACTGGGCCTGGTTGGTGCAGACAAGTTGAACTGAAGGGTCTGTTTCTGTGCTGTATGACTCTACAGCCCTCCGAGTTTCTTAAAGTAGAGAGGCAGAGAGGCTTAGGGAGGCAATTCCAGAGTTTATAGCCGCAGCAGCTGAACAGCAAGGGTGCAGTGATGGAACTTGGGAATGTTAAAGAGATCAGAATTTCAGGGATCTGTACGGCTGAGGAGATTATAGGGTTAAGGAGAAGTGAGGGCAAAAAGGTATCTGTGCGAGACAATGAGAATTTTAAAATTGAAATGTTGTCAGATCAGGAAGCAATGTCAGTCATTGAGCTGAGCTGAAAGGGGACCTGGGGCAGCAGAGGCCTGGATGTACTCTACAGGAATAAAGGAGTGACCCTGTTGTTGCTTCTCACATGGAGCAGATTCCAGATAAAGGGAAAAAAACACCACACAGTGTGAGAAGTTAAAACTATAGATAGCTTAGGAATTTAACTCAGGATTCTAAATGTTTGCATATTGGAAATGGAGACAGGACCAGTACAGACAGGAACAAGCCCTCGTTATCTGAACAAGTACAAGTCATGTCAGGTCTGTGTGATCAATGAACGAGGGAAGGAGAGCAGGATGAGTTATTGTAATCGAAAATTCTCCCACTTGAGACGCCAACCTCCTACTAAACTGAAGTGGCACTACTTTTTCATTTAACAAATCTCAAATTTAAAAACTTCCTTTTTTATTCTGCCTCAGGATATGGCACAAATAGGATGGCCAGCCCTTGAATTGAGTAACTGGCTAAAGATGGCAGATTTCTTTCCCTAAAGGACAGTAGTGAACCAGGTGGATTTATTTTAATGATAAACAATTGACAATGAATACTGAGACGAGCATTCAATTCTCGGCTTTTTAGCTGAATTTTAATTCCAGAAGCTGCAGTGGGATTTGAGCTGCTGCCTCTGCGGTCCAGACACTCCCTGGGTTACAAATGGTTCTGTTCTCAAGTCTGTTCACACATCATGGGGCGACACGGTGGCTCAGTGGTTTTGCACTGCAGCCTCACAGTACCCAGGACGCGGGTTCGATTCCAGCCTCAGGTAACTCTCTGTGCGGAGTTTGCACATTCTCCCCGTGTCTGTGTGGGTTTCCTCCGGATGCTCCGGTTTCCTCCCACAGTCCAAAGATGTGCAGGCTAGGTGGATCGGCCATGCTAAATTGCCCGTAGTGTTCAGGGGTGTGTGGGTTATAGGGGGATGGGTCTGGGTGGGATGCTCCAAGGGGCGGTGTGGACTTGTTGGGCCGAAGGGCCTGTTTCCACACTGTAGGGAATCTAATCCACTGGTACAAAAGTTGGAACACAGTGCAGCGCATGGTAAAGCAGCTGGTTGTAAGTAAAGGAAATGTTCAATCCCACCCCTATTTGGGATGATGTTTGTAAGAATAAGTGATCATAAGTTGGATGTTGGATTGTAACACGGATGATCCCTGGAATGGTAGGTTTAACACACGATGAATGGCTAAGGATCCTGGGATTGTAGTCATTAGAGTTTAGAAGGTTGAGGGGAGATCTAATAGAAACTTACAAGATAATACATGGCTTAGAAAGGGTGAACACTGGGAAGCTGTTACCGTTAGGCGGGAGACTAGGACTCGTGGGCACAGCCTTAGAATTAGACGAGTCAATTTAAAACGGAAATGAGGAGACATTTCTTCAGGCAGAGAGTGGTGGGCCTGTGGAATTTATTGCCACGGAGCACAGTGGAGGCCAGGACGTTAAATGCCTTCAAGGCAGAGATCGATAATTTCTTGATCTTGCAAGGAGTTAAGGGTTATGGAGAGAGTGCGGGTGAGTGGAGTAGAAATGTCCATCAGCCATGATTAAATGGCAGAGTGAACTCAATGGGCTGAGTGGCCTTACTTCCACTCCTATGTCTTATGGTTTTATGGTGTTATGTTTGTAAATTACAGCCCCCCTGTACTAGACCACTACCCCTAAGGCACCCAAAATAAAAAATAGAAAGAACTGCATATGCTGGAAATCAGAAACACAAACAGAAATTGCTGGAGAAACTCAGCAGGTCAGGCAGCATCTGTGTAGAGGAAGCAGAGTTAATGTTTCAGGTCCAGTGACCCTTCTTCTGAACCATTCAGAACTTGACCTGAAATGTTAACTCTGCTTTCTCTCCTCAGATGCTGCCAGACCTGCTGAAATTCTCCAGCAATTTCCATTTGTGTAACCCTGAGCTAACATTACCACTCTTCTGTCTCCTTTCAGACCCTCCTTAAAATCTCTTTGAACTTTTTGTCACCGGTGCCATATCTCCTTTCGTGGATCAGTAAAGTTTTATTCAATAATGATCTTGTAGAATGCCTTGGGTGCATTTTTATTAAATTACAGATGATAAATGGATATAAGCGCCTGTTGCTGCGGTACATTGATTTAGATACCTGACTTTTTATTAAGTTGCCTCCATCAACACCAGAATTTACAGGAATAATTCAACAACATTGAGAAACCCTGGTATTTACTGGCAAGGGACATCTTACCCATAATCTGATTTAAAAATCACTGATATCGACAGACAATAGCGATTTCTTGTGGAAGAGGTCTTCTGAACAAATGGAGTGCCTGAGCGGAAATCGAGAACTCTCTCCATGCTGTAGAGTTTGGGGGTTGTTGAAAATGTCAAAACTGAAGTTGATCAATTTTTGTTGGGGAGAAATATGGAGTAATGGGTGTAAATGGGCTTCAGCTAGTGATCAACCTCAGTCTAATACAATAGTGTAACAGACTGGAGGGGCTGAATGATCTGTTCCTGTTCATCGTGTTCCACGAGTCAGTGAGGCAGCCATCTGTTTAGCTACAGAAAACATTTCTGAGTGCAACAGTCAAGGGGATTAATTTTAATATCAATGCAAGAGTATTTATAGTTTTTTGCAAGGTCCCCCATTAGTGCGTCATTGGCTGTGAAGTGCTTTCCAATGCCCTGAGGTTGTGGATAGGGCTTGTGTAAAGCAATGACACCAACAAAACAGCTGAGAGAGAAGATAAAACTCAAGGAGAATGTGCAAGCAGGAATAGAGACCCCCGCCGAATGCAAAAGCAAAAATGAATATCAAAGTAAAATGAAACTAATCATACAAATCTGTTAAAAGCAGAATATGTAAAGAAATGGTTGTGAGATAATAACAAATGGAATATTGATGAACAAAAAGCACATTGAAGTTTTTCCTCTTGTCCTCATCAGGACCATTCACAAGAACACCAATTCCAGCTGAAAACCAACATTTTTACTGCATGAAAGGAGAGTGCTGATTGGTAGATGTATTGCCATGGACAATGAATCAGTCCAATGATGATTTTATTGGACGGTTTCCAGCTCAAAGTTTGAAGGAGGAAGGTGAGAAAATTGTAGTTGCCTGAGTCATGGTCTTCCACAGGAAGTTAGTAAATACACAGACAGACAGACACTATCAGATATTTAAAACATTGGTGATGTGGGTGGAGGGAAAAACTGTGAAGACTATTCAATGGTCCCTGTTTTGTGAAGCTTCAGCTTAATGTCTTTACTTTGGTAACTTTTCTTAACAAAGCCAAGGATTTCATTATTTCTATTGAACATTTCCTCAAGCTGTTCTATTATCTTCAAAGATTCGTGTAGATTTGCCCACGCACTCTCTGTGAGACTTTACCATTTTAATTTAGATTGTTGCTGCTCATTGTTCCCATCAAATTGTATCACCCCACACTTCTCTGCATTCAGTTCGATCTGTTGCCAGTCTATTTGATCAGTCTGTCAATGTCCTTCTGAAGTTTTTGTTCTTCTCTCTGTTTAGGATGACTCCAAATTTCATGTTACCTGCAAACTTGAAAAAAATTCCCTGTCCGATTCAGCCCAGATTGTCCGTATACATCAAAAAGATCAGTGGTCTCAACACTGAGACCTGGGGAATGTTACCACATTCTGCTCTCCAGTCTGGGAAACAATTCCTTATCTTTGCTGTCTGTCAAAACACCGCTCGTTTAATCCCATGGGTTTCTACAGTGTTTACAAGGATATTATGTGAAATTTTATTAGACACCCTTTGAACGCTCAGGTAAAGATACCAACCACATTACTCTCATCAACCCTTTCTATCACTTCAGCAGAGAGTTATATTTCCAGGCTTGCTGATGACACAGAGATTTGTTATATAAGAGGCAACACAAACAGGAACATTAAATTGCAAAGATTATGTGAGTAGACAAAACTATGGGAGATGGATTTTAAAGCACAGGCAGTTCCCAGGTTATGAAGGAGTTCTGTTCCTGAGTATGTTCATGAGTTGGTTTGTACACATGTTGGAACATAGTACAGTACAGTGTAACAGCTGCTCCTAAATATGAATGGATGTTCATATATCAGGGCCATCATATTAGTGTGGGACTTCATTCACAAGCATGAGCTTTTGTAAGTTGGACATTTGTAATTGGGGCCCGTTCACATAATTAGGATATTATTAATTTCAAACTAAAAGAAGACAGATGCAGCGTTTGGATTACAAAAACCTTGGGAGAGTGGAGGTTTAAAGAGATTGAGGAATCCAAGTGCACTCATCACTAAAATATAGAGATCATGTGTAAACTCAACAGTCAAAAGTCTTTGACCAGACTCAAAGGGCCGAATGGCATACTCCTGCTTCCATTTTCTGTTTCTATGTTTCTAATACAATGTTCTCACAATAGCTGGATGAGAAAGTGGGGAGAATGTTTAGCTGTTCCTTTACAAAGCTCTGTGAGACCAGGTCAAGAATTCTATGCCCAGCTTAGGACACCAGATCTTGATAAAGTCATCTTGAGGTTGGAATGCAGCACAAATTCTTCAGAATGTACAGGCCTTGAAGAGTATCATTACAAGGAGAGATTCCATAAACTGGGTTTATGTAACTTAAAGGGGGATTTGATGAAGTCTTTAAGATTTTGCAAGAAGGGGTTGATGGAGAAGTGTTTACCACTGATGTTTAGGATTAAAGGCAGAAGCTTACACTGAGGAATATTTCCTTACACAAAGGGCAGTAAGACTGGAAATTCTCACAGAAACAATTTAGGAGCTGGAGCTTGATTAATAGTTTCAAATCTGAGAAAAGGAGCCGAGGGAGGGGGTCAGTGTTAGGATCCAGTTCAGGCCTTGGTCAAAGTTTCAAAATCCCATGCAGCTCAGAGGGATAGCTGTAACTGAGTGGAAAGAATCCCAACCTGCAGTGAAGATCCCATTTGTTAGTGAAGCTGAGCTGGTAAATCTCCACCGGTACACTGAGCTGCTGGGGGAGGTGCTGGTCTAAGCGGTAATGTCATTAGACCAGCAATGCAGAGAGCCAGGACCAACCCTGTGGGGACGGGGCTGAAATCTGAACACAGCAGCATTTAGAGTCGGAGAGTCCTGGTAAAAGGCCCATGGCATCTGTGCCAGTCAAAGAGAACCATCTAGCTATTTTAGTCAAATTTCTCCACTCTTGCCCATAGCCTTGTGCACTGTGACATTGCTAATTGTGATGGTGATTTCAGTCTCTCCCAGCCTCACAGGCAGCGAGCCCCAGATTGCCCACCACCCTCTGGGTGAAAAGCTTTTTCTCTCACATGTCTTTAAACAACGGCCTGATGTACTGCCAGGCTATCAATCCAAAGGCCCAGCGAATGTTCTGGGGACCGAGGTTTGAATCCTGCAGGTATAAATGGTGGAATTTGAATTCAGTAAAGATCTGGAATTAAGGATCTAATGATGACCCCAAAAGGATTGACAATTGTGGGGAAAACCCGACTGTGGTTCACTAATGTCCTTCAGGGAAGGAATCGGCCATCCTTACCCAGTCTGGCCTACATGTGACTCCAGACCCACAGCAATGTGCTTGACCCATAACTGACCTCTGACTGAGGATCCAGCTATTCAATTCAATTCAGGAGCAATTGGGGATGAACAATAAATGTCAGTTACTCTCATGCCCCAGAACTCTCTGTCTGGTCAGTGCCCTCTTGGTAACATTGACTTTCAGCAGATCTCAGGTTAGAAAGAGCAACAGGAACTTTGATGGGCCAAGGTCATAAAATTAAATGAGGAAGTTTTGCGAGAATCGGGAATGGAGACATTGCACTTTCTGATTTCAATCTGTCACAGTTGGTGCAATCTGTCAGCAGCTGAATGAGTAAAGATAGCTACCGGGTTGAATGGGTGATCTGGTGAATGAGTGTGCGTGTGAGGCATTGTTTGAGTTGGAGGTTTGCATGTAACATCAAGTTGGGAATGTGACCCGCGGCTCTGGAATGTGGCAACTTTACAACAGCTTCGCAGGTAACAAATGCTTTCTTACTGCCGACCCGCAGACTCGCTTATTCCGAACTCACTCCCACATTCCACGTACTGGTCACTTACACCATCACGATCCGTGTCCAAGCTCGCAATGAATTCCATTCAGCTGTCACCCCCTATCCTCACTGGTCTACAGAGGCCCCTAGCTAAGCAATGTCTCAATTTTAAAATCATTGTTCATGTTTTCAGCGCTTGCCATGGCTTTGTCCCTTTCCCTATAGCGGTAACCCCTTCCAGCCCAACAACCCTTTGAAATCTCTGTGCCCCTCTAACTCCGTCCTCTTGTGCATCTCTCGTTTTAATTGGCCTTTATTGCAGAAAGTTGAATGTTGACTTTTTAATTAACTTTCAACAATTTGATTGTCCACTAAATTCCGCCCTTGCATTGACATTTAGCAATTGTAAATGTTGAGTCTCATTCCTTATGATGGCTTTAACTGTTGCTGAAAATGTTAAAAATGTGACATTTTATAATTTGATGTCCTGAAAGTTGAAATGTCAGTGACCAGCGTGAGTTTTTCAGTGGCTTCTGGAGACACAGCAATGGCACAATCCTGCCACCTAGTGTTCGTTCGCTGTATTATGAAGAAACGAAACTAGTTTTCACTGTTGAGGTTACACGTAACATCCCAGAAATAGCAGTGAATCAGCAAATGGAAGGGAGGGAGTGGTTGAACAAGATTGCAATCACCAGAAAATGGGACTGAACAAATTAATGGAGATAAGGCTGACCAGCCATCAGCTCTGATACACTCTATTGCATGATCTTGAAGAAGTGACTAATGAGATTCCCGGTTTGTTAGGTTCTATTCTCTTAAACTTTCTAATTTTGAGGAAGGTCCCATTACACTGGAAAATAGGGAATGTTACTCCTTTATGCAAAAAGGGAGGCAAAAAACAGGAAACTACTGGGCAGTTAGTTTGAATGTCGAATGTTAAATGTTAGGCGCTGTCACTGAAGACATTCTCGGAGGGCGCTTCGAAAAATCCACGATAATCAGGCAGAGTCAACATGGTTTTGTGAAAGATTAAACATTAATCAGCAACTTATTGGAGTTCTTTGTGCTGTGGAGGAACTGTATTTGGATGCACCGTACTTGTGATGTGGAGGTCCCGGGTTTGGACTGGGGTGGACCAGGTCAGAAGTCAGACAACACCAGGTTACAGTCCAGTAGGTTTATTTGAAATCACAAGCTTTTGAAGCATTGCCCCTTCTTCAGGCGAAGTGAGTGAGAAGCACACAGGCACTGAATTTATAGGCAGAGAGATCAGTGGGCAGAGAGATCAAAAGATCTTACAAATGGTCTGAGTGGAGTGTTGACAGGCCAAATAAAAGGTCTCTGCGGGTGATCAAGAGTGTCAGGCAGTGAGAGTAAAGTGCCAACAGCTGAGTAACAAGCAAAGGGATGACCAAAGTGATGTGGGAAAAGTGGTGAATACCATTTATATGGACTTCAGTAATGTATTCAACAAGGCTCTGCATGCTAGACTGGTTAGCAAGGTCAGGTCACATGGACTAGAGGGAGAACCAACTGTTTGGATATGCGGTAGGAGGTAGAAGACAGAGGGTAGTAGTAGAGGGTTGCTTTTCTAATGTGAGGCCTGTGACCAGCGGTGTGCCACAACGATCGGTGCTGGGTCCACGGCTTTTTGTTATTTATATAAATGATGTGACTGTGAATATCAGAAGGATGGTCAGTAAGTTTGCAGATGACACCTAAATTGGAGGTGGAGTGGACAGTGAAGAATTTACCTCAGAGTACAATGGGATGGGATCTTGATCAGATGGGCCAGTGGACTGTGAAGCGGCATTTAGATAATTAGAGTTTAATTTAGATAAATGTGAGGCACTGCATTTTGGAAAGACAAATCAGAGCAGGAATTATACACTTAGTGGGAAGGTCCTGGGGAGTGTTGCTGAGCAAAGAGACCTTGGAGTGCAGGTTCATAGTTCCTTGAAAGTGGAATCGCACGTGGATAGGATGTTCCAGTGAAGTTCAGTGCAAACTGGAAGAACAGCACCTCATTTTCCACTTGGGGATGCTGCAGCCCTCTGGACTCAATATTGAGTTCAATAATTTTAGGGCTTGAACTCTCCCGTGTCCCAGCCCTTCACCTCACACACCAGGCCTTGTTAGCACATAGTCTGCCGCTACACACTACCTATCGTTATTCACTAACAGTCCCCATGAACAGATATTCGCCCTCTGAGCCTGATCGTTATCAACTCCCTTATGTGCCCCACTGTTCTTCTCTCCCTTTGGGCTCTATCACCAGCTATCATTTACTCCTTATTCCCTCCCACCACTTATCTTCTGCATAGAAACTGACAGTTTCCTAGCTAGCACCAATTCTGAAAAAGTGTCATGGGACTCAAAATGTTAGTTCTGATTTCTCTTCACAGAGGCTGTCAGGCCTGCTGAGCTTTTCCAGCAACTTCTGTTTTTGGTTCACATGACCTATTCTGTCGATGCCTCTCATTATTGTGTTTCCCTCAATCAGATCCTGCCTCATCCTCCTCTGCTCCAGGGAATACAAAGCCAGCCTTATCCGGTCTGTCCTCATAACAGAGAGTTTCCATCCCAGGCAGCATCCTGGTGAATCCCCTCTGCACCCTCTCCGGTGCAATCCCATCTTTCCGATGGTGTGGTGACCAGAGTTGGATGTAGTATTCCACCTGTAGCCTCAGCAATGTTTTATAAGGTTGGAACAAGATTTCCTTGCTCCTATATTCTCCGCCCCGTCTAAGGAAGGTAAGCATCCCCTGTGCCCTCTTCCCCCGCCCCGTCTCCCTGTGCTGACACCTTCAGGGATCTATGGGCTTGTACACCAAGGTCCCCTTGTTCCTCAGCACTTCCCAGGAACCTACCATTCGTTGTGTAAATCCTTGTCTTATCACTCTTCCCAGAATGGTTCAGTTATCAGGGTTAAATTCCATCTGCCATTGCTGTGCCCGATTTACCAGCTGATCAATATCAGACTGTAACCGGAGACCGTCTCCCTCATTAACAACACCGCCACCAATTTCTGTGTCATCCTTATTAATTATACCTTCTACGTTCACACCCGGGTTATTAATGTGCGTAAGGACCCAGCACCGATCGCTGTGGTACACCGCTGGTCACAGGCTTCCAATCACAAACACGCCCCTCTGCCATCACCCTGTGCCCCCTATTTGCAGAGATAATGGGAACTGCAGATGCTGGAGAATTCCAAGATAATAAAATGTGAGGCTGGACGAACACAGCAGGCCAAGCAGCATCTCAGGAGCACAAAAGCTGACGTTTCGGGCCTAGACCCTTCATCAGAGAGGGGGATGGGGAGAGGGAACTGGAATAAATAGGGAGAGAGGGGGAGGCGGACCGAAGATGGAGAGTAAAGAAGATAGGTGGAGAGAGTATAGGTGGGGAGGTAGGGAGGGGATAGGTCAGTCCAGGGAAGACGGACAGGTCAAGGAGGTGGGATGAGGTTAGTAGGTAGCTGGGGGTGCGGCTTGGGGTGGGAGGAAGGGATGGGTGAGAGGAAGAACAGGTTAGGGAGGCAGAGACAGGTTGGACTGGTTTTGGGATGCAGTGGGTGGGGGGGAAGAGCTGGGCTGGTTGTGTGGTGCAGTGGGGGGAGGGGACGAACTGGGCTGGTTTAGGGATGCAGTAGGGGAAGGGGAGATTTTGAAACTGGTGAAGTCCACATTGATACCATTAGGCTGCAGGGTTCCCAGGCGGAATATGAGTTGCTGTTCCTGCAACCTTCGGGTGGCATCATTGTGGCAGTGCAGGAGGCTCATGATGGACATGTCATCTAGAGAATGGGAGGGGGAGTGGAAATGGTTTGCGACTGGGAGGTGCAGTTGTTTGTTGCGAACTGAGCGGAGGTGTTCTGCAAAGCGGTCCCCAAGCCTCCGCTTGGTTTCCCCAATGTAGAGGAAGCCGTATTTAGCCCCCTATTTGCAGCCTGTTTTGGACCCATTTCGCCAACCAGCCTTGGCTCCTGCAGGATCTTACCTTTCGGACCAGCCTGCCGTGGGGGAGCTCACCAAAGGCCTTACCGAACTCCAAATAAACCACACCAACTGCACTTTGCTTATCAATATATTGAGTCACCTTTCCGATAAACTGAAATAGATTGGTCAGACACGGTCTCCCTATAATAAATCGTGCTGACTATCCCTGGCAAATCCCTGCCTCTCCGAGTGCTGATTAATTCTGTCCCTCAGAATATTTTCCACTAATTTCCCCACCACTGATATCAGACTAACTGAGCTGTAATTACCTGCCCACTACCTGCTGCCCCTTCTCGGGACAACATCAGTGATCCTCCGTTCACCTGGCACTTCACCCGTGGCCAGTGAAATATTAAATATCTCTGGAGGGTCCTAGCAATCTCCTCTCTTACCTCCCATAGCAGCCTGGGATATATCTGTCAGGCCCTGGGGATTTATATGCCTGTATCCCCACCAAAACATCTAATAGGGCCTCCTTGTTAATCTGAGATAACACGGTGTGGAGCCGAATGAACACAGCAGGCCCAGCAGCATCTCAGGAGCAGGAAAGCTGATGTTTCGGGCTTAGACCCTTCATCAGAAATGGGGGAGGGGAAGGGGGCTCTGACATAAATATGGACAGAGGGGGAGCCAGATTGAAGATGGATAGAGGAGAAGATATTTGGAGAGTAGACAGGCAGGTCAAAGGGGCGGGGATGGAGCCAGTAAAGGTGAGTGTAGGTGGGGAGGTAGGGAGGGGATAGGTCTGTCCAGGGAGGAAGGACACGTCAAGGGGGCGGGATGAGGTTAGTAGGTAAGAGACAGAGCTGGGCTTGTGGTGGGAGGAGGGGCGAAGAGGGAAGAAGGACAGGTTAGGGAGGCGGGGTCGAGCTGGGCTGGATTTGGAATGCGGTAGCGAGAGGGGAGATTTTGAAGCTGGTGAAGTCCACATTGATACCATTGGGCTGCAGGGTTCCCAAGCGGAATATGAGTTGCTGTTCCTGCAACCTTCGGGTGGCATCGTTGTGTGGCACTGCAGGAGGCCCAGGATAGACATGCCATGTAAGGAATGGGAGGGGTAGTTGAAATGGTTTGCGACTGGGAGGTGCAGTTGTTTGTTGCGAACCGAGCGGAGGTGTTCTGCAAAGCGGTCCCCAAGCCTCCGCTTGGTTTCCCCAATGTAGAGGAAGCCACACCGGGTACAGTGGATACAGTATACCACATTGGCAGATGTGCAGGTGAACATCTGCTTGATATGGAAGGTCATCTTGGGGCCTGGGATGGGGGTGAGGGAGGAGGTGTGGGGGCAAGTGTAGCATTTCCTGCGGTTGCAGGGGAAGGTGCCGGGTGTGGTGGGGTTGGAGGGCAGTGTGGAGCGAACAAGGGAGTCACGGAGAGAGTGGTCTCTCCGGAAGTCAGACAAGGGTAGGGATGGAAAAATAGCTTGGGTGGTGGGGACGGATTGTAAATGGCGGAAGTGTCGGAGGATGATGCGTTGGATCCGGAGATTGGTGGGATGGTATGTAAGGACAAGGGGGATCCTCTTTGGGCGGTTGTGGCGGGGGTGGGGTGTGAGGGATGAAGTGCGGGAAATGCGGGAGACACGGTCGAGAGCGTTCTTGACCACTACGGGGGAGAAGTTGCGGCCCTTGAAAAATGAGGCATCTGGGATGTACGGGAGTGGAATGCCTCATCCTTGGAGCAGATGTGGCGGAGGCGGAGGAATTGGGAATAGGGGATGGCCATTTTGCAGGCAGGTGGGTGGGAGGAGGTGTATTCTATGTAGTTGTGGGAGTCAGTGGGCTTGAAATGGATATCGGTTTCTAGGTGATTAACAGAAATGGAAACAGAGAGATCCAAGAAAGTGAGGTATTGGAGATGGTCCAAGTGAACTTGAGGTTGGGGTGGAAGGTGTTGGTGAAGTGGATGAACTGTTCGAGCTCCTCTGGGGAGCAAGAGGCGGTACCGATACAGTCATCAATGTAACGGAGGAAGAGGTGGGATTTGGGGCCTGTGTAGGTGCAGAAGAGGGACTGTTCCACGTAACCTACAAAGAGGCAGGCATAGCTGGGGCCCATGCGCGTGCCCATGGCCACCCCCTTAGTCTGTAGGAAGTGGGAGGAATCGAAAGAGAAGTTGTTGAGGGTGAGGATGAGTTCGGCTAGGCGGATGAGGGTGTCGGTGGAGGGGGACTGGTCGGGCCTGCGGGACAGGAAGAAGCGGAGGGCCTTGAGGCCATCTGCATGTGGAATACAGGTGTATAGGGACAGGACGTCCATGGTGAAAATGAGGTGTTGGGGGCCAGGGAATTGGAAGTTCTGGAGGAGTTGGAGGGTGTGGGTGGTGTCACAGACGTAGGTGGGGAGTTCCTGGACCAAAGGGGAGAGAATGGAGTCCTGATAGGTGGAGCTAAGTTCGGTGGGGCAGGAGCAGGCGGAGACAATGGGTCGACCAGGGCAGGCAGGTTTGTGGATTTTGGGAAGGAGATAGAAACGGGCCGTGCGGGGTTGGGGAATGATGAGGTTGGAGGCTGTGGGTAGAAGGTCACCTGAGGTGATGAGGTCACGAGTGGTTTGGGAGATGATGGTTTGGTGCTCGGGGGTGGGGTCATGGTCCAGGGGTCGGTAGGAGGAGGTATCAGAGAGTTGGCGTTTGGCCTCGGCGATGTAGAGGTCAGTGCACCATACTACCAGTGCGCCACCCTTGTCTGCGGATTTGATGGTGAGATTGAGATTGAAGCAGAGGGAGCAGAGGGCTGCCCGTTCTGCGGGGGAGAGGTTGGAGTGGGTGAGAGGGGTGGAGAGAACAAAGAACAAAGAAAATTCCAGCAAAGGAACAGGCCCTTCGGCCCCCCAAGCCTGCGCCGATCCAGATCCTCTATCAAAACCTGTCGCCTATTTTCTAAGGATCTGCATCCCTCTGCTCCCTGCCCATTCATGTATCTGTCTAGATACATCTTAAATGATGCTATCGTGCCTGCCTCTACCACCTCCGCTGGCAACGCGCCCACCACCCTCTGAGTAAAGAACTTTCCACGCATATCTCCCTTAAACTTTCCTCCTCTCACTTTGAACTCATGACCCCTAGTAATCGAGTCCCCGACTCTGGGAAAAAGCTTCTTGCTACCCACCTTGTTTATACCCCTCATGATTTTGTAGACCTCAATCAGGTCCCCCATCAATCTCTGTCTTTCTAATGAAAATAATCCTAATCTCCTCAACCTCTCTTCATAGCTAGCACCTTCCATACCAGGCAACATCCTGGTAAACCTCCTCTGCACCCTCTCCAAAGCATCCACATCCTTTTGGTAATGTGGCGACCAGAACTGTACACAGTACTCCAAATGTGGCCGAACCAAAGTCCTATACAACTGCAACATGACCTGCCAACTCTTGTACTCAATACCCCGCCCAATGAAGGAAAGCATGCCATATGCCTTCTTGACCACCCTATTGACCTGTGTTGTCACCTTCAGGGAACAATGGATCTGAACACCCAGATCTCTCTGTGCATCAATTTTCACCAGGGATTTTCCATTTAATGTATAGTTTGCTCGTGAATTTGATCTTCCAAAATGCATCACCTCGCATTTGCCCGGATTGAACTCCATCTGCTATTTATTTGCCCAACTCTCCAGTCTATCTATATTCTGCTGTAATCTCTGACAGTCCCCTTCACTATCTGCTACTCCACCAATCTTAGTATCATCTGCAAACTTGCTGATCAGACCACCTACACCTTCCTCCAGATCATTTACATATATCACAAACAACAATGGTCCCAGCACAGATCCCTGTGGAACACCACTGGTCAGAAATCTCCAATTTGAGAAACACCCTTCCACTACCACTCTCTGTCTCCTGTTGCACAGCCAGTTTTTTACCATCTAGCTAGCACACCCTGGACCCCATGCAACTTCACTTTCTCCATCAGCCTGCCAAGGGGAACCTTATCAAATGCCTTACTGAAGTCCATGTATATGTCATTGACAGCCTTTCCCTCATCAATCAACTTTGTCACGTCCTCAAAGAATTCTATTAAGTTGGTAAGACATGACCCTCCCTGCACAAAACCATGTTGCCTATCACTGATAAGCCCATTTTCTTCCAAATGGGAATAGATCCTATCCCTCAGTATCTTCTCCAGTAGCTTCCCTACCACTGACGTCAGGCTCACCGGTTGATAATTACCTGGATTATCCTTGCTGCCCTTTTTAAACAAGGGGACAACATTAGCAAGTCTCCAGTCTTCCGGGACCTCACCCGTGTCTAAGGATGCTGCAAAGATATCTGTTAGGGCCCCGGCTATTTCCTCTCTCGCTGCCCTCAATAACCTGGGATAGATCCCATCCAGACCTGGAGACTTGTCCACCTTAATGTCTTTCAGGGTACCCAACACTTCCTCCTTCCTTGTGTCAACTTGACCTAGACTAAGCAAACATCTATCCCTAACCTCAACATCCGTCATGTCCCTCTCCTTGGTGAAAACCGATGCAAAGTACTCGTTAAGAATGTCACACATTTTCTCTGACTCAGCGCATAACTTTCCTTCTTTGACCTTGAGTGGGCCAATCCTTTCTCTAGTTACCCTCTTCCTCTTTATATATGAAGAAAAGTCTTTGGGATTTTCCTTAACTCTGTTTGCTAAAGATATCTCATGTTCCCTTTTAGCCCTCTTAATCCCTTGTTTCAGATTTACCTGACATTCCCGATATTCTTCCAAAGCTTCATCTGTCTTCAGCCACCTAGACCTTATGTGTGCTTCCTTTTTTCTCTTGGCTAGTCGCACAATTTCACCTCATCCATGGTTCCCTAACCTTGCCATTTCAACCCCTCGTTTTCACAGGAACATGTCTCTCCTGCATACTCATCAGCCTCTCCTTAAAAGCCTCCCACATATCAAATGTGGATTTACCTTCAAACAGTTTTTGGTGGACAAAGCTATGTCAATGTTGGTGGTGGGCGGAGTTATGATGGTGGTGGGCGGAGTTGTGTTGGTGGTGGGCGGAGTTATGTTGGTGGTGGGCAGAGTTGTGTTGGCGGTGGGCGGAGTTGTGTTGGTGGTGGGCGGAGTTGTGTTGGCGGTGGGCGGAGTTGTGTTGGTGGTGGGCGGAGTTGTGTTGGTGGTGGGCGGAGTTGTGTTGGTGGTGGGCGGAGTTGTGTTGGTGGTGGGCGGAGTTGTGTTGGCGGTGGGCGGAGTTGTGTTGGTGGTGGGCGGAGTTGTGTTGGTGGTGGGCGGAGTTGTGTTGGCGGTGGGCGGAGTTGTGTTGGTGGTGGGCGGAGTTGTGTTGGTGGTGGGCGGAGTTGTGTTGGTGGTGGGCGGAGTTATGTTGGTGGTGGGCAGAGTTGTGTTGGTGGTGGGCGGAGTTGTGTTGGTGGTGGGCGGAGTTGTGTTGGTGGTGGGCGGAGTTGTGTTGGTGGTGGGCGGAGTTATGTTGGTGGTGGGCAGAGTTGTGTTGGTGGTGGGCGGAGTTGTGTTGGTGGTGGGCGGAGTTGTGTTGGTGGTGGGCGGAGTTGTGTTGGCGGTGGGCGGAGTTGTGTTGGTGGTGGGCGGAGTTGTGTTGGTGGTGGGCGGAGTTATGATGGTGGTGGGCAGAGTTGTGTTGGCGGTGGGCGGAGTTGTGTTGGCGGTGGGCGGAGTTGTATTGGAGGTGGGTGGAGTTGTATTGGCGGTGGGTGGAGTTGTGTCAGTGGTGGGCGGAGTTGTGTTGGCAGTGGGTGGAGTTGTGTCAGTGGTGGGCGGAGTTGTGTTGGCGGTGGGCGGAGTTGTATTGGAGGTGGGTGGAGTTGTGCGAGTGGTGGGCGGAGTTGTGTTGACGGTGGGCGGAGTTGTATTGGAGGTGGGCGGAGTTGTGTTGGCGGTGGGTGGAGTTGTGCCAGTGGTGGGCGGAGTTGTGTTGGCAGTGGGTGGAGTTGTGTTGGAGGTGGGCGGAGTTGTGTTGGCGGTGGGTGGAGTTGTGCCAGTGGTGGGCGGAGTTGTGTTGGCAGTGGGTGGAGTTGTGTTGGAGGTGGGCGGAGTTGTGTTGCCGGTGGGTGGAGTTGTGCCAGTGGTGGGCAGAGTTGTGTTGGCAGTGGGTGGAGTTGTGCCAGTGGTGGGCGGAGTTGTGTTGACGGTGGGCGGAGTTGTATTGGAGGTGGGCGGAGTTGTGTTGGCGGTGGGTGGAGTTGTGCCAGTGGTGGGCGGAGTTGTGTTGGCAGTGGGTGGAGTTGTGTTGGAGGTGGGCGGAGTTGTGTTGGCGGTGGGTGGAGTTGTGCCAGTGGTGGGCGGAGTTGTGTTGGAGGTGGGCGGAGTTGTATTGGAGGTGGGCGGAGTTGTGTTGCCGGTGGGTGGAGTTGTGCCAGTGGTGGGCGGAGTTGTGTTGGCAGTGGGTGGAGTTGTGCCAGTGGTGGGTGGAGTTGTGTTGGAGGTGGGCGGAGTTGTGCCAGTGGTGGGCGGAGTTGTGTTGGCAGTGGGTGGAGTTGTGCCAGTGGTGGCAGTGGGCGGAGTTGCGTCGGCGTTGGCGTCGGCAGCAGCGGTGACAGTTATTGCGTCCTCAGTGGCTGTGGTGTTGGCTTTGGAAATGGAGGCGGTGCCATCAGCAGCCAGGTCGATGGTGTTCGCTGTCCCGGAAGTGATGTACCCGGCAGCGGAGGATGTGATGTCATCCATGGGTGCTCCGTCAGTAGCCTCATGGCTAATGGCAGCGGGTACGTTGTGGGCAGGTGCTGGGTACGGCTGGGGATTTGGGAGGTGGAGGAATCCCCTTTTGGGTGGCAGGGACCAGTAAGTTTACTGTGCTTATGGATTTTAGTGTTTGTTAAAGCTGAGTAGAATTGTGAGTTCAGTTTGTGGATCCTGCGAAGAATACAAAGCAGGAGAGGTCCTTTGCCGGTCTGGGAGAGGGAGACTCTGAGCTGGGGCAGGCTTGACCGGCCTCCTACATTCCCCACATTTGTGAAGGGCCACCTCTGTTTTTTAATGTGCTGCACCTGACATATACTTCCTTCTTTTTCTTTATCAAACCCTCCATATCCCTTGACATGCAGGATCCCCTGGACCTGCTGCCCTTACCTTTCACTCTTAGAGGAACACACTGTGCTGCTTTGTAACGATTCCCACTTTCAAAATGTATATTTACCTGCAAGTAGCTGCTCCCAGTCTGTCTGCCAGATCCTGCCGAATGATATTGAAATCGACCTTCTCCCCTTAGCTTCTGCGCCAGCCTTATCCATATTTATGATGACTTTGAAACTTACAGAGGAATGGTTACTGTCCCCAAAACATTCACCCACTGACACTTCACCTGCTCATCCTGCTTTATTCCCTGGGATTAGGTCACGCTCTGCCCCATCTCCAGTCAGACTGTCTACCGAAAACTCTCCTGGATGCACTTCAAAAATTCCATTCACACTGAGGTGATCCCAGTTAATGTTAGTAACATTGAGATCCTCTAGAATATAGCCTGACTCCTCTCACCCCTTTCTGTGACTTGCTGACATAATGGCTCCTCGCAGTAATTGTTCCCTTTTTATTACTAAACTCTGCCCAGATGGACTCATTTGAACATCCTTCTGGGACATGCTCCCTCATGACTGCAGTGATAGTCTCCTTTATCAATAATGCAATGCCCCCACCTTACATTACCCCACATTGTGCCTGAGCTTCCTAAACCCTGGAATAACAGCCCTATCCTTACTTCAGCCATGCCTCAGTGATTGTAACATTACCGTATTTGCAGACGACACTAAGGTCGGTGGAGTTGTGGATAGTGACGAAGGATGCTGTAGGTTGCAGAGAGACATAGATAAGCTGCCGAGCTGGGCTGAGAGGTGGAAAATGGAGTTTAATGCAGACAAGTGTGAGGTGATGCACTTTGGTAGGAGTAACCAGAAGGCCAAGTACTGGGCTAATGGTTAGATTCTTGGGAGTGTAGATGAGCAGAGAGATCTCAGTGTCCATGTACACAGATCCTTGAAAGTTGCCACCCAGGTGGACAGGGCTGTTAAGAAGGCATACAGTGTTTTAGCTTTTATTAATAGATGGATTGAGTTCTGGAACCAAGAGGTTATGGTGAAGCTGTACAAAACTCTGGTGCGGCCGCACTTGGAGTATTGTGTACAGTTCTGGTCATCGCATTATAAGAATGATGTGGAAGCTTTGGAAAGGGTGCAGTGGAGATTTACTGGGATGTTGCTTGGTATGGAGGGAAGGTCTTATGAGGAAAGGCTGAGGGACTTGAGGCTGTTTCCATTAGAGAGAAGAAGTTTGAGAGGTGACTTAATTGAAACATATAAAATAATCAGAGGGTTAGATAGGGTGGATAGGGAGAGCCTTTTTCCTGGGATGGTGACGGCGAGCACGAGGGGGCATAGCTTTAAATTGAGGGGTGAAAGATATAGGACAGATGACAGAGGTAGTTTCTTTACTCAGAGAATAGTAAGGGAATGGAACACTTTGCCTGCAACGGTAGTAGATTCGCCAACTTTAGGTACATTTGAGTCATCATTGGACAAGCATATGGACGTACATGGAATAGTGTAGGTTAGATGGGCTTGAGATCGGTATGACAGGTCAGCACAACATCGAGGGCCGAAGGGCGTGTACTGTGTAATGTTCTATGTTCTATTCCCACGTACTGATCGATGCTCTCAGCCCAGCCACTTCACCATCGGGCTGCTTGCATTCGAGTGGATACAGATTACGTCACTGGACCTCCCACATCCTGCCCATTTCTTCTCCACCTACTGGGCTGTCCTTGTGTTACTTCTATTCCAGAAGGTACTTGATAATGTGCCATGTCACAGGTTATTGTGCAAAATGAAAGGTCACAGTGTTGGGGTTAATGTATTTTGCTTGGAGAGTAGATTCCTGGCAAACAGCAAGTAGAGAGTAGGAATAAATAGGTCATTTTCTCTAGCAGGATGCAACAGATTGTGTACAGCAAGGATCAGTGATGGGGACTCAACTCTTTACATTTGATATAAATGATGTGGATGCGGAAACCGATGGTATGGGAGCTAAGTTTACTAATAACATGATGACAGGTGGGAGGGTTAGCTGTAAAGAAGACATAAAGTGATTACAAATAGATATAGATAGGCAAATGGGTAAAGATGTGAAAGTGGAATATCATGTCAGAAAATGTGTGATTGCCCATTTTGGCTGGCAAATTAAAAAGCATATTATTGAACGAGTGAGAAGTTACAAAGCTCTGAGTTGCAGAGGGATCTGGATGTTCTGGTCCATATATCACAACAGGTTAGTGTGTAGGTGCAGCAAGTGATCAGGAAAGCTAACAGAATGGAATCATTTATCACAAGGCAAATTGAATATGAAAATAGAGAGTTGAGTTTCAGTTATACAGAGCATTGGGCAGTGCACATCTGGAGAATTGTGCACAGTATTGGTCACCTTATTTTAAGGAAGAATGCCATTGCATTGGGGATAGTTCAGAGAAGGTTTATCCTGCTGTTACCTGGAATGACTGGGTTGTATCTGCTGCAGTTTAGAAGAATCAGAGGCATCTTAGTTGAATTATCCACTTCCTCAGGAGCTGAGGGAATTCAGCATGTCCATACAGACTCTCATCAACTTTTACAGATGCACCATAGAAAGCATCCTCACTGGATGTATCACAGCTTGGTACGGCAACCGTTTTGCCCAGGACCGTAAGAAACTCCAGAGAGTTCTGAACACAGCCTTGCCCGTTCCACAAGCCAACCTTCCATCCATGGACTCTATCTACATTTCTCATTGCCTCGGGAAGGCAGCCAGCATCATCAAAGACCCTTCCCACCCAGTTATAATCTCTTCCAATCTCTTCCATCAGGCAGAAGATACAAAACCTTAAACACTCATACCAACAGGTTCAAGAATAGCTGTTATTCAACTTCGGAATGGACCTCTCAAATTTCAAATCTAGTGTCGACCTTGCTTTGTGTGCACCTTCTTTGTGGCTACAACTTTGTACTCCTTGCTCTGTTCAGTCACCCTATGACCTTTGTATGTTATGATCTGCCTGTACTGTGTGCGAAACAAAACTTTTCACTGTACCCAGGCACATGTGACAACAATAAATCAAATCAAATCCTGTTTTTAATTGGTACATATGTAGGAGCAGCTGATCTGTGATGTCACTTGAAGTGTCCTCCTCTTCCACACAATAGCAGTCAGATCCCCCCACCCTCTTGCTCTCTCTTCCCCGTCCATCACCAGCCTGGCTTTCCTTCTGAACATGCGCTGATGTCCTGGTTTCCACCAGGAGTAGTTCCACCTACTGCCACATGGAGCAGAAACAGAAAGTGTTGGAGAAACTCAGTGGGTCTGGCAGCATTTGTGGAGAGAGAAACAGAGTTAATGTTTCAAGAAGCAGAACTGATAATAGAACATAGAACATAGAACATTACAGCACAGTACACGCCGTTCGGCCCTCGATGTTGTGCCGACCTGTCATACCGATCTCAAGCCCATCTAACCTACACTATTCCATGTACGTCCGTATGCTTATCCAATGACGACTCAAATGTACCTAAAGTTGGCGAATTTACTACCGTTGCAGGCAAAGCGTTCCATTCCCTTACTACTCTCTGAGTAAAGAAACTACCTCTGACATCTGTCCTATATCTTTCACCCCTCAATTTAAAGCTATGCCCCCTCGTGCTCGCTGTCACCATGCTAGGAAAAAGGCTCTCCCTATCCGCCCTATCTAACCCTCTGATTATTTTATATGTTTCAATTAAGTCACCTCTCAACCTTCTTCTCTCTAATGAAAACAGCCTCAAGTTCCTCAGCCTTTCCTCATAAGACCTTCCCTCCAGACCAGGCAACATCCTCGTAAAACTCCTGTGCACCCTTTCCAAAGCTTCCACATCCTTCTTATAATGTGGTGACCAGAATTGTACACAATACTCCAAGTGCGGCCGCAACAGAGTTTAGGACAGCTGCAGCATAACCTCTTGATTCCGGAACTCGATCCCTCTATTAATAAAAGCTAAAACACTGTATGCCTTCTTAACAGCCCTGTCCACCTGGGTGGCAACTTTCAAAGATCTGTGTACATGGACACCGAGATCTCTCTGCTCATCTACACTCCCAAGAATCTTACCATTAGCCCTGTCCTTTGCCTTCTGGTTACTCCTACCAAAGTGCATTACCTAACACTTGTCTGCATTAAACTCCATTTGCCACCTCTCAGCACAGCTCTGCAGCTTATCTATGTCTCTCTGCAACCCACAGCATCCTTCGTCACTATCCACAACTCCACCGACCTTAGTGTCGTCTGCAAATTTACTAACCCATCCTTCTACGCCCTCATCCACGTCATTTATAAAAATGACAAACAGCAGTGAACCCAACACCGACCCTTGCGGTACACCACTAGTAACTGGTCTCCAGGATGAACATTTCCCATCAACTACCACCCTCTGTCTTCGTTCAGCAAGCCAATTTCCGATCCAAACTGCTATATCTCCACAATCCCATTCCTCCGCATTTTGTACAATAGCCTACTGTGGGGAACCTTATCGAACGCCTTGCTGAAATCCATGTACACCACATCAACCGGTTTACTCTCATCCACCTGTTTGGTCACCTTCTCAAATAACTCAATAAGGTTTGTGAGGCACGACCATCCCTTCACAAAACCGTGCTGACTATCCCTAATCAATTTATTCTTTTCTAGATGATTATAAATCCTATCCCTTATAACCTTTTCCAACACTTTACCAACAACTGAGGTAAGGCTCACTGGTCTATAATTACCAGGGTTGCCTCTACTCCCCTTCTTGAACAGGGGAACCACATTTGCTATCCTCCAGTCATCTGGCACTATTCCTGTAGACAATGACGAGTTAAAGATCAATGCCAAAGGCTCGGCAATCGCCTCCCTGGCTTCCCAGAGGATCCTGGGATAAATCCCATCCGGCCCAGGGGACTTATCTATCTTCACCCTCTGTAGGATTTCTAATACCTTTTCCTTGTGAACCTCAATCCCACCTCGTCTAGTAGCCTGTATCTCAGTATTCTCCTCGACAACATTGTCGTTTTCTGGAGTGAATACTGTCGAAAAATATTCATTTAGCGCTTCCCCTATCTCATCTGACTCCACACACAACTTACCACTACTATCCTTGACTGGGCCTAATCTTACTTTCGTCATTCTTTTATTCCTTAAATACCTGTAGAAAGCCTTAGGGTTTACCCTGATCCTATCTGTCAACAACCTCTCATGTCTCCTCCTGGCTAAAGGTTCACTGGGCTCGAAGCATCAATTCTGCTTTGTGTCTCTTGGATGCTGCCAGATCTGTTGAGCTTCTCCTGCAATTTCTATTTTTGTTTCAGGATTTTCAGCGTCCTCATTTACTGAGGAAGGAACACCGCACCCGAAACGTTTAACTCTGTTTTCTCCTCCACAGATGCTGCCAGACCTGCTGAACTTTTCCAGCAGCTTTGTTTTTGATCCTCAGTTACTTCTTTTATTTTATGCCACTAGATGGAGCCTGGTCAATGAAAACGTCACCAACTGATTGTAAGTTTCGCAAGCGCGGTAGTGTTTCTTTGACTATATATTTCATAGCACTTACTTTTTATGTTGTATTTCTTTTTTTTTAAACATTTATTTGTTTTAAAGGCTATTTTCTTCATGAATGTAGGCATTTAGGAATGTGTGCCATTTCAATCTTTTTTTAAGATTGAGATTTTAAGAGTGAGACAGATCCTGATGTACCATACTGTACAGCATTTCTGTTTATTTTTTACTGATTTGTTTATCTTTGCTAGTTATTGCAGGTCATTTACACAGATTCTGCGCACTAAGTATCTGAAGGAACGTAAATTCAGTTTTAATATTGATTTCTTGGGAACCTATGGTTCATTTAAAGTTAATTCCTGATTTCCAGGAACACAGTCACAACTTTAAAGGAAGACTTTCTGAATACTATGTGAGACTGTTCCCTTCTTACAAGGCCACCACTATCCTTTGTTTCTCGGGCTCCTGGTTTCTTCCTACCTTCGAGTAAGGGTCTCTTACTCTCTTCAATATTATAATTTACATTTACATAGATTGCTGAGTACAGCTCTGTACCTTGTTGTCTGACGCTCTTCTCTCTGGTCTGTTCTTCTACTCCAGTCCTGACAAGATAACGTCATGAATGGGACATTTTTGACCTCTTCAGAAATTTTATTACACATGGAGGAAGTATTGGAAGCAGATACCGTGGTAACTTTTAAAGGGGGTCTTGACAAATACGTGATTTGGATGGGAATAGAGGGTTATGGTCCCCGGAAGGGTAGGGGGATTTAGTTGTAATGGGGAGCGTGTCAATGCCGGCTTGGAGGGCCGAAAGGCCTGTTCCTGTACTGTAATTTCCTTTAATATAAACCGAATGAACTGTAGATGCTGTAAATCAGGAACGAAAACAGAAGTTTCTGGAAAAGCTCAGCAGGTCTGGCAGCATCTGTGAAGGAGAAAAACAGAGTTAACATTTCATGACCGGCGGCCCTTCCTCAGAAGAGTCTTCCTGTTCTGAGGAAGGGTCACCAGACATGAAACATTAATTCTGTTTTTTCCTTCACAGGTGCTGCCAGACCTGCTGAGCTTTTCCAGAAACTTCTGTTTTTGTTCCTGTAATTTTCTTTACTCTTCGTACCTCTGGAGCAGGTGGGATTTGAACCTGGGTTTACTGGCTCAAAGGTAGGGACACTACCAGTGCATCACATGATACAGCCTCAGCATTATCAAATCATTGTCATTACAATTTATATCAGTCCTGATTGTATTTACAAGGCAGCATATGGGCCTTGTGAGAACAAGGTATAAATGTCTTTAATCTAGGGGCAGTTCTCCTACTGGGCTGGGAATATCATCCCACACCAGCAGGGAGTCAACTCCGTCTAATTTGCTCCAATTACAGTCCCTCACTGGCTGGTATGGAGCTGGAGGTGACCTTGATACAGCAATGACGGGGACAATGACCTTATGAGACGAGCTGGCAGTGTTGAACATTAACCATAATGAGCTGCAATTCTGGACTCGGTCCACACACCAAATCAGGAGAGAGTTGACACTTTACTCCAGCCATGTCCCTCTCCTTTTTTCCAGAAAGTTCCAACTCGTGTCCAACTCCTTCTCACTGACCTCCTCCCCATCCTGGGAGCTGCTCCACTGTGGGGGGAATCACGAACAATCCTCGATCCAGCACGCCATCTTGTATTCCAGCAGCCAGACCCTGACTCACCACCTCTATCCCACCCAGCAGCTCACTCACTGTGGAACATCTTTTCTACAGTGTGAATATCCCTAACTTACAATCTTTCCAATCTTATAAATCTACAGCCGTGATCTCTGCTTTTCATCACTATGGACCCAATTGCAAGAAACAGTCAATATGAACACAGTCCAATCTGTCGGTTAATTTATCTCCTCTATCAGATCATTCAGATATTGCGCATTTCAACAGGTAATCGAAAAAATTCTTAAGTCCAGTAGGGTTTTAAGATAACCAACAAGCATTAGGCTTTTCTCCGAAACATTTCCTCAACTCCAGTGGGACAGAGCAGTCCCTGTGGAAAGCTTGGTGAACAGAGGGTCAGAATTGGCAGTCAGTTGACATTTTTTTATTCATTCAGGGCACATGGGCGTTGCTGACCGGGCCCAGCATTCCTTGCCCATCCCTAGCTGCCCCTTGAGAAGGTGGTGAGCTATCTTCCTGAGCTTTCGCAGTCCATGTGCTTTAGATAGACCCACAATGTCCTTGGGGAGGGACCCAGAGACACTGAAGGAATGGTGATATATTTCCAAGTCAGGATGGTGAGAGTCTCGGAGGGGAACATAGAAACACAGAAGGTAATGACAGGCATAGGCCATTTGTCTCCTCGAGCCTGTTATGCCATTCAACATGATCAAGTTGATCATTGAGCCCAATACCTCATTTCTGCCCTCCCCCTGCTTCCCTGATCCCTTTTGCCATAAGAACTACATCTACCTCCTTCTTGAAAATACAATGTTTTGGCTTCAACCACTTTCTATGGGCATGAATTCGGTAGGCTCACCACTCTCTGGGTGAAGTCATTTCTCTTCATCTCCCCTTATCTTGAAACTATGATCCCTGGTTTTGGATTTCCCCACCATCAGGAACATCCTTCCTTCATCCACTCTGTCTAGTCCTGTTAAAATTTCGTAGGTTTTGATGAGGCTTCCCCTCATTCTTCTAAACTCCAGTGAATATAATCCTAGCTGACTCGTTCGCTCCTCATATCTCAATCCTGCCATCCCAGGAATCAGCCTGGTAAACCTTCACTGTAGTCCCTCTACAGCAAGAACATCCATCCTCAGATAAGAATAGCAAAACTGTCCACAATACTCCAGGTGTGGTCTCCCCAAGGCCGTGTATAACCACAGTGAGACATCCCTGCTCCTGTATCCGAAACCTCTCACAGTGAGGGCCAACACTGTTTCCCTTCCTCACTGCCTGCTGAACCTGCAATGCTGATCTTCAGCATCTGGTGTACATGGACATCATTTCTGTCTCTCAATTTACAGCCATTCTGATAATAATCTGCCTTCCTGTTTTTGCTCCCAAAGTGGAGAACCTCACATTGATTCACATTAAACTGCATCTGCCAAATTTACCCACTCACTCAACCTGTCCAAATCACACTGAAGTATCTCTGCACCTTCCTCAATCCTCACCCTCCAACCAGCTTTGTGTCATCTGCAAATTTTGAGATATTACATTTAGTTCCCTCATCTAAATCATGACTATATATTCTGAATAGTTAGGTTCCGAACACTTCCCCCTGTGATATCTGACTAGTCATTTATTCCTCCTGTTTGTTTCCTGTCTGCAAACCAATTTCTTGTCTGTTATGGGGATGTTCACTGATGACTGCATAATGTCAAGCATCATTCGTGACTTCTCAGATACTGAAGCAACCTGTGACAATATCCAAGGTTGGACTGAAAAGTGGCAAGTGACATTTGTGCCACACAAATGCCAGGCTATGCCCATCACAATAAGAGACAATCTAACCACTGCCCCTTGACATTCAATGGTGTTACTATCACTGAATCCCCCAACATCAATATCCTGGGGATTATCATTAATCAGAAACTCAGCTGGACTCACCACATTAACACAGTGGCTACAAGAACAAGCCAGAAACTAGGAATACTGCGGACAGTAACTCACCTCCTGACTCCCCAAAGCCTGTCCCACCCTCTACAAGACCCAAGTCAGGAGTGTGATGGAATACTCCCCACTCCCTGGATGAGTGCAGCCCCAACAACGCTCAAGAAGCTCGACACCATCCAGGACAGAGCAGCCGCTTGATTGGCACCACATCCACAAACACCCACTCCCTCCACCACGGACACTCAGTAGCAGCAGTGTGTACCGTCTACAAGATGCATGGCAGAAATTCACCAAAGACCCTCAGACAGCACCATCCAAACCCACAGCCACTTCCATCTGGAAGGACAAGGGCAGCAGATACATGGGAACACCACCCCCTGTAAGTCCCTTCCAAACTGACTTGGAAATATGTTGCTATTCCTTCACTGGGTCAAAATCCTGGAATTCCCTCCCTGTAGGCAATGTGGGTCTTCCAACTGCAGAGGTTCAAGAAGGCAGCTCACGACACCCATTTCATGAGCAACTAGGAACAGGCAATAACTGCTGTCCCAGCCAGAGACACATGCATCCCACAAATAAATTTTAAACATATTATGAATAGCTGGGGTCCAAGCACTGATCATTCTGGTCGCCCACTGGTCACTGCCTGTCAGTCAGTGAAAGACCTGTTTGTTCACATTATTTGTTTTCTGTCTGGCCTCACTTTTCTCTCCATTTCAATACAGGCCCCTCACAATCCCAGGAGCTTTTTGAAAGCACACGTACGTGACTGATGACCTGAACTTAGTGAAGGCTGAAAGACCTTCTGCACAGAGGAACTCTGTGATTCTGTCAGCCCTGTAACCCAGTGAGAGTCAGTGTGTGTGTGGGACCCTGTAACCCAGTGAGAGTCAGTGTGTGTGTGGGACTGTACCCCAGTGAGAGTCAGTGTGTGTGTGGGACTGTACCCCAGTGAGAGTCAGTGTGTGTGTGGGACCCTGTACCCCAGTGAGAGTCAGTGTGTGTGTGGAACCCTGTACCCCAGTGTGAGTCAGTGTGTGTGTGGGACTGTACCCCAGTGAGAGTCAGTGTGTGTGTGGGACCCTGTACCCCAGTGAGAGTCAGTGTGTGTGTGGGACTGTACCCCAGTGAGAGTCAGTGTGTGTGTGGGACCCTGTACCCCAGTGAGAGTCAGTGTGTGTGTGGGACTGTACCCCAGTGAGAGTCAGTGTGTGTGTGGGACTGTACCCCCGGGAGAGTCAGTGTGTGTGTGGGACTGTAATTCAGTGAGAGTCAGTATGGAAGAGGCAGGGCGGGAAGCAACAGGCTTAAAAATGTGTAACTATGTATGTTTTCCAACCCTTGAGCGGAATGGTGGCGGTGTTAGAGGGGAGGACTCAGTCTCTGCTGTAACCCTCATTGACACTGACACCCTCACCCTTCCCCACTTGTTGCAGCTGAATGTCTCTGGTTTAATGCCAAACCAATCCTGTCCAGCTCAGTTCTGGCCGAGGCGATCTCTGCTTGAGCCTGTTCCAGTTCCCGGCCTTTCTGTGCGGCGTCCAGACACAGAGCGGGCTCCATCCTGCACTCCCTCTGTGAGTCCTTCTGAGAATCTTCATTCCGACTCTCTTCAAAGTTAGGGACCCGTCCCTGAGGCTTACTGTGTGAACCCTGGTCTTGTGTTTTCAAACATACACAGACCCGGGAACTACCATAAGGTAATTAGAATGGAGGGAGGCGGATATATTTTTGATAAATTTTAAAATGCTTGTAATATTTAAAACCTTCAGGTTAGGAACTTGCAAAGTTATGGAATGATTGTTAATGTTTCCAGCCTCACCAGGCGACGAAAGTATTTTGTTTTGCCTGTTTTGAACGTTGAAAGTAACAAATTACAAACCGTATTTGGTTGTAAAAAATTAGTCGTGGAGTGGGGCTTTGAAACAGGATTGCCGGGCTCGATGAGGAATCAGATTTAAAACTGCAGCACCCAGGAGAAATGGAACTGTCCTGAGCAACACGGATTCGAGGGATTTTGAGGGAATGTCAGGGAACCCGGAGCTCGTCACTGGAACAGAATTCTCAAACAGCAGCAGCCGGTTTAATGCTGAGAACCCAGTCTCTGGGGAAATGTGCCGAAGGGCGGGCTGTTCATAACAGCAATTGTTGGAAAGTCAGCTTCGGATCTCTGTCCGCGTCTGGTCGGGAAAATCTCTGGTATTTCGAGCTTGGGAACTGTGCCCCGACCTCTGACCGCCAGCAAAAGACGAGCTCTCACTCATCGGCACAGACACATTGTAAACCCTGACTGTGAGAGTGGGAGAGACTGCTCAGGCTGAGGAGCGCGACCATCATCACGCTCTTTCCTCTCTCACCCACACAGATTTTGGGGTTGGGGGCTACTGAACCTGACCCCACCAGGAGACTGTCCTTTCCACCCAACCTGGGAAAACACCCACATGAGGACGGTCTCCAGCCGTTCGTGGGATGTGGGCACCTGACTAGGCTAGCATTTATTGCCCATCCCTAACTGCCCCTTGAATGGTGTGGCTCTTCATTCAGCTAAGAGTCAACCACATTGCTACGGGTCTGTAGGCACGCAGTTCCTTCCCTAAAAGTCATTAGTGAAACAACTCCCTCTCTGATGAAGGGTCGAGGCCCGAAACGTCAGCTTTTGTGCTCCTGAGATGCTGCTTGGCCTGCTGTGTTTATCCAGCCTCACATTTTATTATCTTGGAATTCTCCAGCGTCTGCAGTTCCCACTATCTCTCTCTCTCTATTACAGTGAAACAACTGGGTTTAGCATAACCCCTGGTTAGCATAAGCCTAGCTTTATCTTCTAGAATTTTACTGAATTCACTTTGCGCCGTCTACAATAATGGGACATCAATCATTGAACCCCGAGAATTAGTCTGGGTTACTAGTCCAGGAACTTTACCAACCTATCAGTCCCTCATCACTCACCACATAAACACAGCAGTGACAAGAACAGGTCAGAAGCTGGGAATACTGCGGTGAGTAACTCACCTCCTGGGTCCTCAAACCTGTCCCACCATCTACAAGGCACAGGTCAGGAGTGTGATGGAATACTCCCCACTTGCCTGGATGGGGGCAGCCCCAACAACACTCAAGAAGCTCAACACCATCCAGGTCAAAGCAGCCACTTGATTGGCACCACATCCACAAACACCCCACTCCCTCCACCACCGACGCTCAGTAACAGCAGTGTGTACTATCTGCAAGATGCACTGCAGAAATTCACCAAAGATCCTCAGATAGTACCTTCCAAACCCACGATAATAAAGTGTGAAGCTGGATGAACACAGCAGGCCAAGCAGCATCTCAGGAGCACAAAAGCTGATGTTTCGGGCCTAGACCCTAGACCCTCTCTGATGAAGGGTCTAGGCCCGAAACGTCAGCTTTTGTGCTCCTGAGATGCTGCTTGGCCTGCTGTGTTCATCCAGCTCCACACTTTGTTATCTTGGATTCTCCAGCATCTGCAGTTCCCATTATCTCTCACCTTCCAAATCCAGGATCACTTCCATCTAGAAGGACAAGGCAGCAGATACACAGGAACACCACCCCCTGCAAGTTCCCCTCCAAGTCACTCATCATCCTGACTTGGAAATATATCACCGTTCCTTCAGTGTTGCTGGGCCAAAATCCTGGAACTCCCTCCAGTGCAAAACTTCTTCTGTTCTGACCCTCTGACAGTGCAGCGCTCACTCAGCACTGACCCTCTGACAGTGCAGCGCTCCCTCAGCACTGACCCTCCAACAGTGCGGCACTCCCTCAGCACTGACCCTCCGACAGTGCGGCACTCCCTCAGCACTGACCCTCCAACAGAGCGGCACTCCCTCAGCACTGACCGTCCAACAGTGCAGCACTCCCTCAGCACTGACCCTCCAACAGTGCGGCACTCCCTCAGCACTGACCCTCCGACAGTGCGGCACTCCCTCAGCACTGACCCTCCAACAGAGCGGCACTCCCTCAGCACTGACCGTCCAACAGTGCAGCACTCCCTCAGCACTGACCCTCCGACAGTGCAGCGCTCCCTCAGAACTGACCCTCCGACAGTGCGGCACTCCCTCAGCACTGACCCTCCGACAGTGCGGCACTCCCTCAGTACTGACCCTCCGACAGTGCGGCAATCCTTCAGCACTGACCCTCCGACAGTGCGGCACTCCCTCAGTACTGACCCTCCGACAGTGCGGTGCTCCCTCAGCACTGACCCTCCGACAGTGCGGCACTCCCTCAGCACTGACCCTCCGACAGTGCGACAATCCTTCAGTACTGACCCTCCGACAGTGCGGCTCTCCCTCATTTGGCCTCTGGAATAGGACCTGAACCTGGAACCTTGTGAATTAGATGTTATGGAAAAAACAAAGTAGCTGGAAACTAGAGGACACTGGAAGGCAATAGATATCTATCAGATGACTAGGATCATTGTGAGATAGTAAGAACTGCCGATGCTGAAGTCAGAGATAATACAGTGTGGAGCTGGAGAAACACATCAGGCTAGGCAGCATCAGAGAAGCAGGAAAGCTGATGTTTCCGGTTGGGAAATCCTATTTCTGAAGAAGGGTCCTGACTAGGATCATTGTGTCCTGTTTTGTCTGGAATTTCTCCTGGAATATACTGATCAGATTCCAAAGTGGGGTGGACATGGTCTTTTCAGTGCTAACATCATTGAGGAGAATGAAACATTGCCTTTTTGCCTCCCTCTAGGAATTCGCAGTGTTTGGTTTCTCTCTGTCCCAGGAGCCCAGAATTCCGTGCTGAAAGAAGATGAAGATTGCTGTGATTGGACAGAGTCTGTTTGGTCAAGAGGTGTACAAGGAACTCAAAAAGGCAGGTCACCAGATTGTTGGAATATTCACAATCCCCGATAAGGATGGCAAAGAGGATCCTCTTGGTGGGTAATGTCTAGCAACAGCTACAATTTCTGTATGGCTCTGTTCCTAGAACACTGCAGCGCAGTACAGGCCCTTTGGCCCTCGATTCCTCTCTGGGTCTGTTCCCTCTGAGGGTGTGTTCCCCCTGTGGGTGTGTTCCCCCTGTGGGTGTGTTCCCTCTATGAGTGTGTTCCCCTGTGGGTGTGTTCCCTCTGTGGGTGTGTTCCCCTGTGGGTGTGTTCCCTCTGTGGGTGTGTTCCCTCTGAGGGTGTGTTCCCCCTGTGGGTGTGTTCCCTCTGTGAGTGTGTTCCCCTGTGGGTGTGTTCCCTCTGTGGGTGTGTTCCCCCTGTGGGTGTGTTCCCTCTGTGGGTGTGTTCCCCTGTGGGTGTGTTCCCCCTGTGGCTGAGTTCCCTCTGTGAGTGTGTTCCCCTGTGGCTGTGTTCCCTCTGTGGGCGTGTTCCCCTGTGGGTGTGTTCCCTCTGTGGGTGTGTTCCCCTGTGGGTGTGTTCCCCCTGTGGGTGTGTCCCCATAGGTGTGTGTCCCTGTGGCTGTGTTCCCTCTGTGGGTGTGTTCCCTCTGTGGCTGTGTTCCCTCTGTGGGTGTGTCCCTGTGGGTGTCTTCCCTCTGTGGGTGTGTTCCCCCTAGAACTGAAGATTCTGCTTCTGAGCTCGGTCTGAGGGAGCTGGATCAGTGTCCAGGACACTCCATTTGTAAATAAAGGGTGACTTGGTGATGAGATACTGGCCTCTGTGGAGTTATTTCAGCATAAATGTGGATTGATATTGCAGGTTTAGACCAGATGCTGAAGAGCAGAGAAATCTCCAAACTGAAATGGGTGGGAAGCAGCAGTCAGTCTGATTAACAACGAAAGGAGAAATCTCTAAGAAATTGTTGGAATTGCTTGGATTGGAACTTGTCTATGCACAGACAAAAACTGGGAATAGGATATGTTGTCATTCTGTATATCTTGTTTGTTTTGTTGTTGTTTGACATGGATTTATATAAAATGTTAAAAAGAGAATCTGGTATCAGCTAATAAAGTCTGAAGGGTTACTTGAGACCTAATGGAACAGATTGTTAAGGTATGAATGACGGGTTTATTGGGTGTGAGTTTCTTGTATAAATATGAGGAGCTATAATCATTGAGGGGTGAGCTTTATGGAGTGTGGCCAACTGAAATAAAGCTTTCGCTGGAAGTGTGGGCTTGGACTCTGTTCAAAAACATTTATCTTCGAGTGTTTAACGAGTTGTGAAGAGAATATGAGGAGACTAAAAAACCATACAGATAGGTGAGTTGAGTGGGCAAAGATCTTTCATTTAACAGGAGAAATAAAAATGATACGTGTTTTCTAAATAGCAAGAGCTCAGAGATGTAGAGGGATCTGGGTGTTGCAGTGCATGAGAAAACTAATTTACAGATGCAACAAGTAATCAGGAAAACTAATGGAATATTATGGTTTATTGTGAGGGAGATTGAATTGAAGAGTAGGAGGTTTATGCTTCATTTATGCAGGACATTGGTGGGACCACACCGGAGATACCATGTATTGTTTTGGTCACTTTTTCTGAAAAGATGGAGATCAATGTTTTGGAAACTTTTTGGAAAATATTCATCAATCTAACACATTGAATTAAAACAGAAGGCGCTGGAGAAACTCTACAGGATCTAGCATCGTCGTTGGAGAGAGAAAAAGAGTTAATGTTCCGAGTCTGATATGAATCTTTTCAGAATTTTGAAGATTGGGTACACCAGAAAGGGTTCAGGGAGTAAGGGGACTGCGAGGTTAGACAACATGGAATATTAAAGGGAGCGGGGAGTGATGGAAGGTTGGTATTAGACTGGGTGGGATATTAAAGGGAGTGGGCAGTGGGGAGGGAAAGTGGGATTAGACTAGGTGAGATATTAAAGATTGTGGAGAATGAGGGGAAGAGTGGTGTTAGACTGTGTGGGATATTAAAGGGAGCAGGGAGTGAGGGGGAAGAGTGGGATTGGACTGGATGGGATATTGAAGGGTTCAAGGAGTTATCACCATTTAGCTGGGTGACGTGCCATTAACAGTGAGCATCAATAAGCAGCACCGAGAGAGCTTGGACATGGCCCTTAGATGTATCTCCCAGGTGGGCACATGCTTTAGAAGGGAAAGTGTATGTACCAGGCAGTGACCTCCTTGGTCTACAGAGTCAACAAGGCCGGGTTACACCTGTTGGAGGATAAAGTGAGGGTGACCAAAGGTGCCCCAGTTCCCGGTCTGTTCCAGAGCTCAGGTCCTTCCTGGGGCTGGTGAATTATTACAGAAAGTTCATACATAACCAGCCTCCATCCTGGCACCTTTGCATCAACGCCTAAAACAGGGTCAGCCTTGGAAATGGTGGGATAGCCTAGCCTTAGCTTCTAGGTAAGTGAGGAAACAGTTATCATCCTCTCAGGTGTAGGAACACTATGATCCCATGTGAGATCTGATACTAACATGCCACGCATCCCCATATGGCATTGGAGTGGCATTAGCTCAAAGTGAGCCCAATGGAGAGGAACACCCAAAAGCATGTGCATCCAGGACTTGAGCTAATGCAGAGTGTAAATACACCCAGATAGAGAAGAAAGGTTTGGTGGTAATGTTTGGAGTCAGGAAGTTCCACCAATACCTTTATGAATATAAATTTGTAATAATAACGGGCCGTAAGCCCCTGCTAGCTGTAGTTAAAGAGAGCAAAGCAGTGCTATCCATTGCTTCAGGCTGAATTCAGTGGTGGGCTCTAACACTACGTTGTAGAATGACAAGTTGGAGCACTGTGCGGGAGGCCAAGTAGCGAATGTGGATGCATTGAGCTGCCTCCCTCTGGCAGATGCACCCCCGATGGTAGCACCACTGGAATAGCCCATAAAGGTTTTAAATTTTCTGGACACACTCCCAGTCACAGCTGACAGTATCAGCCTCTGGACACAGAAGGATCCGGTCCTGGGAAACGGGAACAGCTGGCGGTGATGGGGAAAACCAAAGGGCCATCACAGCCAGAACTGACACCATTCTGAGCCCAGAGAGACCCAATCACGGTAGAGGACAGCATATTATTACGGGGAGCAAAAGGGATTGTCCTGAGCAAAGGTCACTGCTAGATTCTGGCTGAACTCCACCTGGGCCACCCAGAGGTTTCCAAAGTGAAGATCTTGCCGATCACATGGAATACAGGAGAGCTAGCCATTTGGATATAAAATGGGCTTGAAGGCAGGAGACAGAAGGTGGTGGTGTTGAGTTGTTTGTCAGACCGGAGGCCTGTGATTGGCAGGGTGTGCCACAAGGATCGGTGCTGGGCCCACTGCTTTTTGTCATTTATATAAACAATTTTGATGTGAACATGGGAGGTATGGCCACTAAGTTTGCAGATGACACCTAAATTGGAGGTGCAGTGGCCAGTGAAGAAGATTACCTCAGTGTATGACGGGACCTTGATCAGATGGGCCAATGGCCGAGGAGCAGGAGATGGAGTTTAATTTAGATAAATGTGAGGTACTGCATTTCGGAAAGGCAAATCAGGGCAGGACTTACACACTTAATGGGAAGGTCCTGGGGAGTGTTGCTGAGCAAACAGACCTTGGGGTGAAGGTTCATAGTTAGTGAAAATAGAGTCGCAGGTAGACAGGGCGGTGAAGAAGGTATTTGGTATGCCTGCGGTTATCGGTCAGTGCGTTGAGTATAGGGGTTGGAGGTCATGTTGCGTCTGTACTGGACATTGGCTAGGCCACTTTTGAAATGCTGCGCTCAGTTCTGTTCTCTTTCCCATTGGAAAGATGTTGTGAAACTCAAAATGATTTACAGGGATGTTGCTGGAGCTGGAAGCTGTGAGCTGTAGGAAGAGGCTGAATGGGTTGGAGCTATTTTCTCTGGAGCATCGGAGGCCGAGGGGTGGCCTAATAGAGGCATGGATAGGGTGAATAGCTAAGGTCTTTTTCCCAAGGTTGGAGAGTTAACAACTAGAGGGCATAGGTTTAAAATGGGAGGAGCAATATATAGCAGGGACCTTTTCACGCAGAGGGTGGTGCTTGTATGGAATGAGCTGCCAGAGGAGTTGGAGGAAGCTGGTACAATTACAACATTTAAAAGGCATCTGGAAGGGTTTAGAGGGATGTGGGCCAAATGCTGGTGAATGGGACTAGATTAATTTAGAATATCTTGAAAGTATGGAAGAGTTGGACTGGCAGGTCTCTCTCTATGGTGTACATCTCTACGACCCTACAATGCTGTGTTGATGAGAAGTTATGTCTGGTGGCCAGGATTGGGTGCAAACACAACCATGTTGGTGTGGCAGTGCCGAGAGTGCCAACAAGGATTCAAGTTGCTGCCTGTCGCTCCCTCACACTTGTGGGAGTGGCCAGGTTAAACCCTGGACTCGGGGTTACTCATTGACTATGCAGGTCATTTCAAAGACTCCATGTTCTTAGTCCTGATGATGCACACTCAGAATGGCTGGACATACTTAGAGTTAATTCATCAAATACATGGAAGATGACAAAAAAAAAGTGTATATCTTTTGCAATATACGGAGTCCCAGAAGTGTTGGTCACTGAATGGGCCATTGTTTACCAGCAGGGAGTTTGAGTATTTCCCAAAGTCGAGCGGGATTCAACACATGAGGACAGCTCCGTCCCACCCACCACCCAATGGTCTGGCAGAAAGAGCAGGCCACACTTTGACGGCAGCATTAAGGAAATGGCCTGCAGCATCACTTGGTACCAAACTGCCCCAGTCCCTGTTTGATTGTGGGACCGCACCTCATGTAACCACAGGGATGGGTCCAGCAGCGTGACTAATGGGGAGAAGACTCTGCACCAGGTTAAACCTGATCTTCCCAGACCTTGTGGGGTGGGGGGTGGGGGTAGCGGGGAGGGTGAAACAGCCTCAGGAACCTCAGTGCCAGGCACAAGACGGTGCTAAGGGAGAGAGATGGTTTGCTTTAGGGGATGGGGTTTGGTGTAGGAACTGCGGGAATGGCCCTGCATGGGTAAGAAGCGTGGTCAACGTGAGGTCAGGCCCAGTGACATATAAAGTGTGGGTAGGTGAGACGGTCCTGAACAAGCACATGGACATGTGAAAGCAGTGAACTTGCAAATAGTGTGGGAGTAAAACATTCCTGTTTCCTCAACAGTCTTTCCGACTGTTCAGAACAGGTTCTCCCTGTAGGTTCTCCCTCTGTGTCAAGCATTGAAGATACCTCGGCATCTGAGATGGACACAGCAGATGTCACTGCCTTGGAGCCTCTGCCACCTGAAGAGAGGGAATTTTTTCTGAGATGCTCCGGGTACAAGAGGCACGTTACTGTGCGTTACATGCTGCCCATATTAGGGGCAGAGTTGGAGGAACCTGACCCGGTGCTAAAACACCCCAAAAGGAGCTACAGAAAAAACCAGCCAGTGCCCTCCGGCACAGAGCAGGAGGGACGTAGTAATTGTAACAAAGTCAGCCTGGTGAACCTTATAGAATCTGAACAAAAACAAAGTTGCTGGAAAAGCTCAGCAGGTCTGGCAGCATCTGTGAAGGAAAAAACAGTGTTAACGCTTCAAAATGCTGAGGAAGGGTCACTGGACCTGAAACGTTAACTCTGATTTTTTCTTCACAGATGCTGCCAGACCTGCTGAGCTTTTCCAGCAACTTTGTTTTAGTTCCTGATTTACGGCATCCGCAGTTCCTTCAGTTTTTATTCTCATAGAATCTGAGTTCCCTGACTGAGACTGTTAATCTGGTCCAATCAGGGAGCCCTGGCTGACAAATATAAGCAGGAGTGTCAGAAGTTTTGTTCAATCTGGGATCTGAGGGAGCTGGATCAATGCCAAGGACTCTCCATCTATAAATAAAGTGGGACGTGGCGGCAGGATACTGGCCTCTGTGGAGTTATTTCTGTGTGCAGTGCCTTCTCAAAGGCAAGTAGGATCTTGGTCGTGATGAAGGGTGTAAGCCCGAAACATCAGCTTTTGTGCTCCTAAGACGCTGCTTGGCCTGCTGTGTTCATCCAGCTCCACATGTTGTTATCTCAGATCATGGTAGTAACTGCTGGCATTACTTTAACAATCTCTGTGACATTTTCTCCATCAGCTGCAGAAGGTGTGAAGGATGGCACAGCTGTGTTTAAGTACACGCGCTGGCGAGTGAAAGGGAAGGCGATTCCAGAGGTGGTGAGCGAGTATTCGAGCCTCGGAGCAGAGCTGAACGTGCTACCTTTCTGCTCCCAGTTCATCCCGATGGAAGTGATTGACTTTCCGAAGCATGGCTCCATCATTTACCACCCGTCCCTGCTGCCCAAGCACAGGGGAGCCTCAGCCATCAATTGGTAAGAGGACCCCAATAAATTCAATTTGCACCAAACATTATGTTCAGTACAATCATGGCTGATGGCCCAACTTATCTACTTCAGCTACTAACTGACACCATTTGTAGCAGTTCATTACCCCAGAGTTTCCTTTCACCACTCCTTTGTCTGTCCAACTGTTTGTTGCTGTTTGGGCTCAACCTTCATCTCTCATTCCCCGTTCCTACTTTCCCCCCATACCCTTTGAGCTCTTTAAAACTATATCTACCTCCTTCTTGAAGACACGTAATATTTTGGCCCTAAGCACTTCTTGTGAAGTGATTTCCACAGGCTCAGCTGTCACTAGGTGAAGACTAGGACAGGACAAACAAAACAAGGGAATACATGATGAACGGTAGGACCCAGGCATCAGAGGGACCTTAATATGTGTGTCCACAAGTCCCTTAAGGAATCAGGACAGGTAGATAAAGTATTTAAGAAGGCATACTTATCTTTATTAGCCAAGGTAGAGAGTTTAACAGCAGGGAAACTATGCTGGAGCTGTATAAATCTTTGGTTAGGCCACAGCTGGAGTATTGTGTGCTGTTCTGGAATCCACATTATAGCAGGGAGGTGATTGCAGTGGAGAAGGTGCAGACCAAGATAACAAAGTGTGGCAGACCAAATTTCTTTTATTCACCCACTTGTGAAATGCGGGCATCATTTGCTGGTCCAGCATTTATTGCCCGTCCCTAGTTGCCCTCCTGAGAAGGTGATGCCTTCTTGAACCACTGCAGCCCATGTGCTGTGGGTTGACCCACAATGCCCTCAGGGAGGGAATTCCAGGATTCTGACCCAGGGACAGTGAAGGAACAGGGATATATTTCCCAGTCAGGATGGTGAGTAGCTTGGAGGGGAACTTGCAGGGGCTGGTGTTCCCATGTATCTGCTGCCCTTGTCCTTCTAGATGGAAGTGGCCGTGGGTTTGGAAGGTTCTGTCTGAGGATCTTTGGTGAATTTCTACAGGGCATCTGGTAGATGGTACACACTGCTGCGACTGAGCATCGGTGGTGGAGGGAATGGAATGTTTGTGGATGTGGTACCAATCAAGCGGCTGCTTTGTCCTGGATGGTGTCAAGTTTCTTGAGTGTTGTTGGGGCAAGTGGAGAGTGTTCCATCACACTCCTGACTTGTGCCTTGTAGATGGTGGACAGGCTTCGGAGAGTCAGGAGGGGAGTTACTCACCACAGTATTCCCAGCCTCTGTCCTGCTCTTGTAGCCACTGTGTTCATGTGGTGAGTCCAGTTGAGTTTCTGGTAAATGGTAACCCCCAGGATGTTGATCGTGGAGATTCAGTGAACGTCAAGGGGCGGGGGTTAGATTGTCTCTTATTGGTGATGGTCATAGCCTGGCATTTGTGTGGCATGAATATCACTTGTCAGCCCAAGCCTGGATATTGTCCAGATCTTGTTGCATTTGGACACGGATTGTTTCAGTACCTGAGGGGTCACGAACGGTGCTGAACACTGCAATCATTGGCCAACATCCCCACTTCTGACCTTATGATGGAGGGAAGGTCATTGATGAAGCAGTTGAAGATGGCTGTGCCTAGATGTCTTTATAAGCAACAAAAACAGTATTGCTGGAGAAACGCAGCAGGTCTGGCAGCATCTGTGGAGAGAGAAACAGAGTTAAGGTTTCGAGTCCAGTGGCCCTTTTCCCAGCATCTGCTGTTTGTTTTATTTTAGGGTTTATAAGCAGTGTGTGATTTATTTGTTTCTCTCCCCAGGACTCTGATCCATGGAGACAAGAAAGGAGGGTTCAGTATTTTCTGGGCAGATGATGGCTTGGATACAGGTCCCATTCTCATGCAGAAGGAATGTGAAGTGTTTCCTGATGACACCATTAGCACCCTGTACAACCGATTTCTTTTCCCCGAAGGAATTAAAGGCATGGTAAGACTCATTCAAAACATTAGTTCACCCAATGTTCAGTCAATGTCTTCCAAATTTTATCTGAGACTGGCAGAGAAGTAACTAGATTGAGAAAGCAGTGGAGCCAGATAGGTATGAGAGACTGAGATGGTCTGTAACGTAGGAATAACAGCAGGAAATGTGCACACAGCAAGATTCCACAAACAGTAAGGTGACAATGGGAAGCCAATCTGTTTCAGTGATGTTGACTGAAGAGTCAATCTTGGCTTTCTTCTGGACTTTTCACAGGCGTGATTTCAGCTTTACATTTTATTTGAAAGGTGACATTTTCAAAGTATTAATTAACAATCCTGGTTTGTGAGGCCCATTGGTCGTAAAGTGATAGAATTGTCCATTAAGATGGAAAGCAAAGAAATTGAATCCGCAACTAGCGTCCTGATGTAGTTAAAAGGAAAGTTGAGAGTTTGAAGTGTGATTTGTCAATGAGGATATAAAATAGATAAGGGAGAAACAAAACAGAAGTTGCTGGAAAATCTCAGCAGGTCTGGCAGTATCTTTGAAGAAAATATCAGAGTTAACGTGCCGGGTCCACATTCTCTTCCTCAGAACTGATTTCCAATGTCCGAGTTCTTTTGGTTTTACACTGGATGTGGTATTTCGGATTTACACTGGATACGGTATTTCGGTTTTACACTGGATGTGGTATTTCGGTTTTACACAGGATATGGTATTTCGGTTTTACACAGGATACGGTATTTCGGTTTTACACTGGGTGTGGTATTTCGGTTTTACACTGGGTGTGGTATTTCGGTTTTACACTGGATCGGTATTTCGGTTTTACACTGGATACAGTGTTTCGGTTTTACACTGGATCAGTATTTCGGTTTTACACTGGATATGGTATTTCGGTTTTACACTGGATATGGTACTTTGATTTCAAGAAGATTTTTGATAAGGTCCCATGTGAGAGCTTGTGCCCAGAATTGATGCACATAGGATTATGGACAATTTACTGGCATGGGTTGAAATTTGGCTAACAGACAGAAAACAGAGAGATTGGGAATAAATGGATATTTTTCAAGGTTACATACAGTGACTACAGGTGTACCACAGGGGTAAGGTTTTAAATAAATACTTCTTAACTGTACTCACAGACAAGAAAGACATTGTGGTCAGGGATATGAGTTGGGAGGGCGAGGTTCCTGAATACACGAAGATTAATGAGGAGGCGGTATTAGATACTTTAACAGGCATTACAGGTACATGAATCCCCATGGCCTGATGAGATGTATCCCAGGCTGCTATGGGAGGCAGAGATGAGATTGCTGGAGCCTTAGTGGAAATATTTAATACCACTCTGGTCACAGGTGCAGTGCTAGATGACTGGAGAATAGCAAATGTGGTTCCTTTGTTCAAGAAAGGCAGCAGGGATAGGCCACGTCATGACAGACCAGTTATTCTGACATCTGTGGTAGGAAACATTTTGTAAAAACTTTGGAGACACAGCATTAATCAACATTGGGAAAGGCAAGGATCGAGCAGGGATAATTACCATGGATGTTTGAGAGAGAGGTCTGTTTGACCAATTTATTTGAACTTTCTGAAAATGTAACTAAATATATTGGATGAGGGTAATGCAGTTGGTGTGGTCTATTCGGAGGTCGGTAAGGCCTTTGGTGAGCTCCCCTAGGTAAGATCCTGAGGGAGCCAAGGCTGGCTGGCGAAATGGGTCCAAAACAGGCTGCAAATAGGGGGCACAGGGTGATGGCAGAGGGACGTGTTTGTGATTGGAAGCCTGTGACCAGCGGTGTACCACAGAGATCGGTGCTGGGTCCTTACGCACATTAATAACCCGGGTGTGAACGTAGAAGGTATAATTAATAAGGATGACACAGAAATTGGTGGCGGTGTTGATAATGGGGGAGACAGTCTCCGGTTACAGTCTGATATTGATCAGCTGGTAAATCGGGCACAGCAATGGCAGATGGAATTTAACCCTGATAACTCATCCATTCTGAGAAGAGTGATAAGACAAGGATTTACACAACGAATGGTAGGTTCCTGGGAAGTGCTGAGGAACAAGGGGACCTTGTGATCCCTGAAGGTGTCAGCACAGGGAGACAGGGCGGGGAAAGAAGGCACAGGGGATGCTTACCTTCTTTAGCCGGGGCGGGGAACATAGGAGCAAGGAAATCTTGTTCCAACCTTATAAAACATTGCTGAGGCTACAGGTGGAATACTACATCCAGCTCTGGTCACCACACTATCAGAAGGATGGGATTGCACTGGAGAGGGTGTAGAGGGGATTCACCAGGGCAGGACTATAAGGCATTGGAATAGAATTAGGCCATTTGGCCGATCGAGTCTGTTCCGCCATTCGATTATGGCTGAAATGTTTCTCAACCCCTTTCTCCTGCCTTCTGCCTGTACCGCTGATTCCTTTCCTTATCAAGAACTCATCTGTCTCTGTCTTAAATACACTTAATGACTTGGCCTCTGTAGCCCCCTGCAGCAAGGAGGTCCACAGATTAACCATCCTCTGGCTGAAGAAATTTCCCCTCATCTCAGTTCCAAAGGGTCATCCCTTCACTCTGAGGCTGTACCCTCAGATCCTAATTTCTCCAGCTATTGGAAACATCTTCTCCATGTCCACTCCATCCACGCCTCTCAGTATTCTGTAAGTTTCAATCAAATCCCCCGTCATCCTTCCGAACTCCATTGACCACAGACCCAGAGTCCTCAACCACACCTCAGAGGATTTGCTGTTGCCTGGGATGCAAAGTCTCAGTTACGAGGGCAGACTGGATAGGTTGGGTTTTTACCTCGGAGCAGAGGAGGCTGAGTGGGGATCTGATTGAGGTACACACAATAATGGGAGACACAGAGTATATTGTGAGAATCTTTTCCCCATAGCAGACATGCCTAAGCAAGGACAGATGGAGCATAGGGTGAGAAACCTTGGACAGAGTGAGGCACACAGGTCACACACGGGGCAAGGACATCCTTAACAAGATCAACATTACGTGAGGTTAAAGAGTCCATTCATTGCTCTAATAACAGCCGGGAAGAAGCTGTTCCTGGACCAGCTGGTGTGTGTGTTCAACGAACTGTATCTTCTGCCTAACGGAAGAGAGAACATTACCAGTGTGGAAGGGGGCTGTGATGATGTTGGCAGCCATTCTGTGGCAGTGAGCTATGTAAGTGGAATCCATGAATGGTCTGGGCTGTACCCACCACCTACTATAGTTTCTCACTGTCCTGGGCAGAGCCGTTGCTGTACCAGTTGTTGTTTGTTGGTCAGCATGGATACGATGGGCTGGAGGGTCTGTTTCACTGCTATATAATTCTATCAATCTATGACCCTAAGTCACTGAGTATTTTCGAGAAAGAAGTAGATAAATTTTTTTTCTTTATTCATTCATGGGATGAGGGCATTCCTGCCCAGGCAGCATTTATTGCCCATCCCTAATTGCCCAGACAGTTAAGAGCCAATCACATTTCTGTGGGTCTGGAGTCACGTTTAGGCCAGACCAGGTAAGGATGGCAGTTTCCTTCCCTGAGGGGCATTAGTGAACCAGATGGGGTTTTTCCAACGATGGATTCATGGTCATCATTAGATTCGTAATTCCAGATATTTATTGAATCCAAATTCCACCATCTGCTGTGGCAGGATTTGACCCCACATCCCAGAATGTTATTTAGGTCTCTGGATTAACAACCCAGCGATAATACCACTAGGCCATCACCTCCCCTTTTGGTAGATTGTTAAATTGTTAGAAAATAAAGGCATGAAGGGTTATGGAAAGAAGTTGTTGAGATAGAGGATCAGCCATGATCATATTGAATGGTGGCACAGTCTCAAAAGACTGGATGACCTCCTCCCACTCCCAGTTTCTCCCATTGTATGTGTCACCAGCGTGCCACTCTCTCTGGGACTGACAGCCCGGATTGCTTGCTGTAGTCACACAGCCTTCCAGCTCAGAGCCTGCAGACGGCAGACCAATGCCAGCCGCAGTTGAGGTCGGGCAGGTCAGGGGGACAGTCCCGCTGCGGGCCCAGACACTAACAAGCCCATGTTTGACTGGTTTGCAGGTGGAGGCAGTGGAGCTGATTGCCAGCGGCAATGCCCCAAAAATCAAACAGCCTTCTGAGGGAGCAACATACGAGGCAATTCAGAAGAAAGAAAACGCAAAGGTATTGCATTCTTTGTCAGCTCATTCAGGTCATATATTCCTTTGTCTCCTCTTGTAAGCTTTATTTAGTGTTTGTACTGGCAACATGGAGGGGTGCTGAAAGGGTAAAAAGACAGCATAACAGGCTGAGCGAGCTTGTTTAATGTCAGTGCAGATACAGTCAGTAACACAGGGCGCTGGGGGGGGGCGAGGGGTTACTGAGTGACAGTGTGAGGGAGAGGGATTAACATCAGTAGGGATACAGTCAGTAACACAGGGCGCTGGGGGGGAGAGGGGTTACTGAGTGACAGTGTGAGGGAGAGGGATTAACATCAGTAGGGATACAGTCAGTAACACAGGGCGCTGGGGGGGAGAGGGGTTACTGAGTGACAGTGTGAGGGAGAGGGATTAACATCAGTAAGGATACAGTCAGTAACACAGGGCCCTATTGGGGGAGAGGGGTTACTGAGTGACAGTGTGAGGGAGAGGGATTAACATCAGTAGGGATACAGTCAGTAACACAAGGCCCTGGGGGTTGGGGGTTACTGAGTGACAGTGTGAGGGAGAGGGATTAACATCAGTAGGGATACAGTCAGTAACACAGGGCTCTGGGGGGGAGAGGGGTTACTGAGTGACAGTGTGAGGGAGAGGGATTTACATCAGTAGGGATACAGTCAGTAACACAGGGCGCTGGGGGGGAGAGGGGTTACTGAGTGACAGTGTGAGGGAGAGGGATTAACATCAGTAGGGATACAGTCAGTAACACAGGGCGCTGGAGGGGAGAGGGGTAACTGAGTGACAGTGTGAGGGAGAGGGATTAACATCAGTACAGATACAGTCAGTAACACAGGGCTCTGGGGGGGAGAGGGGTAACTGAGTGACAGTGTGAGGGAGAGGGATTAACATCAGTAGGGATACAGTCAGTAACACAGGGCTCTGGGGGGTAGAGGGGTTACTGAGTGACACTGTGAGGGAGAGGGATTAACATCAGTAGGGATATAGACAGTAACACAGGGCTCTGGGGGGGAGAGGGGTTACTGAGTGACAGTGTGAGGGAGAGGGATTAACATCAGTAGGGATACAGTCAGTAACACAGGGCTCTGGGGGGTAGAGTGGTTACTGAATGACAGTGTGAGGGAGAGGGATTAACATCAGTAGGGATATAGACAGTAACACAGGGCGCTGGCGGGGAGAAGGGTTACTGAGTGACAGTGTGAGGGAGAGGGATTAACATCAGTAGGGATACCGTCAGTAACACAGGGCACTGGGGAGGGAGAGGGGTTACTGAGGGACAGTGTGAGGGAGAGAGATTAACATCAGTAGGGATACAGTCAGTAACACAGGGCGCTGGGGGGGGCGGGGGGTTACTGAGTGACAGTGTGAGGGAGAGGGATTAACATCAGCATCAGCGAAGAGAAACAGAGTTCATGTTTCGGGTCCAAGAGGACTCTTTGAGTTTGGCATGACAGAGTTATTTTAGATTTGAAACATCAACTCTTTTCCGCTATCCGCAGAAGCTGCTGGTCTGGTTGAGTTTGTCCAGCACTTCCTGGACACTTCCAGCAAGTAGCCAGGAGCTTGGATAAAACCTATTGCAAGTTCATGTGTTCCTTTGATTCATCACCTCTGTATTGAGCCCATTTCGCTGTGGAAAACCTCAAAGTACTTCACAGGAGGGTAATCCATCAAATAGTGATATTTAAAAGGCAGAGTGGAATGCACGTCGGTCTCCATCAGGGCTATAAGTCTAAAGTGGATTGCATGCAATGGGACAGACGGAAGGGCTTAAATGTAGGAGAGAAAAACAGGTTTACCTGGATGGTACCTGGATAGGATTGTTGTGGCTGTAAGGAGAAATTAAACAAATTTACTTTGTATTCACTTCAGCATCGGAGACTGAGGGCCAATGTGATAGATGTATATAAAATTATGAGATGTACAGCTAGGGCAGATAGTCAGAGTTTTCCTCCCAGGGTTGGAATATCAGAGACTGGGGGGTATAAGTTTAAGGTCAGAAGGAGCAAGTTTAAAGGAGATGTGCGAGGCACGTTTATTTTGCACGGAGAGTGGTAGGTGCCTGGAACGTACTGTGAGGGGAGACGGTAGATGAAGATGTGATGGCAAGGTTGAAAAGGAATTTATACAGAAACATGAGCAGACAATGAAGAGAGGGCAGGTGGGATTAGTTTAGTATTGCATTATGGTTAGCACAGACATGGTTGGCCGAAGGGCCCGTTCCTGTGCTGTACTGTACTATACTATGCTGTATGTTCTATAAGGATGATAATATTCAGTTCAGTGTCTTGCTGGATTGGGAACCAGTAGTGAGAACAGCGAGAATGGGTAAATAGACCCGGTGTGAGTGAGAAGGCCCAGAGCAGCCTTAGGCACGAGCAGGAGGTGGCCGGAGGGTATTGACTGGCCAGAGAATGACTACCTTAATCATTGTGCATCCATGCAGATTAACTGGGATCAGCCAGCAGAGACCATTCACAACTGGATCCGAGGCAACGACAAGGTCCCTGGAGCCTGGTCAGAGGTGAATGGACATGTAAGTATTGAGTGGAATAGTGGTGCAGATAGTGATCCAACTCAAGGTTCTCCATGGTGTCCAAATCAAATATTCAGGGAAAACATTGGGCTAGGTCATGAGGCCACATCTGACTGAGAGAAAGATGGGCCAGGGATGGGGTTTGGGGCCATGCGCTTCCTTTCACTTTAAGAAGTTTGTCACTCAACCTGCTTGTTAAAGGAGGAAGGTTCTAAATGATTGGTGATAAAAACACCTCTGACATGTCAGGACTAGGAGTTATCCTCAGAGAGCTGCAGGTGAAGTATGGGCGTTTGTTGATCGGATAGTGATGGTGCCCAGTCACTGTAAGGAGATGCTGCAAGTAGCACATGAAACATCTCTCGTAGCACCTGCAGCAAGATGGAGAAGTTGATAAACAGGTCGTTTACATAGTCAAGACTCCATGTGGATCTAGTGCTGATCTGCAATTTTTGTAAGACAGCTCTTGACATGTGATCAGACCAGCATCTTAAAAATTATGCTCACTATTGAAGAGCCATTCAATCAAGCCATAGAGCCACTCAGCTGGAAAAAAGGCTGTTTGGCCCACAGTGTGAATGCTGACCAACAAAAACCAAATCTACACTGATCCCATTTAGCTCCACTTGGTCCATAACCTCCTGTGCCCTGGCATTGTAAGTGCTCAGCCAGATGCTTCTGAAATATTGTGTGAATACCTGCCCCCACCTCCCTCTCGGGAGCACGGTCTATATTTCTACCACCCTCTAGGTATAAGAACTTTTTCCTCTGGTCTCCTCTAAATCACTTTCTCCTCACCTTAAGCTTACACCCTCTGGGCTTAGATATGTCTGCCATGGGGAAAAGTTTGTCATGATTTACTCTGTCTGTGCCTTTCAAATTTTGTACCCCACAATCAGATCCCCCTCGGCCTCGTGCGCTCCAGAGAGAGAGATCAGTATGCTAGGACCATTGTCAGGGGAGAAGATAGTTTGAAGGGTATGTGACTGAGGTGTTCAACATACTGAGGGGTCTGCACAGGAGATACAGGGAGAAGCTGTTCCCATTGGTCAACAGGTAGCAAATTAGAGCCTGCAGCCTTAAGGTGATTGGTTAAAAAAAATTGCAACACAAAGAGTTTATCTTATGGAGCAGGTTGTGGGATTTGGAATGTAAGGCCTTGGAGGGTGATGAAGGCAGATTACATTGTAGCTTTCAAAAAGGAATTCATTAAAAAATGTAAGGGACATGTACAGGGCTATGGGAAAAGGTGGAGAGTGGAGCAAGTTGAGTTTCTTTTACGGAGAGTTTGATGTAGACACTGTACCGTCAATATGCAAAGCAAATGAGGTACGTAGATTCTGTTTAAAGCTTGCCAGTGAGTTTATTTACAGCTAAATTATGTACATAGAACAGAGTAAACTTCAGGACACATGGAAATAGCATGAACTGCAGATGCTGGAATTAGAGTCGATACAGTGTGGAATGAAGAAACGCAGCAGGTCAGGCAGCATCAGAGAAACAGGAGAGTCAATGTTTTGGGTTTCTGCCTTTCATCAGGACTCAGCTCCTCTGATGCTGCCTGCCCTGCTGTGTTCCTCCAGCTTCACACTGTTTCGACTCTAAACGTCAGACACAGCCTAAGTTTGGAGTGCCACAACACTGTGACCCGAGCCTCTGGTCACATGATGACGCTTTCACCTACGGCTCATCTGCATATTGAACTCTTAAAGACGCACTGGTTTAAAGTGTATATTTTCCCAAAGATAAATCTTGTAATGCTCAAATTTAAAGGACATGAACATTGGGCAATTGCAATTTTGGTTATATAAAGATGAGGATTTTGAAGTTTGAGTGCGGACATAGCACTGTAAAGTTCACAGCTGCGGAAGTCTAACAGTCTGTGCATTGTTTTGGTGATTTGACAATTCTTCCCGATGTTGGTGTAACTTTCTGGAAGTGTGGAGTTTGCCTTCGCTTACGCTTGTTTGCATGTTATTGTCCTGTGTTGGTTGTTGTCCTAGTGTTCTGTCACAGCATCATTGTCTGATTGCATTCGCTTCAGGCTGTTCTGTTAGCTCAGCTGTAAATAAATATAGCTGTCCCGCAAGTGAACTTTAGACAGAATCCACATACCTTTTACCTATCTATAGCACAAGGAATCACCACTGTATCAATGTCAAACTGCAAGAAGCCTGAATTGGCTTCTGTTGCTCCTCAACATTGCTCTGTTGGATAGAGTGACTTTGTAAGACATAGAAACACTGAATACAGAAGATTGGAGCAGGAGTAAGCTATTCAACCCTTGGAGACTGCTCTACAATTCAATATGATCATGGCTGATCATTGAGCTCAATATCCCAATCCCACCCTCTCCCAATATCCCTGATCCCTTTAGTTACAAAAATCACGTCCACCTCCTTCTTGGAAGCACAGTGTTTTCACCTCAACTACTTCCTGTGGCAGGGCCATCACTCCCTGGGTGAAGACATTTCTCTTCACCTCAGTCCTAAAAGATTTATCCCTCATTCTTAAATGATGACCCCTGGCTCTGGATTTCCTCACCATTGGGAACACCTTCCCTGCATCTACCCCATCTAGACCGGAATGAATTTTATAGGTTTCTATGAGATCCCTCCCTTATTCTTCTAAAGTGAATGCAATCCTAACCAACTCGATCTCTCCTCATATGTCAGTCCAGCCATCCTAGGAATCAGGTTTTTAACCCTGCACTCCGGTCCCTTTAAAGCAAGAACATCCTTCCTTAGATATTCAGACCAAACCTGTACACAATACTCCAGGCGTGGTCTCACCAAGGCCCTGTATAATTGCAGCAAGATATCCCTGCTCCTGTACCCGAATCATCTCGCTATGAAGGCCAACATCCCATTTACCTTCATCACTGCCTGCCACACCTGCAATGCTCACTCTGGGCGACTGGTGCACAAGGACACCCAGGTCTTGTTGAACATTCCCCTCTCTCAATTTACAGCTGCTCAGATAATAATCTACTGAAAATAACAAGGTGTAGAGCTGGATGAACACAGTAGGCCAAGCAGCATCAGAGGAGCTGGAAGGCTGACGTTTCAGGCCTAGGCCAGACCAGAAAGTCTGAAGAAGGGTATAGGCCTGAAACGTCAGCCTCCCTGCTCTTCTGATGCTGCTTGGCCTGCTGTGTTCATCCAGCTTCACACCTTGTTATCTCAGATTCTCCAGCAACTGCAGTTCATACTATCTCTAATAGCCTGCCTTCCTGTTTTTGCTCCCAAATTGGAGAAAGTCATATTTATTCACGTTAGACTGCATCTACCAGACATTTATCCACTCACTCCTATCCAAATCGCACCGATACATCTTTGCATCCTCCATAAAGCTCATCCTCCCATCCAGCTTTGTGTCATCTGTAAACTTAGAGATTTACAGTCTGTTTCCTTATCTGACTCATTAATATTTTTGTGAATAGCTAGGGTCCTAGCACTAATCGCTGTAGTATCCCACGAATCATTCATTACTATTCTTTGTGTCTGGTCTGCTAATCAAGATTGTATCCATCTCAATATACTACCCCCAGTCCAATGCACTTTAATTTTACACATCAATCTCTCACGTGGGACTTTATTGAAAGCCTTCTGAAAGCCCAAATAAACCACATCCATGGGCTCCCCCTCATCAATGCTGCTAGTTATATCCTTGAAGAATTCCTGTTGATTTGTCAAGCATGATTTCCCTTTTGTAAATCCAGGCTCAGTGTGTCCGATCCTGCCACTCTTTTGCGACTCATGTACCCTTTGGGAACCTCTGAGTAGTGGAGGTGTCCCACTGAGACTACGAGCCTGTGTCCTCTGTGTATCTGAGGTAGTTCCGCATCTGCAGACTGATCATCTTTACCTTCTGTTGCTTAGCAAGCCGTTTGTCCTGTTTTGGGGAATTGAGGCTCATTGTATCATTCGCACTTGGCTTACAACCTTGATCTTTGTTGGAGATGGTAACCCCGTAGCTTTGACTGGATTTTATGGGTTTGTTTGGGAAAGTGGAAAAAGCTGCTAATGATTTCACTTTGTCCTCAGTGTGTTCCATTCACAGTGCGGAGCCTGTTCATCCTCTGCTTGGAAGCGTTTCCACTTTCCCTCTGAACTTAGTGTAGCAGCCTGTGTTCACACCGGTCTCTGGTGTAGTCCTTGCTGTTGTGACTCCCTGCTGCACCTGCCCTCTGCTCAGTTATTCTCTGCTGGAGCTTCTGGCTGTCTCAGTGGAGCCAGGGTCCTTATAGACGTGGGTCCACTGTTGTTCTGTGCTGTCATGCCATGCCCAGGTCTTGGCATGCATGAATGCTTCATGGTCGGTACAATGTGCCACTGCTTTTTCTGTCGTGGATATGGTACCAAAACTGTTTGCTGCCCAGAGTGTTTGCAGGTGCTACTGTGCAGCTACATTGGCTTCATATTTGCTTCAAATCAATGCTGTTGGCTTCTTTTTTTTTACCAAAAGTACTGAAGTGCATCAGTGGATGTTGAATCAATCACCAACTCCATTATCCATGCTCAGAATCCCAGTCTCTGAAAAATCACACTTATTGCCTTGTTACAGCATCTACTGAGAAAGTGGCCGTGTGATTCATGTAACGTCTAGAACATCAATACTAAGCAACAAATTTAGAATTTACTCTCAGCTGAAGCTGACCTTCAAGTAGTTTTCATATCTTTGCAGGACCTTTCTGGTCCTCTTCAGATTAGTCAGAAATATTGATTCACTGCAGCTTTTCATTCCCAATTTATATCAATATTTGATCTGCTTGTTTACCCCTATCTGTTACTATTTAATCTATGAAGCATTGATGCTGTCTTTACTTAGAGTTCAACCGAAGCTAGGACATCAGTGACCTTCCAATCCATGATTGGGGATTTGGTATCTGTACTTCTGTTCTTGCTTGTTTTTTTCAGATGCCATTGACATGGAGAGATTTTCCATCATCATATCACAACGGGGACACTTTATGTGTACCTTCAGTCATGTTTCTGCTCTGCAGCCTGCTTGGAGCTTTGTACTGACACTTTGATATTTTACGTTACACAGCTCCTGTTTACCTTCAGGGCTGAACTTATTAGAAACTTTCTACTTTTTGTTCTGTATCCTGTTTTAAATCTGAGCAGGTCTGGCAGCATCTGTGAAGTTAAAAACAGCGTTAACTTTTCGGGTCCAATGACCCTCCCTCAGTACTGGACCCTTCTTCCAGTTCTTAGGAAGGGTCACTGGACCCGAAACGTTAATGTTGTTTTTTCCTTCGCATAAGCTGCCAGACCTGCTGAGCTTTTCTAGCAACTTTGTTTTTGTTCCTTATTTACAGCATCCGCAGTTCTTTCGGTTTTAAATCTTGATCTGTTCACCTGGGATGGTTCCCAACTGTAGCTCGCCTGTTTTTCTCTGTTTGAAGTGCATTTTTTCTCTGTTGCATTTGGGGTTGACTTCCAAAAATCCTTTCATTTTTATGTAACGCCGTCTCAAATCTCGGAAAAATGTCGTGCTTTCTTCACTTTTCTGTACTTTTTAAAATGTTTTTGTTCAGTGGGAACTTTTGACTTTGGAATGCTTCTGAATCTTCTTGGCCATTTCTCCACACAGTGTTCAAACAGTAGCACCACCATCTTTGCTCAATGTATTTTTGAAAAAATTAATAATCACTGTTGCCACCTTTGTCATGATTCCTTCCGCTATCTAAATGTAACACCAGTGAACTATGTAGTTTCTGCTAACTTGTCTCCTTCTAGTGGGTTTATTTACAGCTAAACTAATGCACACACTAGAACACAGAGCATAGAAAAGTACAGCACCGTACAGGCCCTTCAGCCCAGGATGTTGTGCCATGGAATAATCCTAACCCAAAAATAAAATAACCTAACCTACATTCCCCTCAATTCACTGCTGTCCACGTGCATGTCCAGCAATCGCTCAAATGTCACTAATGACTCCGCTTCCATCACTACCACTGGCAAATATTCCATGCGCTCACAACTCTCTGGGTGAAGACCCTCCCTCTGACGTCTCCTCTATACCTTCCTCCTAACACCTTAAAACTATGACCCCTCGTGGCAGTCAATCCTGCCCTGGGGAAAAGTCTCTGGCTATCGACTCTATCCATGCCTCTCATTACCTTGTACACCTCGATCAGGTCACCTCTCTTCCTCCTTCTCTCCAGACAGAAAAGTCTGAGCTCAGTCAATCTCTCCTCGTAAGACAAACCCTTCAGTCCAGGCAGCATCCTGGTAAACCTCCTTTGCACCCTCTCCAAAGCCTCCACGTCTTTCCTATAATAGGGCGACCAGAATTGGACACAATATTTCCAAGTGTGGTCTCACCAGGGTTTTGTAGAGCTGCAGCATAACCTCTTATACTCGATCCCCCTGTTAATGAAAGCCAAAACACCATATGCTTTCTTAACAACCTTATCCACTTGGGTGGCAACTTTGAGGGAGCTATGCACTTGAACACCAAGATCCCGCTGTTCCTCCACACTGCCAAGAATCCTGCCTTTAATCCTATATTCAGCATTTAAGTTCGACCTTCCAAAATGCATCACTTCGCATTTATCCAGGTTGAACTCCATCTGCCATTTCTCAGCACAGCTCTGAATTCTGTCAATGTCTCGCTGAAGCCTTCAATAGCCCTTGATACTATCAACAGCACCTCAAACCTTTGTGTCATCAGCAAACATACTAACCCACCCCTCAACCTCCTCATCCAAGTCATTTATAAAAATTCCAAAGAGCAGAAGCCCAAGAACAGAGCCCTGCGGGACACCATTCAGCACTGACCTCCAGGCAGAATACTTACCATCTACAACCACTCTCTGCCTCCTGTCAGCCAATCAATTCTGAATCCAGACAGCCAAATCACCCTGTATCCCATACCTCCTGACTTTATGAATGAGCCTGCCGTGGGGAACCTTATCAAATGCCTTGCTGAAGTCCATGTACACCACATCCACTGCTCGACCCTCATCAACCTGTCTCATGACCTCCTCAAAGAACTCAATAAGATTTGTAAGGCATGACCTGCCCCTCACAAAGACATCCTGACTCCCTTTAGTCACGCTATGCTTTTCCAAAGAGTCATAAATCCTATCCCTCAGAATTCTTTCCAAAACCTTGCTGACCACAGACTTAAGACTGACTGGTCTGTAATTTCCAGGGATTTCCCTATTCCCTTTCTTGAAAAGAGGAACAACATTTGCCTCCCTCCAATCTTCCGGTACGACTCCCGTGCAGAGTGAGGAAGCAAAGAACTTCGCCAGCAGCTTAGCAACCTCCTTTCTCACTTCCCGGAGCAACCTAGGATAAATCTGGTCTGGCCCTGGGGACTTATCAATCTTAATGTTTGCCAAAATTTCCAGCACATCAACTTCCTCAAGCTTGATCTGTTCAAGCCTGTTTTCCTGGTCCTCAAAGTTCTCATTCACAACAAGGTCCCTTTCCTTAGTGAAAACTGAAGCAAAAAGCTCATTTAGGGCTTCCCCTATCTGCTCAGACTCCACGCACAAGCTCCCTATGCTATCCCTGATCGGCCCTACCTTCTCCGTGATCATTCTCTTATTCCTCACGTATGAGTAAAATGCCTTCGGGTTCTCCCTAATCTTTCCTGCCAAGCCTTTTTCGTGCCCCCTCCTGGCCCTCCTCAGTCCACTTTTGAGCTCCTTCTGAGCAAGCCTGTAATCCTCTAAAGCTGTGCTAGACCCTTGCTTCCTCCACCTTACGTACGCTGCCTTTTTCTGTTTGACGAGAAGCACCTCTGTTCCCGTCATCCAAGGCTCCTTGATCTTACCCCTTCTTACCTGTCTCAGAGGAACAAATTTATACATCACTCACAACAACTGCTCCTTAAACAGCCTCCACATGTCTGCTGTGCCCTTTCTGTGGAACAATTGCTCCCCATCTGTATTTCCCAACTCCTGCCTGATGGCGTCATAGTTTCCTTTTCCCCAGTTAAATATCTTCCCCTGGTGACGGCTCCTTTCCCTTTCCATGGTGATGGTAAATGTGAGGCTGTTGTGGTCACTGTCGCCAGTCTGCAATGCAAAGACCAGAGCTTCTGGTATTGTGATGACATCTTGGCTCTTGGCTCATTGGCATACTGAGCTCTTAAAGCAATATTTAATTCGTTGCAATCATGTATACCTAAGTACAGTGAAAATCTTTGTTTGAGAACAGCACAGGCAAATCACGGCCAACAATGACACACAGATCATCAGGAGCTTCGACAGAGTGAGGCATACCAGGTTACAACTGTGCAGGAGGTGAGCCAAGCAGGATCAACATTAGATCTGAAGGTAGAGATATCTATTCATCAGTCTAATAACAGCAGGGAAGAAGGTGTTCTTGAATCTGTTCGTGCATGTATTCAAGCTTCTGTATCAGTGCCTTTAAAGTGATATCACATGGTACACTGAATAGACTTGTTCTTTGCTCTAGCCATTCTAAATAATTCTATAAATGATAGATTATAAAGTCACATGTGCAAATTCATCAGTGACTCAAAGATTAGCGGAATGGTGCTTTATAAATAATAAAAAGTTAAAAACAGTGCAGATCTGAAGAGATCATTACAGAACACCACCAAAAATCAATCCCAGGCATGAATAAAATACTGACGTTACATCGAGACATCTGGAATACAAAGTCATGCTCCAGTCACACACAACCCTGGTTAGACCTGGAGTCACTAGCGGCAAGTCGGGGGGACCACACCTTAGGGAGGGCCCATTGCCTTAGAGGGTGTGTCGTGTTTCTGAAATGATTAAACTCTAACAAAGAACTGCAGATGCTGGAGACCTGAAAAAAAAACCGAAATTGCTTTAGAAGCTGACCAGGTCTGGCAGCATCTGTGGAGAGAGAAAAACGGAGTTAATGCTTTGAGTCCAGAGACCCTTCTTCAGAACAGATAGTAGCTAGGAACAGGCGGTATATGTCTGTTGCAGGTATGCTCACCTTGAAGAGGCTCTACTCTGCTCTGACAGGATTTCTGTTCTAATCCCTCTTCCTGTTCACTACTTTTAGTTTTAATGTCACTGTATACCTCCTTTTAGCTGCTTTCAATTCTGCTTTTACCAAAATGTTTCCTTGATTCCTCTTCAGTTCTGAAGAACGGTCAGAGTATTAATTCTGTTTCTCTCTCCCACAGGCACTGCCAGATCCACTGTGATCCTCCAGCATTGTCTGTTCTTGTTTGTTTCTGATACCTGGACTCGAAGAGTTAAATTAGGAGAAGATTTTGCATAGAACATAGAACAGCACAGGACAGTACAGGCCCTTCGGCCCATGATGTTGTGCCAAACTTTTACCGGAATCCTGAGGTCAATCTAACCTCCACCCCTACCTTATACTATCATCATATGTCTATCTAATAGCTGCTTAAATGCCCCTAATGAGGGCCACTACCCTCTCCGGCAATGCATTCCACGCCCCGACCACTCTCTGAGTAAAGAACCTACTCTGACATCTCCCCGTTATCTACCTCCTTTCAGTTTAAAACTATGTCCCCTCGTAATAGCTACCTCCACCCTAGGAAAAATCCTCTGGCTGTCTATCTATACCTCTGATCATTTTGTACACCTCTATCAAACCAATGAACCAGTAATATTTCCTGGAATTTAGAGGGTTAAGAGAGGGACTTAATAAAAGTTTGAATGGTATCAAGGAGAACTGACAGAATAGACAAGTTGCTGGCTAGAACAGAAGAACAGCGTAGAGCCTAAAAATTACCACTAGACTGTAGCGGAGTTTCGTTAGGAACCACAAAGAATAAGAGACATTGTGGAAAATCTTCCACAAATAGCAACTGGAACTAGAGCATGTGTTAATTTTCAATCTGAATTTGAGCGACTTTCGCTACCCACAACCACAAGAGGGTATGAAGCAAAAATAGATGTTTGGGAACGTCACAAAAGAACCAACCTCTCATTGAATGATAGATATATTCAAAAATATGAATAGCATCTTTACTGTCCTGAGGATGTGTAGCAAAAACAAGATCATGTTTTTCCTCTTCTATTTCAGAAGCTGACCTTTTTTGGTTCGACCTTGATCAGTAACAGTCCTCCCCAGGGTCAGATACTGGACATTCCTGGAGCTCATGCCCCTGCCATTGTCAGCAGGAATGGCCTGGTCCTCTTTGGGAATGATGGGAAAATGGTAATAATACTGTTCTTCAGACTCTAGATTCTGTGTCATTGGAAAGCTTTCTGCAAAGTTTTCTGATTGTAACAGGCAGAGGAATAAATATGACCCAGTTCTGGTGTAATCTAACTGTTGTGGTAATTGGATGTACTTGTGAGTAATTGAGTGTAATTGGAGGAATTGAGCATTGCTACGAGTAATGGAGTGTAATAGTAACTAAGAGTGATTGTGAGTACTCGAGAGTGATTGCATAATCAAGTGTGATTGTGAGTAATCAAGAGTGATGGCAAGTACTCACGAGTGAGTGGGAGCATTCGAGTGTGGTCGTGAGTAATGGAGTGTGATTGCGAATAATCAAGACTGACGATGAGTAATTGAGTCACTGTGATTAATCGAGAGTGAGAGTCAGTAATTGAGTCATTGTGAGTAATTAAGACTGACGGTGAGTAATTGAGTCACTGAGTAATTGAGAGTGATGGTGAGTAATTGAGAGTGACAGTGAGTAATCAAGTCATTGTGAGTAATTGAGAGTAATGGTGAGTAATTGAGTCACTGAGTAATTGAGAGTGATGGTGAGTAATCAAGTCACTGAGTAATTGAGAGTGACAGTGAGTAATCAAGTCACTGTGAGTAATTGAGAGTGACGGTGAGTAATTGAGTCACTGAGTAATTGAGAGTGACGGTGAGTAATTGAGTCATTGTGAGTAATTGAGAGTGACGGTGAATCGATGATGGGATGCTGATCCATTGCACAATGACCCTTACTGCCAGAATCTTCTCAGGATGATGTTTCTCTGAAATATTTGGTTTCTTTACAGCTTTTGGTGAAGAGTCTGCAGTTTGAAGATGGTAAAATGATCCCAGCCTCCAAATACTTTTCCTCTTCAGAAAGTTCATCCTTAGAGCTGACTGAGGAGGAGGAAAAAATCAAGGAGCAACTTCGAGTAAGTGCTGAAGAAATGTTGTGATCAGTCAGATATTGACCAAAGGGAATTCAGGGATAAAGAATCACCCGAGGAACAGGAAGAGTGTGGGACTCTGTCCTGCAGGGAGCAGGGAAAGTGTGGGACTCTGTCCCGCAGGGAATGGGGATAGTGAGGGACCCTGTCCCACAGGGAATGGGGAGAGTATGGGACTCTGTCCCGCAGGGAATGGGGAGAGTGAGGGACTCTGTCCCGCAGGGAGCAGGGAGAGGGTGGGACTCTGTCCCGCAGGGAGGGAATGGGGAGAGTATGGGACTCTGTCCCGCAGGGAATGGGGAGAGTGAGGGACTCTGTCCCGCAGGGACCAGGGAGAGGGTGGGACTGTGTCCTGCAGGGGACTGGGCCAGAGGATTGCTATCATTGTATTTATGGGGAATCTGGATGAACTCATGGGGGAGACAGGAAGTGGAGAGTAGTCTGATGGGCCAAATAGAGGAGTCGGAGGAGAGTGCTTGGAAACACGAGCAAGAGTGGGACTGTCTGGTCCTCCAGTCTCCCATCACATCAGCCTGACTCATTCCCAGCCAGAACTCCAGCCCCATCTGCATTTGAATTTTGATTTTGAATGCATGTGCCCTGGCATATTCACAGTTCAGACTGATGTGTTACAGTTTCTGTTCTCAGTGGCTGTGAGGAGGCCTATGACAAAAGTTTAAATGTTGTCAGCTTAAATCCACCTGGCTGCGGGTCCCCAGTTAAACATCTGGGCTGATTCTGGATGACTTCAGTTAATTCATTGAGTAATTTTAAAATGGAAGAATTGAGAAAGCTTCACCCTGAGGTAGGACGAGCTATTCTGAAGTTGGGACAGAGCAACATGTCTCACACACTGTAGAGGGACCTTTACTCTGTATCTAACCCTGAGCTGTCCCTGTCCTGGGAGTATTTGAAATTAATGCTGCTTACCTTTAATTTCCTCACTTCCATCTACACTTGGATAAATACAACATTAGGCCAATGTTTCTTTAAAAATGGTTGAAATTGCATTGATGTGGAGTTGCTGGTGTTGGACTGGGATGGAGAAAGTCAGATGTCACATGACACCAGATTATAGTCCAACAGGTTTATTTGAAATCACAAGCTTTTGGAGCACTGCCCCTTTGTGTGACGAAGGAGCAGTGTTCTGAAAGCTTGTGATCTCAAATAAACCTGTTGGACTATAACCCAGTGAGATGTGACCTTTAAGTTTGTATTGTTTTTTCTGTTCTGAGAACGTGTTGCTTTGATTTTACCATTTGCTGATTCAGTGTCTGTACCTCTTCCTGGTTTTAATGTTTCTCTGCGTTTTGTTTGGATGAGGTTATCTGGAAGGGCATCCTCACTAATGTTGTGGAAATTGTGGATTCAACTGATTTCTTCAAGTCAGGAGCAGCCTCGATGGATGTGGTCAGGTACTGTCTCTCACCCGCTCCTCAGCTGCACATTACCCTGGCCGCAGATTAGACCAGGCCCTGGAGTTAGGCAAGGCCTGGGGTTAGACCAGGCCCAGGGTTAGACCAGGCCCGGGGTTTGACCAGGCCCTGGGTTAGACCAAGGCCCGGGGTTTGACCAGGCCCGGGGTTTGACCAGGCCCGAGGTTTGACCAGGCCCGGGATAGACCAGACCTGGGTTAGACCAGGCCCGGGTAACTGCAGACCCAGGTAACTCCATACCCAGGTTAGACCAAGGGACCATTGAGGTGTGAAGTTTGCCAGTAGTTAGCATTATGAAGGCACAATACAACTAATGGGCCCTGGGAGGGCAGCTCCTTTGCACTTGGTGGTTGGAATGAGGAGATTAAATAGCCATGTATTGACCTCAATATTGGCCCAATTTGGCAGTGGAGGGGGTGGCCACCCGTCAGCCTTCCCACCGGGGACGGAGCGAAGTGAGATTGGGTGGTGTTAGGATCCCCAAAGTACCACCTTCCCAGGCTCCAGCGTGGATTGGGGCCAGGATCCTGAGAGCAGGAGGCTGGCTTTCGGTCTTTCTAGTGGAGGTCACGGAGCCAGGGTGGGGTGTGGGGCACGAGGGTGTTGGTGGGAAGAGGGGGTGGGCACGTTATAGTTGACTGGGCAGGGCAGAAACACTAAGCTTTCTAGATTTGGGTGAAGAAAGAAAGGCTGGGCGTGGGAGGGATTTGGACATCCAAATGTAAATGGATTGAAAAAGCAATGGAACCAAAAATCGACATTTGAACAACCCAGCGTGGTGCTCAGTCACTGCTATTGAGCCATTCATTCATCCTTTTCGAGATATTTTTCTTTCTTTACTTTACATTCTATCATGAAGCTTTACATCATGAAACCTCACTCTCATAACATTGAGAGAGCTCTTTCGTTTTGCCCGTTTGTCACTCAGAATCCATCATGTTCTACCTTAACTAATCATTCACAGGATGAGGCCAGCATTTATTGCCTATTCCTAAATACCCAGCGGGCAATTAAGAGTCAACCACATAGCTGTGGGTCTGGAGTCACATGTAGACCAGACCAAGTAAGGCTAACAGTTTCTTTCCCTAAAGATCATTAGGGACCAAGATGGATTTGCCCCCCAACAATCATTTTATGGTCCTTATTAGACCATAACCTTAATTCCAGATTTTTATTGAATTCCAATTCCACCACCTGCCGCGGTGAGATTTGAACCCAGGTCCCCAGAAAGTTATCTGGGTCTCTGCATTAACAGTCCAGCGATAATACCACTTGGCCACCATCTCCCATTCCTCAGTTCAGATGAGATGGGACATTAACCCCGTTTCACTCTCCACAACCTGCTGAATGTTTTCAGCACTTTCTTGACTTTATTTTCAGTTCTTCAGTGCCTGTAGTGATGTCGTTTTTGGATGGTATAAGAAAGCAGTGATCATATTTCTGAGCAACTAACCCAGAGTCTGGAGAACATGAGTTCGAGTCCTGCTCGGGGCAATTAAAAAACTTAAATTCCATTTTTAAAAGTTCCGGAAATAAAAATTGCTGCCAGTATAAAGTGACAGTGAAACTGTTGGCCATATATGTGACTCCAGACCCACACCGAGGTGATTCGCTCCTTAGTTGCAGCAAACATTTACCAATGATTCAAGAAGAAGGCTAACCACTGTCCTAGCCCCCCACCCAAACCCCTCCTTTTACAGCAACGTGGGAGGGGCAATAACGGTGGACTTTTCCAGAGACAACGCTGACAATGGGCTAAATAATGAGAAATAGGTCAATGATTGTTGAAAGAGGTGTGTGACAATCAGAGACACTGACTTGGAAGATTGCTGGCTCACTAGAGAATGATAAACGTTGAGATTAAAGGCTCCGAAAGCGATAAATGTAAAATTTACTTCCTGGGTGAACTATATGGCAGCAGCTTGGATTTAGAAAGGAATGTTAACAGCCAACCACACCCAGAAAAAGAGGATTGCAGTGAAACAATTTCTGACTCTCTTACAAACCTCAGATTTCTATGAGCTCTGGTCATGCTTGCGTTTACATTGCCCTTTTAACCTCAATAACCTGCCCCAGCAGTGTCATTTAGACAAAGTTTGACACAGAATCCCAGCAGGGAAGCTACCTAGGGATGTGGCTAGTGGTAATGGCAGCATCAGTGAAGGGAAGAGACCGAGTTAATGTTTCAGGCCCAGTGACTGGTTTCTGAGGAAGGGTCACCGGACCCGAAACGTTAACCCTGTTTTTTAACTTCACAGACGCTGCCTGACCTGCTGAGCTTTCTCAGCAATTTCTGTTTTGTTTCCTGATTTACAGCACCCGCAGTTCTTTCATTGTTTATTTGGTTATTGCTACAATCACCGGGGTAGCAATCCAATTTCAATCCAGGTTAATGTTCTGGGGACACATGTTTGAATCCCACCATGGCAGATGGTGCTATGTGAATTCAATAAGAATATGAAATGATGAATGTTAACTTTGCCAAGTGTAGAAACCCATCTGATTCACTAATGTCCTTCAAGGAAGGAAACCAGGTCTGGTCTACATGTGACTCTATACTCACTGCAATGTGGTTGGCTTCCAACTACACTCTGAAATGCCCAAGCAAGCACTTCAGGGTAATTGGGGTGGGCAATAAATGCTGGCCTAGTCAGCAATGTTCTTGTCACTCGAGTGATAGAGTGATGGAGGCAGCATTGTGTTGAATTTGATAAACCATGAGATTGGGGGGTGGTGCTGGGGTGTGATCCCGACTGGAGACCTCAATGTCGGCAGACAGATGTAGGAATCTCTTTTTGTTCTTGCTGCCTGCAGGTTGGTGGAGGAGATCAAACTGAAGTGTGGAGGTCTCCAGCTGCAGAATGAGGATGTGTACATGGCCACCACGTTCGGAGACTTGACACAGACACTGGTGAAGAAACTGCGGGGCGAAGATGATGAGGAAGAGCTGCCAATAGATTATGTACGTGGAGCTTACACTAATAATGATAAATGACGCAACAACGACTAAAGATCAGAGACAATGAGAGCTGCAGATGCTGGAGAATCCAAGATAACAAAGTGTGGAGCTGGATGAACACAGCAGGCCAAGCAGCATCTCAGGAGCACAAAAGCTGACGTTTCGGGCCTAGACCCTTCATGTGTAAGCCCAAAACGTCAGCTTTTGTGCTCCTAAGATGCTGCTTGGCCTGCTGTGTTCATCCAGCCCTACACTTTGTTATCAGCGACTAAAGATTGTCCTGATGTTTAAAGCAGATTTGTGGCGAGGATGAGGACAACATCAGCAGAATGAGGTCATGGTCTCAGCTGGTTTGGGTGTCTGTCAGGTTGAAACCCTTTCCTCTCAGAAAGTGGGCATGATCTTTTCCAATTTTAGAATGTTCTGGTACAGGGGCTGAATCACCTCCTCCCACCCCGCATCTTTTCAGTGTTAACATACATGTGAATGTTTCCATGGTGGTCAGTGTTACTCTGTTTGAATTGACAGATTGAGTTGAACATCAATGACCTGACTCTACGAATGCCTCACCAAGTCTTCATCAATGGGCAGTTTGTCGATGCAGAAGGAGGGAAGTGGTACAACTCGATTAATCCAACAGATGGCTCTGTGAGTTCTGAATGTTCAGTACACATCTCCCCACAAAACTGTTTTTATTAGCAGAGAGAGAGAGAGAGAGAGAGAAAGCCCCTGTTCACCCTTTCACTTTCCAATGTCTCATTCTCTCCATCATGCCGAACACAGTTTAGGAAGCCTGGTTGAGCTGCAGGGCCTGTTTCCATGCTGTATGCCTCTGTAACTCTATCTCACGCTAACTATTTCATTCTCTTTCTCTCAACCATATTCACAATCTCATTCCCTGGCCCTCTAGCCCTGCTGTATGTTGGTTTTTCTCTTTCTTTCTTTGGCCCCCATCTTTTCTCTCTCTGTGCCTCCCTGCACCGCACTGTCTCTCTGTCTCTCTCCCTCTCTCTCCATCATTGTCTGTCTCACTGCCTGCTCCTTTCTCAATCACTCTCTCCCTGCCGTTATCTCCCAGGTGATCTGCAGAGTCTCCCTGGCTCAGGTAGCTGATGTTGACAAGGCTGTGGCAGCAGCGAAAGAGGCTTTTGAGGCCGGGGAATGGGGGAGAATGAATCCCAGAGACCGGGGCAGGCTCATCTACAAGTAAGTGCTGAATGTGTGTTCACAGACACTGTTTAAAGAAACAGAACCAACAGCTCGCCTCAAAGAACAGGGGCCTGTAAAATAGAATCGAGAGATAGTAGGAACTGCAGATGCTGGAGAATCTGAGATAACAAGGTGTGGAGCTGGATGAACACAGCAGGCCAAGCAGCATCAGAGGAGCAGGAAAGCTGATGTTTCGGGCCTAGACCCTTCTTCAGAAATGGGAAGCTGAAAGCAGACTGTCACTTCAACTGGAGACAGTACATTAGTGATCGGAGGATTCAAATGGAAAGAGTTTAAGGAATTAACCGTTCAACATTTTTATTGATACCTTGGAGAAAGAGGGTAAGAATTGAGAATGGCGTTAGCTCTCTATTAGATACTAGTATCAGAACCAAATTTCTCAAGACGGTGTTAAATATGGAGTAAAGGTCCCTCTGCACTGGTCCCCATCAAACACTCCCAGGGACAGAACAGCACGGGGTTAGATACAGAGTAAAGGTCTCTCTACACTCCTCCCCATCAAACGCTCCCAGGAACAGGGACAGCACAGGGTTAGATACAGAGTAAAGCTCCCTCTGCACTGTCCCCCATCAAACGGTCCCAGGGTCAGGACAGTACGGTATTAGCTACAGAGTAAACTCTCTCTACACTGCCCCCCCCCCCATCAAACACTCCCAGGGACAGAGACAACACGGGGTTAGATACAGAGTAAAGCTCCCTCTGCACTGATTACTCAAGGTCAAGTCAGCATAAGGAGGGAGGAAGTGTTGGGTGTCCTAAAAGGCATTAAGCTGGACAAGTCTCCAGGTCCGGATGGGATCTATCCCAGGTTATTGAGGGAAGCGAGAGAGGAAATAGCCGGTGCCTTAACAGATATCTTTGCAGCGTCCTTAGACACGGGTGAGGTCCCAGATGACTGGAGACTTGCTAATGTTGTCTCCTTGTTGAAGAAGGGCAGCAAGGATAATCCAGGTATTTATTGACCAGTGAGCCTGACGTCAGTGGTAGGGAAACTGCTGGAGAAGATACTGAGGGATAGGATCTATTCCCATTTGGAAGAAAATGGGCTTATCAGTGATAGGCAACATGGGTTTGTGCAGGGAAGGTCATGTCTTACCAACTTAATAGAATTCTTTGAGGAACTGACAAAGTTGATTGATGAGGGAAAGGGTGTAGATGTCACATACATGGACTTCAGTAAGGTGTTTGATAAGGTTCCCCATGGCAGGCTGATGGAGGAAGTGAAGTCACATGGGGTCCAGGGTGTGCTAGCTAGATGGATAAAAAACTGGCTGGGCAACAGGAGACAGAGGGTAGTAGTAGAAGGGAGTTTCTCAAATTGGAGACCTGTGACCAGTGGTGTTCCACAGGGATCTGTGCTGGGACCATTGTTGTTTGTGATATATGTAAATGATTTGGGGGAAGGTGTAGGTGGTCTGATCAGCAAGTTGGCAGATGACATGAAGATTGGTGGAGTAGCAGATAGTGAGGGGACTGTCAGAGATTATGGCAGAATATAGATAGACTGGAGAGTTGGGCAGATAAATGGCAGATGCAGTTCAATCTGGGCAAATGCGAGGTGATGTATTTTGGAAGATCAAATTCAAGAGCGAACTATGCATTAAATGGAAAAGTCCTGGGGAAAACAGATGTACAGAGAGATCTGGGTGTTCAGGTCCATTGTTCCCTGAAGGTGGCAACACAGGTCAATAGGGTGGTCAAGAAGGCATATGGCATGCTTTCCTTCATCGGACGGGGTATTGAGTACAAGAGTTGGCAGGTCATGTTACAGTTGTATAGGACTTTGGTTCGGCCACATTTGGAGTTCTGTGTACAGTTCTGGTCGCCACATTACCAAAAGGATGTGGGTGCTTTGGAGAGGGTGTAGAGGAGGTTTACCAGGATATTGCCTGGTATGGAGGACGCTCGCTATGAAGAGAGGTTGAGTAGATTAGGATTATTTTCATTGGAAAGTCGGAGATTGAGGGAGAACCTGATTGAGATCTACAAAATCATGAGGGGTATAGACAGGGTGGATAGCAAGAAGCTTTTTCCCAGGGTGGGGGACTCCATTACTAGGGGTCATGAGTTCAAAGTGAGAGGAGGAAAGTTTAAGGGAGATATGCGTGGAAAGTTCTTTACACAGAGGGTGGTGGGTGCCCGGAATGCGTTGCCAGCGGAGGTGGTAGACACAGACGCGATGGTGTCTTTTAAGATATATTTGGACAGGTACATGGATGGTCAGGGAGCAAAGGGACACAGACCCTTAGAAAATAGATGACAGGTTAGACAGAGGATCTCGACTGGTGCAGGCTTGGAGGGCCGAAGGGCCTGTTCCTGTGCTGTAATTTTTTTGTTCTTTGTTCTTTGTTCTGCTCCCCCCATAAAACATTCCCAGGACAGGGACAGCACGGGGTTAGATACAGAGCAAAGCTCCCTCTGCAATGTCCCCCCATCAAACACTCCCAGGACAGAGACGGGATGGGATTTGATGCCTTGCGTTTAAAGAGCTTCACTAACTTAGTAATTGATCTCAAGACGGTTCTGAGAGAACCATGTTTAACCCTGAGCCTCAGTACTATATGTTATCCCAGCTGAGGAGATGTCTGGTTGAACAGGATGGTCTCAGTGAAGAAGGACATGATGGGGAAGTTCAGAGAGGGCATTTGAGAGCTGGAAGCCAAGGCAGCTTTTTGTGTGGCTGCACATGAGAGTTCATGTCAGACCAGAATTTGAGGATCATAGAGACCTCACGGAGTTTGTCAGTCTGCAGGAAAATACAAAGATCAAGAGAACATGGCTGTTGAAAATAAGGCTAGAGTCTTTCAATTCAAGGTATTGTCTGTCGGGACCCTGGTGCAGCTCTTCCCACGGGGGGAGGGTGGAAGGAGGTAGGACCATTGTGGAGGCTCAACGACCAGGATTACACATAGAGATCAAAACACAAACGAAAGAGTTGCTGCTCTATCCCAGGAAGAGAAGATGCAGGAACAAAGTTGAGGAGACACCAATCTGCATCGAAGCTCCATTGATTAACTGTGAGCCAGCTATTTAAGGTAGTTTGACTAAGCTTGCACTTCGAGAGACTGCCTGAATGGACATTTTGATCATCTGTTCCTGGGTATTTTTGACTCCTGTAGACTTGCAGATTTGATGGAGCAGCACCAGGAGGAATTGGCAACAATTGAAGCCATTGACTCAGGCGCTGTGTACACTTTGGCGCTAAAGACCCACGTGGGAATGTCCATCCAAACATTCCGCTATTTCGCTGGATGGTGCGACAAGATTCAGGTTAGAATCTGGCTGAGCCATACTTCCTGAACTAGAATGCACAGACCCTTCCACAATTCACCGCACACAACATTCACCAGTATACACCCTGCATAGCTGCACACGCCTGAATACCTGCACATGCCTGCATACCTGCGCACACGCCCCGTATACCTGCGCACACGCCCCGTATACCTGCGCACACGCCCCGTATACCTGCGCACAACCCTGTACACCTGCGCACCCACCCTGTATACCTTCACACATGCCTGTATATCTGCGCACACACCCTGCATACCTGCGCGCACACCCTGTATGCCTGCACGCACGCCCCGTATACCTGCGCACATGCCCCGTATACCTGCGCACAACCCTGTACACCTGCGCGCACACCCTGTATACCTTCACACATGCCTGTATATCTGCGCACACACCCTGTATACCTGCGCGCACACCCTGTAAGCCTGCACACGCCTGTGTAGCTGCATACACTCTGTATACCTGCGCACACGCCCCGTATACCTGCGCACATGCCCCGTATACCTGCGCACAACCCTGTACACCTGCGCGCACACCCTGTATACCTTCACACATGCCTGTATATCTGCGCACACACCCTGTATACCTGCGCGCACACCCTGTAAGCCTGCACACGCCTGTGTAGCTGCATACACCCTGTATACCTGCGCACACGCCCCGTATACCTACGCACAACCCTGTACACCTGCGTTCGCACCCTGTATACCTTCACACATGCCTCTATATCTGCGCACACACCCTGTATACCTGCGCGCACGCCCTGTATGCCTGCACGCACGCCCTGTATACCTGCACACGCCTGTGTAGCTGCACACACTCTGTATGCCTGCACATTGCTGCCTGAACTAGTTTGTCGGGGAGCTAGCTTGTTTTTTTATTAACACTGTCCACTCTCTCTGTCTCTGTCCAGGGCTGCACTATCCCCATTAACCAAGCTCGGCCCAATCATAACTTAACTTTCACTAAGCGGGAGCCAATTGGGTAAGAATATTGGTTATTTTTTGAGTTGGGTAAGAGTATTGGTTATTTTTTGAGTTGGGTAAGAGTATTGGTTGTTTTTTGAGTTGGGTAAGAGTATTGGTTATTTTTTGAGTTGGGTAAGAGTATTGGTTATTTTTTGAGTTGGGTAAGAATATTGGTTATTTTTTGAGTTGGGTAAGAATATTGGTTATTTTTTGAGTTGGGTAAGAGTATTGGTTATTTTTTGAGTTGGGTAAGAGTATTGGTTGTTTTTTGAGTTGGGTAAGAGTATTGGTTATTTTTTGAGTTGGGTAAGAGTATTGGTTATTTTTTGAGTTGGGTAAGAATATTGGTTGTTTTTGGAGTTGGGTGAGAATATTGGTTATTTTTTGAGTTGGGTAAGAATATTGGTTATTTTTTGAGTTGGGTAAGAATATTGGTTGTTTTTTGAGTTGGGTAAGAATATTGGTTATTTTTTGAGTTGGGTAAGAATATTGGTTGTTTTTTGAGTTGGGTAAGAATATTGGTTGTTTTTGGAGTTGGGTAAGAATATTGGTTATTTTTTGAGTTGGGTAAGAATATTGGTTATTTTTTGAGTTAGGTAAGAATATTGGTTGTTTTTGGAGTTGGGTAAGAATATTGGTTATTTTTTGAGTTGGGTAAGAATATTGGTTATTTTTTGAGTTAGGTAAGAATATTGGTTGTTTTTGGAGTTGGGTAAGAATATTGGTTGTTTTTGGAGTTGGGTAAGAATATTGGTTATTTTTTGAGTTGTGTAAGAATATTGGTTGTTTTTTGAGTTGGGTAAGAGTATTGGTTATTTTTTGAGTTGGGTAAGAATATTGGTTATTTTTTGAGTTGGGTAAGAGTATTGGTTATTTTTTGAGTTGGGTAAGAGTATTGGTTGTTTTTTGAGTTGGGTAAGAATATTGGTTATTTTTTGAGTTGGGTAAGAGTATTGGTTGTTTTTTGAGTTGGGTAAGAATATTGGTTATTTTTTGAGTTGGGTAAGAATATTGGTTGTTTTTTGAGTTGGGTAAGAATATTGGTTATTTTTTGAGTTGGGTAAGAATATTGGTTATTTTTTGAGTTGGGTAAGAGTATTGGTTGTTTTTTGAGTTGGGTAAGAATATTGGTTATTTTTTGAGTTGGGTAAGAATATTGGTTGTTTTTTGAGTTGGGTAAGAATATTGGTTATTTTTTGAGTTGGGTAAGAATATTGGTTGTTTTTTGAGTTGGGTAAGAATATTGGTTATTTTCCTGCAGGGAAGCTGGCGTGAAGCTTTTACTTGCATTGTGGTAGCACGGGCCACGGCAGTAAATGAGTGAACATTTACAGAGTACATGTTACGAGACATCACTAGAGCAGTTGGAATTTAAACCCGGACCCTCTGGCCTAGAGGCAGGGACACTATCACTGAACCATTGAAATCCTGACAACAGGGTACCATGAACAAGGCCTGAACAAAACTCCAATCTGTGCCAAAACTCAGCTCCTCACAGTCATTGTGAGTGAGTGAGTGAGTAACTCATTGCGATTATGAATAAATCAAGAACTCCCTTTTGAAATTTTCCCCAAATCAGCCCTCGTTTTCACCTGCAACAGTTGGCAAGCTCTGGTTTCAAATCCTGGTACTCGACTTTGGGAAAGTGTTCAAATACATGCAGTGAGTCTTTGACACTGAGAAAATGACCATGCGATGCTGGACTGGCTCAACATCGTCCCTTTGAGAAAGCCACATTGTGTTGACTGACAGTCAGAAAAAGAAAAGATTTTCATTTGTGCTCAGTAACCTCAGGATATCTCAAACCAATCGGTTTCTTTTGAAGCCCTGTCACTGATCATACAGGGAAAACAAAACAGCAAATCCTCCCACAGGCACAGAACACAGACACCTGTGCGACAACAGTCACAATATTGTTCTCATACTGTAGATCCAACGGTAACTATTCAAAAAGACACCGGCAAAACCTTAACATTTCCCCAATACAGCTGCAAAGTTCTTCACAAACACTAAAATGTGACTTTGGTGTAGTGTCTCCTCTGAACGTCACCTACTGCTGGTGCTCAACACGGACCCTCCGACAGCACGGCACTCCCTCAGCACTGACCCTCCCACAGTGCGGTGCTTCCCTCAGTACTGACCCTGCGACAGTGCGGCACTCCCTCAGCACTGACCCTCCGACAGTGCGGCACTCCCTCAGCACTGACCCTCCGACAGTGCGGCGCTCCCTCAGCACTGACCCTCCGACAGTGCGGCGCTCCCTCAGCACTGACCCTCTGACAGTGCGGTGCTCCCTCAGTACTGACCCTCCCACAGTGCGGTGCTCCCTCAGCACTGACCCTCCGACAGTGCGGCACTCAATCAGCACTGACCCTCCCACAGTGCGGTGCTCCCTCAGTACTGATCCTGTGACAGTGCGGTGCTCCCTCAGCACTGACCTGTGACAGTGCTGTGTTCCACGTGTAATACACTGGTTAGAACCGTGAGAAACAGCAACAGGAGTAGGCCATTCAGCCCCTTTAGCCTGCTCTGCCATCCAATAAGATCATGGCTGATCTGACATTCCTCACATCCACTTTCCAAACTTTTCCCCATAATCTTTCATTCCCCTACTGATCAAGAATCTATCAATCTCTGGCTTAAATATACAAGGACTCAAACCCCCACAGCTCTCTGTTGTATGGAGCTCCAAAGACTCACAACCCTTAAGAGAAGAAATTCTCTTCATCTCAGTTTTAAATTGGTGCCCCCTAAATTTCTGGGACTCTGCCCTCTGGTCTCAGTCTCTGAGAGTCATGACGGGGAATATCCTCTCAGCATTGACCCTGTTAAGCTCCTTTAGAATCCTCTGTGTTCCAATGAGATCACCTCTCATTCTGCTCAACTTCAGTGAATAGCGTCCCAGCCTGTTTGTTCATAAAATAAGCCAGGGATCATCCTCGTGAACCTTCTCTGAACTGCCTCCAATGAAATAATAGCTATCCTTAAATAAGGGGACCAAAACTGACCACAGTACTCCAGATATAGTAGGAACTGCAGATGCTGGAGAATCTGAGATAACAAGGTGTAGAGCCGGGTGAACACAGCAGGCCAAGCAGCATCAGAGGAGCAGGAAGGCTGACGTTTCGGGCCTAGACCCTTCTTCAGAAATTTCTGAGGAAGGGTCTAGGCCCGAAATTCATCCTTCCCGCTCCTCTGATGCTGTTTGGCCTGCTGTCTTCACCCAGCTCTACACCTCTTATCACGGTACTTCAACATTGTCTCACCAGCACCTTGGTGTGTCTGGAAAGACCTTTGATCTGCCACCCTTCGCAGTGATGTTCCCAGGTGTTGGCAGTGCAGTCTGAGCTGCTGTTTCTCTGGGTGCATTGCAGTCACTGTCACAATAACAGGCTGTTCTCTTGTTTCGCTGTCCACACAGTGTGTGTGGGATTGTCATTCCCTGGAACTACCCTCTCATGATGTTAGCCTGGAAGACTGCAGCCTGCCTAGCTGCTGGAAACACTGTGGTCCTTAAGCCAGCTCAGGTACGTTGACCAGCCCGGACCCTTTCCAGGCACGGGAATGAATTCTTGTTTTAATGTCGGGGTAGTGAAGCTGACGTCAGAGAACACCGGGGCAGTGTAAGAGACGTGGAATGCGCAGATTTATAATCCCCTCATAGCCTGAGCAACACAGATTCCAAACTGACACAGGTTCAGTTACAGGGAGGTAACTGTGCCAAACATAGGCTGAGATAGACAGATTTTTAATCAGGAAGGATTTGAGGGTTATGGCGAAAAGATCGGGAAATGGAGTTGAGGATTAGACTAGCCATGAATCTCATTGAATGACAGAGCAGACTTGATGGGCCGAATGGAACCTTTTGAACCTATGCCTTATGGTCTTAAATAGATTCACGTGAAGGGATTCTCGCAGATGTTTACAAGATTATGAGAAACACAGATAAAATGGTGAGTCAGAGTTTTTCTCCCAGGGTAGAAATGTCAGTTAGCAGGTGATTTGTGGTTAAGTTGACCCGCAGTGCCCAGGGATGTGCTGGTAAAGTGGATGAGCCGTGGAAAATGTGGGATTGCACAGATAGGGAAGGTGTATGGCTGGGAGCTCTTTGGAGCATCAGTGCAGACTCAAAGGGTCCACAGGGGATTCTGTGATTCCCCTTTGTTTTAAGGTAAAATGGGACAAGTTTAAAGATGTGAGGGGCCAGTCTTTTTACACAGAGGATGGTAAGTGTCACGAATGCACTACCAGAGGAGGTGATGGTGATGGAGGCAGGCACACAGAAGGATTTAAGAGGCAGCTTACAGACACATGAATAGGCAGGGAATGAGGGGTACAGACCAAGTAGAGGCAAAAGGTTTTTAGTTTAGAAAGGCATCATGTGTCAGAACAGACATGCTGGGCCAAAGGGCCTGCTGCTGTGCTGTTCTGTGTTCTGTTCTTATTTGGTTGTAACATTGCAAAATAGTTCACACAGCATCTGTGAGAGCCTCAAAATCTCTTTCATGTGGGCACGTCCGTTCTTGTGCTTTTCCTGTGTTCTGGGTGATGCCTGTGTACAGACTCCTGGCTGTGTTCTGGGTGATGCCTGTGGACAGGGTCCTGGCTGTGTTCTGGGTGATGCCTGTGTACAGGGTCCTGGCTGTGTTCTGGGTGGTGCCTGTGGACAGGGTCCTGGCTGTGTTCTGGGTGATGCCTGTGAACAGGGTCCTGGCTGTGTTCTGGGTGATGCCTGTGTACAGGGTCCTGGCTGTGTTCTGGGTGGCGCCTGTAGACAGGGTCCTGGCTGTGTTCTGGGTGATGCCTGTGGACAGGGTCCTGGCTGTGTTCTGGGTGATGCCTGTGTACAGGGACCTGGCTGTGTTCTGGGTGGTGCCTGTGTACAGGGTCCTGGCTGTGTTCTGGGTGATGCCTGTGGACAGGGTCCTGGCTGTGTTCTGGGTGATGCCTGTGTACAGGGTCCTGGCTGTGTTCTGGGTGATCCCTGTGGACAGGGTCCTGGCTGTGTTCTGGGTGGTGCCTGTGGACAGGGACCTGGCTGTGTTCTGGGTGATGCCTGTGTACAGACTCCTGGCTGTGTTCTGGGTGGTGCCTGTGTACAGGGTCCTGGCTGTGTTCTGGGTGGTGCCTGTGTACAGGGTCCTGGCTGTGTTCTGGGTGATGCCTGTGTACAGGGTCCTGGCTGTGTTCTGGGTGACGCCTGTGTACAGGGTCCTGGCTGTGTTCTGGGTGGTGCCTGTGGACAGGGACCTGGCTGTGTTCTGGGTGATGCCTGTGGACAGGGACCTCGCTGTGTTCTGGGTGATGCCTGTGGACAGGGTCCTGGCTGTGTTCTGGGTGGTGCCTGTGGACAGGGACCTGGCTGTGTTCTGGGTGGTGCCTGTGGACAGGGACCTGGCTGTGTTCTGGGTGGTGCCTGTGGACAGGGACCTGGCTGTGTTCTGGGTGGTGCCTGTGTACAGGGTCCTGGCTGTGTTCTGGGTGATGCCTGTGTACAGGGTCCTGGCTGTGTTCTGGGTGGTGCCTGTGTACAGGGTCCTGGCTGTGTTCTGGGTGATGCCTGTGGACAGGGTCCTGGCTGTGTTCTGGGTGATGCCTGTGTACTGGGTCCTGACTGTGTTCTGGGTGATGCCTGTAGACAGGGTCCTGGCTGTGTTCTGGGTGATGCCTGTGTACAGGGTCCTGGCTGTGTTCTGGGTGGTGCCTGTGTACAGGGTCCTGGCTGTGTTCTGGGTGGTGCCTGTGTACAGGGTCCTGGCTGTGTTCTGGGTGATGCCTGTGTACAGGGTCCTGGCTGTGTTCTGGGTGATGCCTGTAGACAGGGTCCTGGCTGTGTTCTGGGTGGTGCCTGTGTACAGGGTCCTGGCTGTGTTCTGGGTGATGCCTGTGGACAGGGTCCTGGCTGTGTTCTGGGTGATGCCTGTGTACAGGGTCCTGGCTGTGTTCTGGGTGATGCCTGTAGACAGGGTCCAGGCTGTGTTCTGGGTGATGCCTGTGTACAGGGACCTGGCTGTGTTCTGGGTGGTGCCTGTGTACAGGGCCCTGGCTGTGTTCTGGGTGATGCCTGTGAACAGGGTCCTGGCTGTGTTCTGGGTGATGCCTGTGTACAGGGACCTGGCTGTGTTCTGGGTGGTGCCTGTGTACAGGGCCCTGGCTGTGTTCTGGGTGATGCCTGTGAACAGGGTCCTGGCTGTGTTCTGGGTGATGCCTGTGTACAGGGTCCTGGCTGTGTTCTGGGTGATGCCTGTAGACAGGGACCTGGCTGTGTTCTGGGTGGTGCCTGTGTACAGGGTCCTGGCTGTGTTCTGGGTGGTGCCTGTGTACAGGGCCCTGGCTGTGTTCTGGGTGATGCCTGTGAACAGGGTCCTGGCTGTGTTCTGGGTGGTGCCTGTGTACAGGGCCCTGGCTGTGTTCTGGGTGATGCCTGTGAACAGGGTCCTGGCTGTGTTCTGGGTGATGCCTGTGTACAGGGTCCTGGCTGTGTTCTGGGTGATGCCTGTAGACAGGGTCCTGGCTGTGTTCTGGGTGATGCCTGTAGACAGGGTCCTGGCTGTGTTCTGGGTGATGCCTGTGTACAGGGTCCTGGCTGTGTTCTGGGTGGTGCCTGTGTACAGGGCCCTGGCTGTGTTCTGGGTGATGCCTGTGAACAGGGTCCTGGCTGTGTTCTGGGTGATGCCTGTGTACAGGATCCTGGCTGTGTTCTGGGTGATGCCTGTAGACAGGGTCCTGGCTGTGTTCTGGGTGATGCCTGTGTACAGGGTCCTGGCTGTGTTCTGGGTGGTGCCTGTGGACAGGGTCCTGGCTGTGTTCTGGGTGGTGCCTGTGTACAGGGTCCTGGCTGTGTTCTGGGTGATGCCTGTGTACAGGGTCCTGGCTGTGTTCTGGGTGGCGCCTGTAGACAGGGTCCTGGCTGTGTTCTGGGTGATGCCTGTGGACAGGGTCCTGGCTGTGTTCTGGGTGATGCCTGTGTACAGGGACCTGGCTGTGTTCTGGGTGGTGCCTGTGTACAGGGTCCTGGCTGTGTTCTGGGTGATGCCTGTGTACAGGGTCCTGGCTGTGTTCTGGGTGGTGCCTGTGTACAGGGTCCTGGCTGTGTTCTGGGTGGTGCCTGTGTACCGGGCCCTGGCTGTGTTCTGGGTGATGCCTGTGAACAGGGTCCTGGCTGTGTTCTGGGTGATGCCTGTGTACAGGGTCCTGGCTGTGTTCTGGGTGATGCCTGTGTACAGGGACCTGGCTGTGTTCTGGGTGATACCTGTGGACAGGGTCCTGGCTGTGTTCTGGGTGATGCCTGTGTACAGGGTCCTGGCTGTGTTCTGGGTGGCGCCTGTAGACAGGGTCCTGGCTGTGTTCTGGGTGATGCCTGTGGACAGGGTCCTGGCTGTGTTCTGGGTGATGCCTGTGTACAGGGACCTGGCTGTGTTCTGGGTGGTGCCTGTGGACAGGGTCCTGGCTGTGTTCTGGGTGATGCCTGTGTACAGGGTCCTGGCTGTGTTCTGGGTGGTGCCTGTGTACAGGGTCCTGGCTGTGTTCTGGGTGGTGCCTGTGTACCGGGCCCTGGCTGTGTTCTGGGTGATGCCTGTGAACAGGGTCCTGGCTGTGTTCTGGGTGATGCCTGTGTACAGGGTCCTGGCTGTGTTCTGGGTGATGCCTGTGTACAGGGACCTGGCTGTGTTCTGGGTGATGCCTGTGGACAGGGTCCTGGCTGTGTTCTGGGTGATGCCTGTGGACAGGGTCCTGGCTGTGTTCTGGGTGATGCCTGTGTACAGGGTCCTGGCTGTGTTCTGGGTGGTGCCTGTGTACAGGGTCCTGGCTGTGTTCTGGGTGATGCCTGTGTACAGGGTCCTGGCTGTGTTCTGGGTGATGCCTGTGTACAGGGTCCTGGCTGTGTTCTGGGTGGTGCCTGTGTACAGGGTCCTGGCTGTGTTCTGGGTGGTGCCTGTGTACAGGGTCCTGGCTGTGTTCTGGGTGGTGCCTGTGGACAGGGACCTGGCTGTGTTCTGGGTGATGCCTGTGTACAGGGTCCTGGCTGTGTTCTGGGTGATGCCTGTGTGCAGGGTCCTGGCTGTGTTCTGGGTGGTGCCTGTGTACAGGGTCCTGGCTGTGTTCTGGGTGATGCCTGTGGACAGGGTCCTGGCTGTGCTCTGGGTGATGCCTGTGGACAGGGTCCTGGCTGTGTTATGCGTGATGCCTGTGTACAGGGACCTGGCTGTGTTATGCGTGATGCCTGTGGACAGGGTCCTGGCTGTGTTATGCGTGATGCCTGTGGACAGGGTCCTGGCTGTGTTATGCGTGATGCCTGTGGACAGGGTCCTGGCTGTGTTATGCGTGATGCCTGTGGACAGGGTCCTGGCTGTGTTATGCGTGATGCCCTTGGACAGGGTCCTGGCTGTGTTCTGGGTGATCCGTGGGGACAGGGTCCTGGCTGTGTTATGCGTGATGCCCTTGGACAGGGTCCTGGCTGTGTTATGCGTGATGCCCTTGGACAGGGTCCTGGCTGTGTTCTGGGTGATCCGTGGGGACAGGGTCCTGGCTGTGTTATGCGTGATGCCTGTGGACAGGGTCCTGGCTGTGTTATGCGTGATGCCCTTGGACAGGGTCCTGGCTGTGTTCTGGGTGATCCGTGGGGACAGGGTCCTGGCTGTGTTCCGGGTGATCCCTGGGGACAGGGTCCTGGCTGTGTTATGCGTGATGCCTGTGGACAGGGTCCTGGCTGTGTTATGCGTGATGCCTGTGGACAGGGTCCTGGCTGTGTTATGCGTGATGCCTGTGGACAGGGTCCTGGCTGTGTTATGCGTGATGCCTGTGGACAGGGTCCTGGCTGTGTTATGCGTGATGCCCTTGGACAGGGTCCTGGCTGTGTTATGCGTGATGCCCTTGGACAGGGTCCTGGCTGTGTTATGCGTGATGCCCTTGGACAGGGTCCTGGCTGTGTTATGCGTGATGCCCTTGGACAGGGTCCTGGCTGTGTTCTGGGTGATCCGTGGGGACAGGGTCCTGGCTGTGTTCCGGGTGATCCCTGGGGACAGGGTCCTGGCTGTGTTCGGGGTTATGCCCCAGGACAGTGTGGCTCAGTCTGGTTTTAGGGCAAGGTACCAGTTGGTGAATCCGTGCTGTGGTTACCTTTGGGTGTGTGCGCGCGAGATTTAACTTCAGCTGCGAGAGGAGCTGCAGGTGATTGAGGCACCTCAGAGAATCTTTGCTGAGACAGAGATCTTACTGAGGCAGGGTGGTACTGAGACAGGGCTGGCACTGAGGCAGGGTGGTACTGAGACAGGGCTGGCACTGAGGCAGGGGCGGTACTGAGACAGGGTGGTACTGAGGCAGGGGCGGTACTGAGACACGGTAGTTCTGCAGCAGGGTGGGACTGAGGCAGCGGTGGTACTGAGGCAGGGTGGTACTGAGGCAGGGGCGGTACTGAGACACGGTAGTTCTGCAGCAGGGTGGGACTGAGGCAGCGGTGGTACTGAGGCAGGGTGGTACTGAGGCAGGGGCGGTACTGAGGCAGGGGCGGTACTGAGACACGGTAGTTCTGCAGCAGGGTGGGACTGAGGCAGCGGTGGTACTGAGGCAGGGTGGTACTGAGGCAGGGGCGGTACTGAGGCAGGGTGGTACTGAGACAGGGCTGGCACTGAGGCAGGGTGGTACTGAGACAGGGTGGTACTGAGGCAGGGGCGGTACTGAGACACGGTAGTTCTGCAGCAGGGTGGGACTGAGGCAGCGGTGGTACTGAGGCAGGGTGGTACTGAGGCAGGGGCGGTACTGAGGCAGGGTGGTACTGAGACAGGGCTGGCACTGAGGCAGGGTGGTACTGAGACAGGGCTGGCACTGAGGCAGGGTGGTACCGAGGCAGGGGCGGTACTGTGGCAGGGGCGGTACTGAGGCAGGGTGGTACTGTAGCAGGGTGGTAGTGTGGCAAGGTAGTAGTGTGGCAGGGTGGTACTGAGGCAGGGTGGTACTGAGGCAGGGGCGGTACTGAGACAGGGTGGTACTGAGGCAGGGGCGGTACTGAGACACGGTAGTTCTGCAGCAGGGTGGGACTGAGGCAGCGGTGGTACTGTGGCAGGGTGGTAGTGTGGCAAGGTAGTAGTGTGGCAGGGTGGTACTGAGGCAGGGTGGTACTGAGGCAGGGTGGTACTGAGGCAGCAGTGGTACTGAGACAGGGTCGGTACTGAGACACGGTGGTACTGAGGCAGGGTGGTACTGAGGCAGGGTGGTACTGAGACAGGGTGGTACTGAGACACGGTGGTACTGAGGCAGGGTCGGTACTGAGACACGGTGGTACTGAGGCAGGGTGGTACTGAGACAGGGTGGTACTGAGACAGGGTGGTACTGAGGCAGAGTGGTACTGAGGCAGGGTGGTACTGAGACAGGGTGGTACTGAGGCAGGGTGGTACTGAGGCAGCGGTGGTACTGAGGCAGGGTGGTACTGAGGCAGCGGTGGTACTGAGGCAGGGTGGTACTGTGGCAGGGTGGTACTGAGACACGGCGGTACTGAGGCAGGTTGGTACTGAGGCAGGGTGGTACTGAGACAGGGTGGTACTGAGGCTGGGTGGTACTGAGACAGGGTGGTACTGAGACAGGGTGGTACTGAGGCAGGGTGGTACTGATACACAGATGGTCTGGTTCCTTTGGACAGGTGACTCCTTTGACAGCGTTGAAATTCGCAGAACTGACCGTGAAGGCTGGATTCCCTAAGGGTGTCATAAACATCTTACCAGGAGCAGGTACCCACGCAGAAAGGCCACACATACAGTGGGAGCCACCCCATTAGTGGGCAGCTCACATGACACTTGGCAGGAAATCTCAGGAATCTCATTCCCAGGGGCAGCTGGCTGTTAAAACCAGTTCAAAATGATGAAAAACTAGAATAATCATCTGGGCAAGAGTGGAAAGTTCTGCCTGAAATCATTGGCTGAGATTGCTCCCTTACTGGAGTAATCAGCTGCAAGAAATATTTGCATTTGCATAGCACCTTTCACATCCTCAGGTTATCCCAAAGGTCCTCAAAGGCAATGAAGGCCTTTCTGAAAATGTTCATTGTTGTCGGTAAACCTGTGTACAATTTGCACACAGCACAATTTCACAACCAGTTCTACGATAACAGCATGAGATTTTAGTATTGATCACCCAGGAAGGCTCCTCTGTCCCTCTGCAGAATATGAGCTCAGGGATAAGCCTCTGGGTTTAGGTCTCAACTGAGGGACAGCCCCTCGGACAGAGCAGCATTCCCTCAGCATAGCATTAGGAGTCTCTGGATAATGGGCTCTAGGCTCCTGGGACCTGAACTTAAGACGACTGCCTGCCTCAGAGAAAAGTCTTGACTTGAAACTTGCCTTCTCTCCATGGCTGCTGTTAGACCCACTGCCATCCCCAGCTTTTGTTGTTCCCTGTCGGAGAAATATTTGTTAGCTCTTCCTGATCCAAGTGGGAGCTGCTCAGGTTGAGTGATCAGATGTCACCCTCGTGTCCTGCAGTACTGCTGTGAGGAACCACTGGGGTTTTAGATTTGAAAACAGCAAAATGCTGGAGATCACAGTGCGTCAGGCAGCATCTATGGAGAGACAGCAAGCTCATGCTTCAAGTCTAAAATATTCATCATCTGGACTTGAAAAGATAGCTGTCTCCCTCTCCATAGATGCTGCCTGACGCACTGTGATCTCCAGCATTTTCTTTTAAGCGCAGATTCCAGCATCAGCAGTAATTTGCTCCTATGTCTGCTTTTAGATCTGTTTGGTCAGAGACCACTTTTCTGTTTGCAGGTTCGTTGATTGGACAGAGAATAGCTGACCATCCCGATGTTAGAAAGCTTGGCTTTACCGGATCAACCCCAGTCGGCAAACAAATCATGAAAAGGTAACTGTGAAACTGAGCAGAATGCGACCAGCAAATCACCTTCTTCACTTTATCAAAGGAGAGATTATATTAAAGAAAAGGTAAATGCTCTATTTATTCACAGAATGCAGGTGTTGCTCTCTAGCCTGCACTTATTGCCCAGGAAAAGGTGACGGTGAGCTGCCTTCTTGTATCATTGTGGAAAATTTCCCCAGGATACCGATTGATTCCAGTTTTGCTCGGGCTCCACACTCGGTCGAATACAGCCTGATACCAAGGGCTGTCACTCTCACCTCACCTCTGGAATTCAGCTCCTTTACCCATGTTTGAATCAAAGCTGTGTTAAGATCAGGAGCTGAGTGGCCCTGGCAGAACCCAAACTGGGCGTCACTGAGCAGGTTATTGCTGAGCAGGTGCTGCTTGATAGCACTGTTACTGACACCTTCCATCACTTTCCTGATGATCGAGAGGAGACCGATGTGGTGGTAATTGGCCGGGTTGGATTTGTCCTGCTTTTTGTGTACAGGACACACCTGGGCAATCTTCCACATTGTGTGGTAGATACCCATGTTATAACTGTACTGGAACAGCTTGGCTTGGGGAGTGGCAAGTTCTGGAGTACAAGTCTTCAGTGCTATTGCTGGAATGTTGTCAGGGCCCATAGCCTTTGCAGTATCCAGTGTCTCCAACCGTTTCTTAATATCATGTAGAGTGAATCAAATTGGCTGAAGACTAGTATCTGTAATACTAGGACCCTGGAGGAGGCTGAGATGGATCTTCGGCACTTCTGGCTGAAGATTGCTGCGAATGCTTCAGCCTTATCTTTTGCCATGATGTCCTGTACTCTTCCATCATTGAGGATGGGGATATTTGTGGAGTGTCCTCCTCCAGTGAGCTGTTTAATTGTCCACCACCATTCACGACTGGATGTGGCAGGACTGCAGAGCTTAGATCTGATCTATTGGTTGTGGGATCCTGAGCTCTGTCTATCACTTGCTGCTCTCGCTGTTTGGTGTGTAAGTATCCTGTTTAGTGACTTCACCAGGTTGGTAACTCATCTTCAGGTATGCCTGGTGCTGCTCCTGGCATGTCCTGCTGCCCTCTCCATTGAACCAGGGTTGATCCCCTTGAGTGGGAATCAATTTTTGTTTAAATCTCCTGACTGCTATTTGGAGGTAAGCATGGGGTTTCTCCCCAGAGTCCTCATCAATACTTACACTCTGTTCTTCAATATTGCCCGAATTCACTACCTTAACTGCTAAATCTCTCATTTAACCTGGATCAAATCTTCCCTGAATTTTGGTTGACTGGCCTCAATCAGTCAGGTTGGATTCAAACTCCAGTATCAGAGTGAAAATCTCCAAACCAGTAAACATGCAAATTGGAATTGTGATCTTCTAAAATTCACTCTTAAATGTTACTGTCCATTCATATCATTCCTCCTTGAGAAATTTGTAGGAGACCTTCTTTAGAGCTGATACAGTTCACCCTTTACTCCACCACCCACGCTCAGTGGCAGCAGAGTGTACTATCTACAAGGTGCACCACAGAAGTTCACCAAAGATCCTCAGACAGCACCTTCCAAACCCACGACCACTTCCATCTAGAAGGACAAGGGCAGCAGATACAAGGGAAGACCACCCCCTGCAAGCTCCCCTCCAAGCCACTCACCATCCTGACTTGGAAATATATCGCCGTTCCTTCAGTGTCAGGTCAAAGCCCTGGAATTCCCTCCCTAGCCGAAATGTGGGGATCTCTACAAGAGTTCATGAAGGCAGCCTATCACCACTTCTCCAGGGTAGAGATGTTAATAAGATTGAACTTGTCAGTGTCATCCACATTCCTGTGAGAGAATAAACAAAATATATTGGAAGAATAAAATAAACATTAAAGTCACCAAAGTCCTACTAGCACATAGGGCTGCTCTCCCATTGGAGAGAGATGACTGTGGGGTGGGTTGGGGTGGGGGGTGCAGGTTGCGGGGAGGGTGAGCGGTTTCACTGAGGGTCACCATGCCTCAGGGGAGAGGAGAGTCTTTCATGGTATCCTCAGCCGTTCTGGGAATTAAACCCACGCTGTAGGCATCACACTGCATCACAAACCAGCCAACTAAATGCTAAGATAATAAAATGTGAGGCTGGATGAACACAGCAGGCCAAGCAGCATCTCAGGAGCACAAAAGCTGACGTTTCGGGCCTAGACCCTTCATCAGAGAGGGGGATGGGGAGAGGGTTCTGGAATAAATAGGGAGAGAGGGGGAGGCGGACCGAAGATGGAGAGAAAAGAAGATAGGTGGAGAGGGTGTAGGTGGGGAGGTAGGGAGGGGATAGGTTAGTCCAGGGAAGACGGACAGGTCAAGGAGGTGGGATGAGGTTAGTAGGTAGATGGGGGTGCGGCTTGGGGTGGGAGGAAGGGATGGGTGAGAGGAAGAACCGGTTAGGGAGGCAGAGACAGGTTGGACTGGTTTTGGGATGCAGTGGGTGGGGGGGAAGAGCTGGGCTGGTTGTGTGGTGCAGTGGGGGGAGGGGACGAACTGGGCTAGTTTAGGGATGCAGTTGGGGAAGGGGAGATTTTGAAACTGGTGAAGTCCACATTGATACCATTAGGCTGCAGGGTTCCCAGGCGGAATATGAGTTGCTGTTCCTGCAACCTTCGGGTGGCATCATTGTGGCACTGCAGGAGGCCCATGATGGACATGTCATCTAAACAATGGGAGGGGGAGTGGAAATGGTTTGCGAGTGGGAGGTGCAGTTGTTTGTTGCAAACTGAGCGGAGGTGTTCTGCAAAGCGGTCCCCAAGCCTCCGCTTGGTTTCCCCAATGTAGAGGAAGCCACACCGGGTACAGTGGATGCAGTATACCACATTGGCAGATGTGCAGGTGAACCTCTGCTTAATGTGGAATGTCATCTTGGGTCCTGGGATGGGGGTGAGGAAGGTGGTGTGGGGGCAAGTGTAGCATTTCCTGCGGTTGCAGGGGAAGGTGCCGGGTGTGGTGGGGTTGGAGGGCAGTGTGGAGCGAACAAGGGAGTCACGGAGAGAGTGGTCTCTCCGGAAAGCAGACAGGTTTGGGGATGGAAAAATGTCTTGGGTGGTGGGGTCGGATTGTAAATGGCGGAAGTGTCGGAGGATGATGCGTTGTATCCGGAGGTTGGTAGGGTGGTGTGTGAGAACGAGGGGGATCCTCTTTGGGCGGTTGTGGCGGGGGCGGGGTGTGAGGGATGTGTTGCGGGAAATACGGGAGACGCGGCCAAGGGCGTTCTCGATCACTGTGGGGGGAAAGTTGTGGTCCTTGAAGAACTTGGACAACTGGGATGTGCGGGAGTGGAATGTCTTATCGAGGGAGCAAATGCGGCGGAGGCGGAGGAATTGGGAATAGGGGATGGAATTTTTGCAGGAGGGTGGGTGGGAGGAGGTGTATTCTAGGTAGCTGCGGGAGTCGGTGGGCTTGAAATGGACATCAGTTACAAGCTGGTTGCCTGATAGGTCCAGGAAGGTGAGGGATGTGCTGGAGATGGCCCAGGTGAACTGAAGTTTGGGGTGGAAGGTGTTGGTGAAGTGGATGAACTGTTCGAGCTCCTCTGGGGAGCAAGAGGCGGCGCCGATACAGTCATCAATGTACCGGAGGAAGAGGTGGGGTTTGGGGCCTGTGTAGGTGCGGAAGAGGGACTGTTCCACGTAACCTACAAAGAGCTGGGGCCCATGCGGGTGCCCATGGACACGCCCTTAGTCTGTAGGAAGTGGGAGAAATCAAAAGAGAAGTTGTTGAGTGTGAGGATGAGTTTGGCTAGGTGGATGAGAGAGTCGGTGGAGGGGAACTGGCCGGGCCTGCGGGACAGGAAGAAGCGGAGGGCCTTGATGCCATCTGCATGTGGAATGCAGGTGTATAGGGACTGGATGTCCATGGTGAAGATGAGGTGTTGGGGGCCAGGGAATTGGAAGTCCTGGAGGAGGTGGAGGGCGTGGGTGGTGTCACGGATGTAGGTGGGGAGTTCCTGGACCAAAGGGGAGAAAATGGAGTCCAGATAGGTGGAGATGAGTTCGGTGGGGCAGGAGCAGGCTGAGACGCAACTAAATGCTGCAGGGCGGGAGGAGGCTACGGAGTTAGGGAAGTGCAAGGGAACAGTGGGATTTGAAAACCAAGATGTGTGTGTCTTTTTTTAGATTGGTTGATTTATTGTTGTCAAATGTACTGAGCTAGAGTGAAAGGTGTTGTTTTGCGTGATCTACAGGCAGATCATAACATACAGACTGTATTAGGGTAATAGGACAGAGTGCAGACTACAGTGTTACAGTCACAGGGAAGGTACAGAGAGAAAAATCAGTATTAACATTTGAAAGGTCCATCCAAAAATCTAACAACAGTGGGGTAGAGGCTGTTTTTAAATCTGTTTGTATGTGTTTTCAAACTTGTGCATTTTCTGCCCAATGGGAGAGTTTGGAAGAGAGTATATCCAGGGTGGGAGGGGTCTGTGATTACGTTGGCTCCTTTCCCGAGGCAGTGTAGATAGAGTCAGCAGATGGAAGGCTGGTTTGTGTGAAGGACTGGGCTGTGTTTATGACTCTGTAGTTTCCTGAGTCTCGGGCAGAGCAGTTGCCTTAGCAAGCTGTGATGTATCTGGATGGGATGCTTTCTATGGTGCACCTATAAACATTGGTAAGACCTATTGTGGACATAACAAATTTCCTTAGCTTTCTGATGAAGTAGGGGCATGGTTGTGCTTTCATGAAATTTGAAAATGAACCTGGGTTTTCTCTTTAAATGGTGGTGTATCTCCCTCTGCAGCTGTGCCTTGGTTAATGTGAAGAAAGTATCTCTGGAGCTGGGGGGTAAATCTCCTCTCATCATCTTCAGTGACTGCGACTTAGTCAAAGCTGTGCGTGCGGTAAGAAGATTAACCTCAAAACTGTGGGTCTGAAGCGTTTAAGATGAGCAGGGCTCCTTCTGACGGAAGCCATTGTGCAGCCAACACACTGGGCTGAGGGTGGAGCTGTTTTCATATTCCATCGAACCTCACTTCTCATTGAGGAGAGTGGAGACTAACTCCAAATGGGGGTAGATGTGATGTCCCACCCGGACAGAGAGGAAATGGTTCCTTCTCCACACAGGGAAACACTGGACTGCAGGCTCAAAGCAGCACTTTCTGCTCATATCCTGCCCGTCCCTCAACCCATCCATTGCCGGATGTTGCACTGACTGTGTCCCTGGGTCTGGGCTGGCCTGATGGGGGAGGGGTGTGGGCCACAGCTGCTAAAGTTAACAAGAGACAGGAAGAACTGAGGAGAAGGCCAGGCAGCCAGGGTTCCTGCTTGGGTATTATTGTCCACCTGGTCCAATTATAAAGTACACCTGTAACTGTCAGATGAAGACGGGGCACATGAGGGTCATGATACACACCTTGTCTGAAAGACTTCTTAATGCCCAACATTCATACTGGCTCCTTGGAATAGTCAAAACTGCAGGTAACAGAAGTAAAGAGTTTCACCCTCACTGACTTAGAGTTGGGGAACTGCAATATTTGGATTGGAAGTAGATGGACTTAAAATGGAGACCAAGTGATAATGGGGTCAGAAACTCAACCCATGGTCACGTTGGACATGAGATTGGGAACAGTCACTTTCAGACGAAGGCTGGGGCTAGGGAGAGGGGTTTAGTCATGAGAACAGGACACAATGGTTTTGGCCTTCCCAATGTCCAGTTGGAGAATATTTCTGAAGGAATGATGGCCTGACTGTGCATTGAAGACTTTGGAACCAGACAGACTTTCACTAGAGATAGTAGGGACTGCAGATGCTGGAGAATCTGAGATAACAAGGTGTGGAGCTGGAGGAACACAGCAGGCCAAGCAGCATCAGAGGAACAGGAAGGCTGACATATCGGATCTAGACCCTTCATCAGAAATGACTTTCACTAGAACTGAGCAGGGAGTGCAGGGTTGTTTTGTTTTTATCATTGAATCATACCAAATGGCCAACTGGTTTGTCGCACTAGTGCTGATCCTTTGATTTGATGTGAAGGTGTCAGTGTTGGACTGGAGTGGACAAAATCAGAAGTCATGCAAAACCAGGTTATAGTCCAACAGGGCCATTTGAAATCATAAGCTTTCGGAGTACAGCTCCTCCATCGGGTGAACTCTTTGATAGGCTAGCCAGTTTTCTCCATTACCCCAATCTGCTCAAAGCCCTGAAAATATTACCCAATTTATTTATATATCCAATTCCCTTTCACGGTCAAAGCATTCCAAATGGCATCAATTAAGTCTCTAAAAATCCTCCCAGTCTGATTTTTTCACATTTATTTTTAATTGGTGAGCCACTCCTGCCTGTTACTGTCTCTCCAGCCAATGGGAACAGTTTCTTCTTGTGCACACTAAAACTTCATGATTTTGAACACCTCCGTGAAGCCTCCACACAGGCTGTTTCACTAACCTCTCCTCTCTGAACATAACTGAAGCCCCTCACGTCCTCCTGACATTGGGTCCTGATCTCATTCTGGTAAATCTCCACCACACCCTTTCCAAAACTATCCTTATGAAAGTGTCAGATGTAGAATTAAACACAATTCCCCATCAGAGGCTAACCCAGTCTTCTTAAACATGTCTAAAATAAGGTTCCGCAGAAATAGTTGGAGGATCTCAGCAGGTCTGGCAGCATCTGTGGAGAGAGAAACACAGTTTTAATTTAGAATTCTGAATAAGAATCATATTGGACTTCAAATGGTTTCCCCACAGATGCCAAGTTTCTCCAGAATTCTCTGCATCCACTCTTTTTGTTCTTTATTCTCTGATAATAAAACAATGAGGGCTGTGAGCTTTAACGATACAATCCCAGATCACTGAAGGAGTGATGGACGCTCCCTGATTCTGCCATGAACTGTTCATAATCTATAGAAATGCAGGTCAGTCTGACTGAACAGGAGGCTAGGCTGTAAGACTGCATTGCCTAAAGGTTATTGTTAGAGTAACTGATAATAATTCATTGGTCATGAGTTAAGACAAGTAATTAAAAATGAATCTGGATCATTTTTGGAGTAGGAGGAGAAGGAGGTAATCATTAATCTATGGGATAATCCTAAAAGTCCAACAGGTTAACTAATGTCTGTCCATGAATTCACTTGCTAGCCCTGGGTAACTGTCTGCGTGCAGTTTGCACATTCTCCCCGTGTCTGCGTGTGGTTTGCACATTCTCCCCGTGTCTGCGTTTGCACGTTCTCCCCATGTCTGCGTGCAGTTTGCACATTCTCCCCATGTCTGCATGCGGTTTGCACGTTCTCCCTGTGTCTGCGTTTGCACGTTCTCCCCATGTCTGCGTGCAGTTTGCACATTCTCCCCGTGTCTGCGTTTGCACGTTCTCCCCATGTCTGTGTGCAGTTTGCACATTCTCCCTGTGTCTGCTTGGGCTTCCTCTTGGTACTCCAGTTTCCTTGCACAGTCATGGATTGACAGCTAAATTGCCCAAAGTGTCCAGGGGTATGCAGGTTAGGTGGGCTAGCCATGAGAAATAGAAGGCTGCAGGGATGGGGTAGGGGGTTGAGTCTAGGTGGGGTGCTCTTTGGAGGGTCAGGGTAAACTAGATGGGCCAGATGGCCTGTTTTCATGCTGTAAGGTTTGTATGATTCTTTACCAGTCCTGGATCCATACGTAACTCCAGTCTAACATTGTGGCTGATATTGTGAGTGGGCGGTGACACCAGTCTATCAATATCAAAGGACCTGAACATATTACCTATCATACAAACACAGGAGAGAAGACGCCCTTTGACCCATCCTGCTAAAAATAGACTCTGGGGGTCCCTGATTTACCAACATCCAACTTATGAATGCTTGTACTTACAAACATAGTCCCACACAGGGCTGTAATTTTAAAGAACCAACTGGTTCAAATTGATTTACAAATGGACTCACGAACAGATCCACCCGAAACCCGCTCACTGCCTGTACCATCCATACTAAGTCCATAAGACCATAAGACATAAGAGCAGAAATTAGGCCATTCGGCCCATCGAGTCTGCTCCACCATTCAATCATGGCTGATAAGTTCCCCAAACTCATTCTCCCGTTTTCTTCCCATAACCCCTAATCCCCTTGATAATCAAGAGCCTATCTATCTCATTCTTAAATATACTCAATAACCTGTCCTCCACAGCCTTCTGTGGCAGTGAATTCAATATATTCTCCACTCTCTGGCCAAAGAGGTTGAGAACATAGAACATAGAACAATACAGCGCAGGACAGGCCCTTCGGCCCTCGATGTTGTGCCGACCTGTGAACTAATCTAAGCCCCTCCCCCTACACTATCCCATCATCATCTATCTGCTTATCCAAGGGCTGTTTAAATGCCCCTAATGTGGCTGAGTTAACTACATTGGCAGGCAGGGCGTTCCACGCCCTTACCACTCTCTGAGTAAAGAACCTGTCTCTGACATCTGTCTTAAATCTGTCACCCCTCAATTTGTAGCTATGCCCCCTCGTACAAGCCGACGTCATCGTCCTCGGAAAAAGACTCTCTCTGTCCACCCTATCTAATCCTCTGATCATCTTGTATGTCTCTAAATCCCCTCTTATCCTCCTTCTCTCCAATGAGAACAGACCCAAGTCCCTCAGCCTTTCTTCGTAAGACCTTCACTCCAGACCAGGCAACTTTCCGGTAAATCTCCTCCGCACCTTTTCCATTGCTTCCACATCCTTCCTGTAATGGGGCGACCAGAACTGCATGCAATATTCCAAATGAGGCCGCACTAGCATTTTGTACAGTTGCAGCATGACATCACGGCTCCAGAACTCAATCCCTCTACCAATAAAACCTAACACACCGTAAGCCTTCTTCACAGCACTATCAACGTGGGTGGCAACTTTCAGGGATCTATGTACATGGACACCAAGATCCCTCTGCACATCCACACTGCCAAGAATCTTTCCATTGACCCAGTAATTTGCCTTCCCATTATTCTTCCCAAAGTGAATCACCTCACGTTTATCCGCATTGAACTCCATTTGCCACCTTTCAGCCCAATTCTGCAGTTTATCCAAGTCTCCCTGCAACCTGCAACATTCTTCCACACTGTCCACCACACCACCGACTTTAGTGTCATCTGCAAACTTACTAACCCATCCACCAATGCCTGCGTCCAGGTCATTTATAAAAATGACAAACAGCAGTGGTCCCAAAACAGATCCTTGAGGCACACCACTAGTGACCTGACTCCAGGTTGAATATTTTCCATCAACCACCACTTGTTGCCTTCTTACAGAAAGCCGGTTACTAATCCACACTGCTAAATCTCCCTCAATCCCGTGCCTCTGTATTTTCTCCAATAGCCTACCATGTGGAACCTTATCAAAGGCTTTACTGAAGTCCACATACACCACGTCAATTGCCCTCCCCTCATCCACATGCTTGGTCACCTTTTCAAAAACCTCAATGAGGTTTGTGAGACACGACCTGCCCTTGACAAATCCATGTTGACTATCTCCAATCAAATTGTTGCTTGCTAGATGAGTATAAATCCTATCTCTTATAATCCTTTCCAAAACTTTTCCTACAACAGACGTAAGGCTCACAGGTCTGTAATTACCTGGGTCATCCCTACTGCCCTTCTTGAACAAGGGCACAATATTTGCAATCCTCCAATCCTCTGGTACTAAACCTGGAGACAATGAAGACTCAAAGATCAAGGCCAAAGGCTCCGCCATCTCCTCCCTAGGTTCCCAGACAATCCTCAGAAAAATTCCATCTGGCCCAGGGGATTTATCTACCTTCACACCTACTCGAATTGATCACACCTCTTCCTTACTAACCTCAATCCTTTCAATTCTAGTAGCCCGTAACTCAGTCTTCTCCTCTACAATATTCTTCTGTTCCTCAGTGAAAACAGATGAGAAATAATCAGTTAACACCTCTCCGATCTCCACAGGGTCCACGCACAACTTCCCACTTCTGTCTTTGACTGGCCCTATTCCTACCCTAGTCATCCTCTTATTCCTCACATACCTATAGAAAGCTTTAGGGTTCTCCTTTATTCTACCTGCCAATGTCTGCTCAAGCCCCCTCCTTGCTCTTCTTAACTCTCTCTTTAAATCCTTCCTTGCTAATCTGTAACTCTCCATCGCCTCATCTGAACCATCTTGTCTCATCGTCACATAAGCCTCCCTCTTCCGCTTAACAAGAGACACAATTTCTTTAGTAAACCACGGTTCCCTTACCTTATCACTTCCTCCCTGCCTGACAGGGACGTACCTATCAAGGACACGCAATATCTGTTCCTAAACCAGCTCCACATTTTGATTGTCCCCATCCCCTGCATTTTGCTAACCTATTCTATATCTCCTAAGTCTTGCCTAATCGCATTATAATTGACTTTCCCCCATCTATAACTCTTGCCCTGTGACATGTTCCTATCCCTTTCCATCGCTAAACTAAACGTAACTGAATTATGGTCACTCTCTCCAAAGTGCTCACCTACCACTAAATCACCTGGCCTGGATCATTGCCAAGTACCAGATCCAGTGTGGCCTCTCCTCTTGTCGGCCCTTCGACATACTGAGTCAGGAAACCCTCCTGCACACATTAGACAAAAACTGATCCACCCGACATACTAGAGTTATAGCATTTCCAGTCAATGTTGGGGAAGTTAAAGTCTCCCATAATGACTACCCTGTTCCTTTCACTCCTGCCCAGAATAGTTTTGCCGATCCTCTCCTCCACATCCCTGGAACTTTGCGGAGGCCTATAAAAAACTCACAGCAGTGTGACCTCTCCTCTCCTGTTTCTGACTTCAGCCCATACCACCTCAGTAGACGAGTCCTCATCAAATGTTCTTTCAGCCACTGTTATACTGTCCTTGACTAACAAAGCCACACCTCCCACTCTTTTACCACCTTCCCTGACCTAATTGAAAGATCTAAACCCGGGAACCTGCAACATCCATTCCTGACCTTACTCTATCCACGTCTCCAAAATGCCCACAACATCGAAGTCCCAGGTACCTATCCAAGCTGCAAGCTCACCTACATTATTCCGGATACTCCTGGCGGTGAAGTAGACACATTTCAACCCAGCTTGCTGTCTGCCAGCACACTCCTGTGACAGTGAGGTCCTGTCCATGTCCTTTCTACGCTCATCCTCCTGTGTACTAGAACTATACCTCAGTTTCCCATCCCCCTTCTGAGCTCGTTTAAATCCACCCGAATGGCACTAGCCAATTTCCCACCCAGGATATTCGTGCCCCTCTGGTTCAAGTGGAGACCGTCCTGTTTGTAGAGGTCCCACCTTCCCCAGAATGAGCCCCAATTGTCCACGTACCTGAAGCCCTCCCACCTGCACCATGCCTGCAGCCACGTGTTCAGCTGAAATCTCTCCCTGTTCTTTGCCTCGCTATCACGTGGCACGGGTAACAAACCAGAGATGACCACTCTGTTTGTTCTAGCCCTCAGCTTCCACCCTAGCTCCCTGAAATCCTGCCTGACATCCCTATCCCTCTTTCTACCTATGTCGTTGGTGCCTACGTGGACCACGACTTGGGGCTGGTCACCCTCTCCCTTCAGGACCCCAAAGGCACGATCCAAGACATCACAGACCCTGGCACCTGGTAGGCAACACACCAACCGTGAGTCTCTTTCGTTCCCGGCAAATCTTCTATCAGTCCCTCTTACTACTGAGTCCCCAATGACTAACACTCTCTTCCTATCCCCCCTTCCCTTCTGTGCAAGAGGGACAGACTCTGTGCCAGAGACCTGCACCCCAGTGCATGCTCCTGGTAAGTCGCTCCCCCCAACAGTATCCAAAACGGTATACTTGTTTTTCAGGGGAACAACCACAGGGAATCCCTGCACCGACTGCTTTTTCCCCCTTCTAACAGTTACCCATCTTTCTTCATGCTTAGGAGTAACTACTTCCCTGAAACTCTTGTCTATCACAGTCTCTGCCTCCCAAATGATCCAAAATTCATCCAGCTCCCGCTCCAGTTCCCTAACGCGGTCTTGGAGGAGCAAGAGTTGGGTGCACTTCCTGCAGACGAATTTGGATGGGACACTAATGGCGTCCTTCACCTCAAACATCATGCAGGAGGAACAGTCCTCTCCCTGCACTACCATCCCTGCTAGATTCTCCTTATCTCCGTTCTAAAAGGTCTTTCCTTTACTCTAAGGCTGTGCCCTCGGGTCCTAGTGTCTCCTACCAATGGGAACATCTTCCCATCATCCCCTCTGTCCAGGCCATCCAGTATTTTGAAAATTTCAATTCGATCCCCACCTCATCCTTCAAAACTCCAATGAGTATATAGTCCCAGAGTCCTCAAATGTTCCTCATATGTTAAACTTTTCATTCCTGGGATCATTCTCGTGAACCTCCTCTGAACCCACTCCAGGGCCGGTACATCCTTCCTGAGATATGGGGCCCAGAACGAGCCCCACCTTTCTGCACTAGACCCATAGCCTTGAATGTTATGAAGGTTGTGAGGTTTCCTGCCTCAATACCCCTCCCAGGCAGTGTGATGGCTATTCATGTCAATGTACATTTAACATTTGCTTTCTCTGTAGGGAATGGGGGCTGTGTTTTTCAACAAGGGAGAGAACTGTATCGCTGCTGGTCGGCTTTTCGTCGAAGAATCTATTCATGATCAGTTTCTGCAAAAAGTGGTGAGTCTGACAGTTCTCTGCCTATTCAGTAAAGTTCAGTATTAGACAGTGGTTCAACTCAGAATGTAGAGCAAAACTTAATCCCCACTTTGTCTCAACGCAGGATCGGTGCAGAATCACTTTCTCCCTCAGACACTAACATCAGACACTCAATCCCATTCCAGGATTTAAACAAAACGTGATGCCAGTTTGTTCACCATGGTTGTCAGTCACTGAATAACAAAAGAATATATGTTTGTTACGCAAAATATATAAATTTAAAAGACAATCTGGAAACAAGAAAAAGAACGATCTAATGCTTTTTCTCCCCAGCAATATCCTTGTTATATCTGAAAATTCAGCAGAGAATGTTCCTGATTTGGATAATAATCCTCCCCTTTACTGGACTGATTCTGTAACATGCATTTGAGTGTGTTTTGTTGGAGGAGGAGAGTGTTGTAGCCAGATTTTTTTCAATCTATGGAGGAAAACAAATTCTTCAACAAAAAATTGCGTGGAATATGATTGTTCTGGAAATCCCTGTGTGCTTAATGTAAATTATAATATTAGTTTCAATATTGAATAGAAATAGTGATGTGGGGATTGCTACTGGAAAATGAAAATGCTACGTGAAGATACCTTTTTATTTAAGGGGCAGTATGAAGCTTGATGAAGGCTTATGGTGTATTCTTATGATTTTACAGTCAAGGTAAACAAGATTTTAGTTTTCAATTTAGTAAAGTTAACGTGCTTTCTTTTCAAGGAATTCTGTGAATTAACTATAACCTGGTGAGGTAGTTCCTGAAGAGGTTGAGCTTTTTTTAAACAATAAAGGGGCCAGAGGACTGAAGCAGGTTGCAATTCTGAAGAAAAGATCCATGCCAGCAGAAAAACAGTATAATTTTGGCAGTGTCCAGCCCACCAGAGCTGGAAAAAAGTCTTCAGATGTTTTTGTGGCCCCATAGACAGAGCTGGAAAATCAGTCAGACCACCCCTTAACCTTCTAAGTCCAAGAGAAAACAGGCTTACTTTGTATAATCTCTCCTCATAACTTAACCCCTGAAGTCCAGGTACCATTCTTGTAAACCGATGTTGTACTCCCTCCAAGGTGGGATCCTTCCTGAGGTGTGGTGCCCACTTCGGCTCACGGTACCCCACGTGGACTGTAACCAGGGTTTTGTGTAACTGCAGCATGACTTCTGCATCCTTGTAGTCCAATCCACCAACATCCCATTAGCTTTGTTAATTGCTTTCTGCACCAATTTGTTTAAAGGCTGATGCACCTGAACCCCAAGTCTCTTTAGACATCCACAGTATTTAACTTCGTGCCATCTAGAAACTCCACTAATATATCCTTCTGAGTCCAATGTGAGTCTTCTTAAGAATTCAGTTCTATCCTCCTTTCTTTGTTACTATCTGACAGGTTGAAGAAGTAAAGAAAATGAAGATTGGTGACCCTTTGGACAGGTCAACAGACCATGGACCTCAGAACCATAAGGCCCACCTGGACAAACTGATTGAGTATTGCGCTACAGGGGTGAAGGAAGGGGCCACGCTCGCATATGGAGGGAAGCACGTCCCGAGACCGGGTGTGTGAATGTAGCAGAGTTTACACAAACAATAATCTCAGCATCCAGACAAATCCCACGTGTCCCTGTGACATATTTCTGATCAAAAATAATATGAAATTCTTTAGCGCCTTTCAAAAACTTGCAGCATCCCATAGTAAAATAGAGCCTTTCCAGCGCTTAATGAAGTATTGTCATTGTTTGTATTCAGGAAGATAGATGTTTAGTTGTGCATAACATGATCCCACAATCTGTGCTCTAGCAATGTCTCAATACCATGTGTTCATGCTGTTGATTCAGGCAGAAATGATTACTATGAAAAACGGCACTTTCAACAGTGCAGCGCTCCCTCAGCACTGACCCTCCGACAGTGCGGGACTCCCTCAGCACTGACCCCCCGACAGTGCGGCGCTCCCTCAGCACTGACTCTCCGACAGTGCGGCACTCCCTCAGCACTGACCCTCCGACAGTGCGGGACTCCCTCAGCACTGACCCTCCGACAGTGCGGGACTCCCTCAGCACTGACCCTCCAACAGTGTGGCACTCCCTCAGCACTGACCCTCCGACAGTGCGGGACTCCCTCAGCACTGACCCTCCAACAGTGTGGCACTCCCTCAGCACTGACCCTCTGACAGTGCGGCACTCCCTCAGCACTGACCCTCCGACAGTGTGGTGCTCCCTCAGTACTGACCCTCCGACAGTGCCCACTCCCTCAGCACTGACCCTCCAACAGTGCAGCACTCCCTCAGCACTGACCCTCCGACAGTGTGGTGCTCCCTCAGTACTGACCCTCCGACAGTGCCCGCCCCCTCAGTACTGACCCTCTGACAGTGCGGCGCTCCCTCAGCACTGACCCTCCGACAGTGCGGCACTCCCTCAGCACTGACCCTCTGACAGTGCGGTGCTCCCTCAGTACTGACCCTCCAACAGTGCAGCACCCCCTCAGTACTGACCCTCTGACAGCGCGGCACTCCTCATGACTGATCGTCCGACAGTGTGGCACTCCCTCAGTAGTGACCTTCTGACAGTGCAGCACTCCCTCAGTACTGACCGTCCGACCCAACATAGGCTTAGAGTAAATGTCCTTCTGCACTATCTCCCATTGTAGATTCCCAGGACAGGGACGGTATATTTTTTGTACAGTCACTGTGAGTTTCTGGTTCTTTTACAGGGTTTTTCTTTGAACCAACTGTTTTCACTGATGTACAGGACAATATGTTCATTGCGAAGGAGGAATCCTTTGGCCCGATCATGATTATCTCCAAATTTCAAGATGGGTAGGTTCTCTCAAACTGCCTGCTCCACACTCACCACAAAAGAGATAAATGTTAGCAGCACAGGGCGGAGAGGAAGGTAGATGCTTTAAATGTTTAATAGCTGTACTGATGAGTCTGCTCTGGGTTGGAGTGTGAATCACATTCTACAGCATAGGGTGACTTCAGTGTTGTGAAGTGATGTTGTTGTGCTGACCCTGGGTTTTATTTCAACAGGGATCTGGAAGGGGTCCTGAGTCGAGCCAATAACACTGAGTATGGTTTGGCTTCAGGCGTGTTCACCCGCGATCTCAGCAAAGCTCTCTACGTCAGTGAGAAGCTACAGGCTGGAACTGTCTTCATTAACACCTACAACAAAACTGATGTCGCTGCACCATTCGGGGGATTTAAGCAGTCTGGCTTTGGCAAGGATCTAGGTAGGGTATCTGCCCAGGAGAATTAGGAACGCCTCTTGGGTCGGGACTGCTCTACTGTTACAAGCCAAACAGTGAAAGGTCCACCCCAGGTGTCACAGTGTTATAGGGAAGAGTGTGCTGAATATCCCACTGCACTGTCCCAAAAACAGCCACAGCATTTGGAAATTCCCAATGCAAAGCCCCACATTGACCAATTTACCCAACAGACTGCCACTTAGCCAAAAAGTAACTCATAGCAGATCCTCTTGTAACAGGAAGATAACTCTATTTGTTGTAACATTCTGTACTTAGCTTTAACAAGAGCAGTGATTTTTTAAAAAATCAGATTCATACAACCTAAACTATACCGCTTCAAAACACCCAGCACAGATTGGATCCTGGTTAGGGAAGGTGGAAGTTAGCTAGTTTAAGAAAAATGCTGTGTGTGGGAATAGAGCCTGGCTCCAAACCATAAGGCGCAGTGCCTCCTTTGCTTTGAATGTTAAGAATCCCGACCTGAAATGTCAGCAATCCTGCCCCTCTGATGCTGCTTGGCCTGCTGTGTTCATCCAGGTCTACACCTTGTTATCTCATTCTAAAATGAAAGTTTACTTTATTGGAGTGAGGTGATGGCCCAGTGCTATTATTGCTGGATGGTTAATCCGGAGACCCAGATAATGTTCTGGAGCCAGGTTTGAAGCCCACCACAACAAATGGTGGAATTTGAATTCAATAAATATCTGGAATTAAGAACATACTGATGACCACAAAACCCCTTTGCCAATTGTCAGGAAAAACCCCATCTGGTTCACTAATGCCCTTTAGGGAAGGAAACTGCCATCCTTACCTGGTCTGGCCTACATGTGACTCCAGATCCAAAGCAATGTGGTTGACTCTGAGCTGCCCTCTGGGCAATTAGGGATGGACAATAAATGCTGCCTGATTAGTGATACCCTCATCCTGTGTATTAATAATTTAAAAAAATGAAGAGTGGACATTACTGGCTGGGCCCAGCATTTATTGCCCAACCCTTATTTTCCCCCTTGAGAAGGTGGGGGTGTGCTGCCTTCTTGACCCGCTGCAGCCCATGTGCTGTGGGTTGACCCACAATGCCCTTAGGGAGGGAATTCCAGGATTCTGATCCAGTGGCATTGAAGAAACAGCGATATATTTCCAAGTCAGGATGGGGAACGGCCTGGAGGGGAACTTGCAGGGGGTGGTGTTCCCATGTATCTGCCGCCCTTGTCCTTCCAGATGGAAGTGGTCGTGGGTTTGGGAGATCGCTCAATAGTGGGGATGTTGCACAGTGACTTCAACTGGTTTGTTTCAAGTACAGTGATTCGGAACAGCCTCACAATTTTCTCAAAATGTGTGGCTCCTAGCTGTTCCCCCTTTCCACCTCGCCCTCCCCGCTCATGTAACTGAAGTGCTCCCTGGTAGTAGTCCTGTGGGGTAAAAGGGTTCACTCATGTCCTTGTCATTCTGGAACCAAAGCATTGACGTACAGGCCAACCCTGCTGTAATTGAATGGCAAGGGTCAGCTATGTGTTTGAGGGTCAGAATGGCCTCCATCCTGTTCCTCAACTGATGGCAGAAGGAGATGAGATGAGGTAGCATCACTTTCTGCTGATGGATCACTGCTGTTTACAGTATAGTTTCTATCCCTCTCTTATTCTACAGGGCAAGAAGCTCTGAATGAGTACCTGAGGACCAAAACGGTCACCATTGAATATTAGCGATGGATTGGAAACAGAAAAAGAAGCAAAACTGTTTGTTCCAGAGACTCTTGTCACTTTCTGATAAAGGAATGAATACCCAGACGAACATTTGCTAATAATCAATAATAATGCAATTCTAGTGACACCTCTGATCCCATTCCCAGATATTTGGCCAATTGGTGGAAACCTGGAATTAAATGGATTGCTCTCTGAAAGGTCCAGAACAGAGTTGATGGGCTAAATGACCACTTTCTGTCCAGCGCCATTCTCTGAGAACTATTGTTGTTGTTGCCATCATTGATTTAGCTCTGAATACAAAATCTTTGGCCTTAGCTCCTCCACACTTGTACAATCAGCAGAAGACAATCATCATTTAAATACCAGACAAAGGAGGAAGCCATGGGGCAGATTCTAAAGGTGGACAATAAACATTGACCCAGCCAGTGACCCTCACAATTAACTGACAGATTTTTGAAAAATGCCCTTGAGCTTTCACTGTGACCCTCTCACCCTCATTATACCCTCTCCCACCCTCTCCCATCAGGCAGGAGATACAAAAGTTTGAAAACACATACTAACAGATTCAAGAACAGCTTCTTCCCTGCTGTTATCAGGCTCATCAACTGACTTCTCATATTACTGTTAATCTTTCTCTGCACAGTCTCTGTCTTCTCAAAACTTTTAAACCTTCTCTGTAGCTGTAACGGTATTATCTGCATTCTTTTCTACTACCCTGATTTACTTATGTAAGATGTGATTTGTCTGGACTCCTCACTGTATCGCAGTGCATGTCACAGAAATAAATCAAATAACCTCAATTTCACTGACACAGCTTCGCTCCATATCTCTTGCTGCCCTCTTCCAACAAGAATCTTGGCATGTCCAACGTCCACGTATCTTTGAGAATTCTTGTTTTCAACTCTCCGTTGTGTGAAGAATTGCTTCCTGACATCAGTCCTGCTCAGCTTGGTTTTAAATTTAAGGTAACATCATTTTGTTCTGGCCTCCTGACTCCCAGAACCAAACCCACCACACATTCTCTCTGTCGATGCTATCAACTCTTTAGTTTCTCTTGAACATCTCAGTTGCACCATCCTCGTGCTCCAGTCCACTTTCTGCACATACATCACCTCCCCCTCCACCTTTAGTCCTCCCTCTCCAGCCACGCCTTCTCTCTCCACAGCTTTATCTTTCTTGCCCTCCCTCCCCATACTTTCTGCTCCCGCTCTTCCCCACTCTCTCTTCCTGGATGGTTCTCCCCTCCCCCCGCCCCCGCGACTCTCTCTCTCTACCTTTGTCCTCCCCGTAGTATTCCATACTCACATGTTCCCTCCCTCCTATCTGCTGTGAGTGCTTGCTCAGAGCCTATCAGGTAAAGTCAAATAAGCACCCCGATTCCACTCCTCTCTCCTCTCCCTTTCCTCCCCCCTTCCCTCCGCTCCTCTTTCCTCTCCCTTTCCTCCCTTCTTCCCTCCTCTCCCCCTCCCCTCTCTCACCTTTCTTCACCAAACAGGAGTCAATAGCCTGCACTCTGCTTCCATTCCCTTCTCCATCCCAGTGATCAAGGCTAATGACTGTATCCCAAGCCAGATATCAGATTTGAACCTGGGATCTTCCTACTCAATGTGACTGAGTGAATTATAGAAGCAGACTGTATGAGGACCCGTCCAGCCATTTGGCCCATCGATCCTGTGCTGCTTGCTCTCCCAGGTAATGCTCTCAGACTTGAATTATGTGATTTCATTTCAACCCTTGGATCTTACCCAATGTGGAGCCCAGGAATGTACCAATTGGGATCCAGTCATATTCACTGGACAAGAGGTCATCCACTGGAGAAAGGACAGTGATTGGATGGTCAGACAATCCCTTGCTATACCTGGCCATTTGTACCTCTCAGAGGATTCTCGGAGATCCCTGGTGTGAATCAGATGATTTGCAAATCCGTTTTCACCCCGACCTGCAGAACCATGCTCCCTTTTGCACTGCACAGTCCCTGTCGATGATTTTTACGTGATGTTCAATAGTTTGGTAATAAATGTAGTTTAATTAGATTTATTCTGCATTTGCTTTCTTGAACAATAGTAGTGTCTCAGTACCACAGCACAGAAGGCAGCCATTCGGCCCATCTTGTCTACGGTGTCTCTCCACATGAGGATCACACCCAGCACCTTCTCCCTATCACTGTGCACATTGCTTTAATCTCATTCTCTTCAGAAAATCTTGATTAAACCTGTGTCCACCAGACGAACAGGCAGGGCGTTCCTGATCCTTACCACTCGATGTATTAAGAAACTTTCCTCATATCACTTTTGCCAGTGTAATTCCATGACTGTGTAATGACAGTATTCACACTGTGTCATTATAATGTTCACTATTTTGTGAAGAAAGACAGTTTGTCTTTGATGTGGGCAAGCCATCTTACAAATTGGCTTTCAGAAATCACATGACTACGTGAAATCACATGACTATACTTGAGGATTCAGCTGGTATTTGGTTCAGACTGTAATTATCTCAGGAAGAAAATGTGATTTGAAATTGATGAATGTACCCCAGGGCATATATAGAAACTGTTTGATACTGGTTCACCTTCAGTTGTGAATAGATTTTCCTAGCCCACTGTAACCTGACAATATGAGACATTCAAGATGATGACTAATACAGTTCGAAAAGTTAATTGCCTCAACAACACAAATGGATTGGAGCTGTACTCCAGGCCTAGACCAATCTCATGCTTAATATGAAAGTATGATGCAACAGTATTGGTATAGCAGCCAGTTAGTATTTATATCTGTATAAGACAGACTGTGACAAATAGCCCAGCTCACAGCCACCACCCCCCCAACACACACCCCCCCCCCCCCCCCACCCCCCCACACCCACATCCCCAGGAACAGCACTGAAAGACACCAACAGAGATAGGGTCCTCAACCCAAGGCAGCACAAGGAGGAAGGCAGTATACCAAAATCAATTGATGTCCTACTCAAAAACTCGGCGATCTGCAAGTGCTGAATCCTCAGAACAAGCAATGAGAACGTTTCTGCCTCAGCCAAATTCTACTGAGTCGACATGACTACAAGAGCTATCATAGCTGCACTATCAGGCTTCCATGTTCAACCTCTTCATGCATTAACATAAGCCTTTGAGCAATCCAGGCCCATGATGATCACAGAGACTGATCTTGCATTCACCTTTATAAATATCCTTCCTCATGACCTCCTTGTAATCTCTGTGTATGTATGTTTTAGATAATAACTTTATCACTTTTACTGGAGTAAAACCAGTAATTGTTCTAAAATAAACTCACCTTCATCTTGTCCAATACAAAGCCTTGCCATGGCCTCTATTTTCGAATTGAAAACAGTCACAAGCTAAAAGGGGCATAGAAGTTGGCCGTACGAATTCATGGGTTCCCTGACGCCTCTGAACGCAGGCCTGGTATTGTCAAGATGTTTAATAGTTGTAAATATCTCAATAATGCTGCCCACACCCCGTCCTCGCTCTTTCTGTCTTCTGTCTGAATACAAAACAGCCAGTCTGAGAAATGGCTTCTCAATTAAACCGGCCTTTCTCTGGAAACTGAGAGAAAATTTTCTTAAGGTTGGCAACTGCACGATTTAAACTGAAACTTTCAGGTTAACACCATTTCAGACTAAAGTAAATTTGTACGTGTTTACAAACTGTACCATTTTACCCAACATAGAATGTTGTGCCGTGGAATAATCCTAATCCAAAAATAAAATAACCTAACCTACATTCCCCTCAATTCACTGCTGTCCATGTGCATGCCCAGCAGTCGCTTAAATGTCACTAATGATTCCGCTTCCATGACTATCACTGGCAAACTATTCCATGCGCTCACAACTCACTGGGTGAGGAAAATGCGTGCATTGAGTCCTCTGTACCTCAGTATTCCAGGATCACTGTCTCCTTTCCACATTATTCCAGGATCACTGTCTCCATAACACATTATTCCAGGGTCACTGTCTCCATTCCACATTATTCCAGGATCACGGTCTCCATTCCGCATTATTCCAGGATCACTGTCTCCATTCCACGTTATTCAAGGCGCAGATAAGATTCACCCTGGATTGCTGAGAGAGGTGAGGGACCAAATTGCAGACACATTGTCAGAAATTGCCCCTGGCCTCTCTGAACACAGGATTAGTCCTGGCGGAACTGGAGAATTGTAAATGTGACACTGTTGTTTAAGAAAGGGACAAAGGATAACCCAAGAAACGACAGAGCTGTCAACCTGGCATTAATAGTGAGAAACTGATGGAGGCCGAATTACAGGATAAGGTAAATATACACTCAGCCAAAAATAAGTCAATGCTAGACAGTCAACAGGGCTCTGTTAAGGGCGGGTCCTGTCTGACAAATGTAAAAGAGTTCTTGGAAGAGGTGACACAGGCAGTGGGTGAGGGCAGCGCTGTAGATATGGCATGTTTGGACTTTCAGAAAGTATTTGATACAGTTCCCCATGGCAGGTTGTTTAGCAAATTAGAAATGCCTGGGACTGATGGTTCCTTGGCAACTTGGATTTGAAGTTGGCTAAAAGATAGGGCAGGGATAGATGGGCATTTCTCAGATTGGAGACAAGCTGAAAGTGGTGTTCCCCAGGGATGAGTGTTGGGACCCTTGCTTTTCTTGATTTATGTCAACAATTTGGAGATGAGTGTTGAGAGCAAAATCCATAAATTTGCAGACTAAGCTGGGGAGAATAGTGAATGGTGAGGGTGATGCTGAGTGACTTCACAGGGACAGTGAGAAGTTGGTGAAAAGGGCAGACACACGGCAGAAGAGTTTCGATGCAGAGAAATGTGAGGTACTGCTATTTAGTAGATGAAACATGGAGAGACAATACAGGCTCAATGGTACCACTTTGAGGAGAGCACAACAGCAGAGAGGCCCTGGGGTTCATGTACGTGATTCTCTGAAGGTGGCCAGGCAAGTTGAAACATTTGTGAAAAAAGTTTATTGGCTCATTGAGTTTACACATCAAGCCATAGAGTATAAAAGCAAAGAAGTGATGTTACTCTTCTACAAGTGATTGGCCAGACCACATTTGGAGTATTGTTTTCTGTTCCAGACACCTTGTTTAAGGAAAAGCCCTGGAGGAATAAAAGATTTTAGATACAAGGAAAGATTAGAGAAATTGAGCTTATTTTCCTTGGAGCAGGGAAGATTAAAAGGTGACTGATGGAGATGTTCAGAACAATTTTGACGGGGTCAAGAAAGATATTCAGTTCCCACCAATTGGTAGGTCAGTGACTAAGAGTCACAATTTCAAGATTGTCAGTGAGAGAGCTCGGGGAGAGATGAAGAGAAACTTGTTTACTCAGAAAGTCGTTAGGATTTGGAATGCACTGCCTGGGAGAGTAGGGGAGATGGATTCCACGCGAGCTTTCAAAAGAGAGCTGGATAGAAATTGCAAAGGGATGACTTTACAGAGATCGGGCTGGAGACTGGGATTATTGGGTAGCTCTTTTGGGAGCTGGTACAGACATAATGCGTCGAATGGCCTCCTTTTGTACTGTAAAAATGTGTGATTCTAAGATCAGGGTCAGTGCCACTCGTTATTCCAGGACTCAGAGTCTCTCTTGGTTGGCTGCAGACTGTCACAATCAGATTTATTCTGGCAAATGGGAAAGCAGGGCTCTCAAACCACTTTTAGAAAAGGCAGCAATTCCCATGGAGCAGCGAAATCTGGGAATTACTGGAAAGAATTGGCAATTGACTCCCATTTCACTGCTAATTTTGGTAATGGTATGAATTTATAGATACATTGTAAATTCATGGCAGAATCCGAAGCATCAATATGTTCATGCTTTGAAACATACATTATAATGATAACTCACAATAACCTTCTTAAGAAAAATTAACACCACGCAAATATTTCTATTAATCAAATATTGTAGGTAGTAGAAGGTAGAAGTCTTGTTGAGAGAACTCCGTTGCAGTTTCTCAGGATTATGCTCAATAAGGAGCTGCTCTGGGAGGGTGAGGCTGACACGTATTGATACGCAGACACAGCAAGTTCCTGACATAAAGATGATGCAGGATGGAAACGAGCCAGAGATTACACATGCTATCCATCACACAGCCCTGTTCTTATTCCTTATATCCACATGTGCTGTCACACAGGGGCTAGAAATCTTTGTGAACAAGGTAATTCAGCTGTTGCTCCGAGCCACTCACATCCCTCAACATTCACCACACTTGGACAGTACTGAGGGAGTGCTGCACTGTCAGAGGGTCAGTACTGAGGGAGCGGGCACTGTCAGAGGGTCAGTGCTGAGGGAGTGGGCACTGTCAGAGGGTCAGTGCTGAGGGAGTGGGCACTGTCGGAGGGTCAGTGCTGAGGGAGTGAGCACTGTCAGAGGGTCAGTGCTGAGGGAGCGCCACACTGTCAGTGAGTCAGTATTGAGGGAGTGCTCCACTGTCGGAGGGTCAGGAACGAAGGAGTGCCGCGCTGTCGGACGGTCAGTGCTGAGGGAGCGCCGCGCTGTCGGACGGTCAGTGCTGAGGGAGCGCCGCACTGTCGGAGGGTCAGTGCTGAGGGAGCGCCGCACTGTCGGAGGGTCAGTGCTGAGGGAGCGCCGCACTGTCGGAGGGTCAGTGCTGAGGGAGTGCCGCACTGTCGGAGGGTCAGTGCTGAGGGAGTGCCACACTGTCGGAGGGTCAGTGCTGAGGGAGTGCTGCACTGTCGGAGGGTCAGTACTGAGAGAGCGCTGCACTGTCGGAGGGGCAATGGTGAACATGGTGTTCTGAGGGGGCTGTTTATTTGTTCATGGCTATGTTACTGTTTCTGGAGCTTTCTCTGTGCACTCTTTGCCACATTCCAGCAGTGTATCCAATTTGAAAATTCGCCATTGGCTGAGAAAAGTCTCGATATGTCTTGATGTTTTGAGTTTGTTTGGAAAAACATGTTCTTTCTTCCAGTTTAAATGTAAAGTGATCCGGTGGGGAATATTTCAGCTTCTCAATCAGTGTTTGTGCTACATTAAAGTTTGCAGCCATTCCACATTTTTGTAGCCCCTTCCCTTGGGAAATATGGAATCCCTGATTAGAGGTGTTTGTGTCATTAGGGCTGATCACCTTGCAGTGAAAGAACTGATCTCCAGGTTACACAAACAAGCCCAAACTGTTCCCCTCGCAACAGCCCACCACCAGATCAATCTCTGCTGCTGAGGAAATCAACGTGAGCAATATCAACACTTTCCTTTTCAATTCACCAGAACCGGTTGGAGGTAATGGCCTCCGAATAGCGGTGTTATCACTGGTGCATTAATCCAGAGACCGTCATAACGTACTGGGGGACCCAGGTTTGAATCCTGCCACAACAGTAGGTAGAATTTGTGTTCCATAAAAATTTGGAATGAATGATAACCATGAATCCATTATCGAGAAACACGCATCTGGTTCACTAATGTCCTTTAGGGTAGGAATCTGCCCCCCTCAGCTGGTCTGGCCTTTGTGTGATTCCAGGCCAACAGCAATGTGGTTGACCATTAACTGCCCTCTGGGTAATTAGGGATGGACAATAAATGCTACCTGGTCAGTGACGCCCTCATCCCATGAATGATTTAAAAGAGAAGGGAATTTTTGCAAAGACTACGTTAAGTCAGTGCAAGCTAATACTGCAGCATGGGCACTAGGAGGCAGCGGTGCACCATGTGCTGATTTGCAGCCATTCGCTGTTTGAGACTGAGTAAGGGGCAGGGTTTGTAATCTGCGTTTTACCCCAAACAGCCCCTGAAGCATTCATACCATCCACTACAAGAACACCACACCATCGATAAGATGCACTCTAGAAATGTACAAGGCTCCTTTGTAACACCTTCCAAATTACAAAGAGCACCTTAAACATCATAAAATCAATGCAATAAAATCAAAGGACCTTTAGCATCAAGGCAATTCAAGGGATAGCTATTACCTAAAATGTGGCACCAAAACCAGATCAGAGGAGAAGGGAAACAGCAAGTGGAATTATTGACTGTGGATACTCTGAGATACAGGCAAAGCTGAGTGGGATACCTAGAACACACCTCCTCCCACCCACCCTACTGCAAAAATTCCATCCCCTATTCCCAATTCCTCCGCCTCAGCCGCATCTGCTCCCACGATAAGACATTCCACTCCCGCACATCCCAGATGTCCAAGTTCTTCAAGGACCGCAACTTTCCCCCCACAGTGATCGAAAACGCCCTTGACCGCGTCTCCCGCATTTCCCACAACACATCCCTCACACCCCGCCCCCGCCACAACCGCCCAAAGAGGATCCCCCTTGTTCTCACACACCACCCTACCAACCTCCGGATACAACGCATCATCCTCCGACACTGCCGCCATTTACAATCCGACCCCACCACCCAAGACATTTTTCCATCCCCAACCCTGTCTGCTTTCCGGAGAGACCACTCTCTCCGTGACTCCCTTGTTCGCTCCACACTGCCCTCCAACCCCACCACACCCGGCACCCTCCCCTGCAACCGCAGGAAATGCTACACTTGCCCCCACACCTCCTCCCTCACCCCTATCCCAGGCCCCAAGATGACATTCCACATTAAGCAGAGGTTCACCCGCACATCTGCCAATGAAGTATACTGCATCCACTGTACCCGGTGTGGCTTCCTCTACATTGGGGAAACCAAGCGGAGGCTTGGAGACCGCTTTGCAGAACACCTCCGCTCAGTTTGCAACAAAAAACTGCACCTCCCAGTCACAAACCATTTCCACTCCCCCTCCCATTCTTTAGATGACATGTCCATCATGGGCCTCCTGCAGTGCCACAATGATGCCACCCGAAGGTTGCAGGAACAGCAACTCATATTCCGCCTGGGAACCCTGCAGCCTAATGGTATCAATGTGGACTTCACCAGTTTCAAAATCTCCCCTTCCCCAACTGCATCCCTAAACCAGCCCAGTTCGTCCCCTCCCCACACTGCACCACACAACCAGCCCAGCTCTTCCCCTCCACCCACTGCATCCCAAAACCAGTCCAACCTGTCTCTGCCTCCCTAACCGGTTCTTCCTCTCACCCATCCCTTCCTCCCACCCCAAGCCACACCTCCATGTCCTACCTACTAACCTCATCCCACCTCCTTGACCTGTCCGTCTTCCCTGGACTGACCTATCCCCTCCCTACCTCCCCACCTATACTCTCTCCACCTATCTTCTTTACTCTCCATCTTCGGTCCGCCTCCCCCTCTCTCCCTATTTATTCCAGTTCCCTCTCCCCATCCCCCTCTCTGATGTAGGGTCTAGGTCCAAAACGTCAGCTTTTGTGCTCCTGAGATGCTGCTTGGCCTGCTGTGTTCATCCAGCCTCACAGTTTATTATCTTGGAATTCTCCAGCATCTGCAGTTCCCATTATCTCTGGGATACACTTCATTTTGGAGGCAAAGCAGAAATATTCAATTGAAACATACGAGAGGGGTATTGAATGTTTATTCAGATAGAAACTTCTTGCAGATATATGGGAACAGACAAGGAATTGGCACTGGGAAAGGGAAATGGGGCAGCCACGATGGGCCAAAGGGTCTCCTTCCACACCATAACAATCCTGTAATTCTATTCAGATGTGGTGGGAAAGTGAAGTTGACGCAGTAGATCAGCCACGATCATATCAGATGGCTTAGCAGGTTCAAGGGGCCAAATGACCCAGTCCTGCTCCAATTTCTCCTTTTCTGGTTGCTTTTTCATTCTCTCACAGCCAGTTTTTGTTGTCTATTCCTACCTGAGCTTGAACTGAATGGCTTGTTGGGCCATTCCAAAGGGTAGTTGATAGTCAGCCACAGTGCTGTGGGTCTGGAGTCACATGTAAGCCAGACCAGGTGAGGATGGCAGTTTCCTTCCCTAAAGGACATTAGAGAACCAGATGGGATTTTCCAACAATCAACAATGGATTCACTGTCATCATTAGATTCTTAATTCCAGGCTTTTTTTTAACCAAATTCAAATTCCACCATTTGCTGTGCTGGGATTTGAACCCATGTCCCCAGAACATTAGCTTGGTGTCCGGATGAATAGTCTAGCAATAATACTGCTAGATCATCACCTTCCCTTCTTCCCTGGGGAATGGGCATCTCTGTTAGAGCCAACATTTATTGCCTGTCCCAAGCTGCAGTTGCACAGAGCAAGTGGCCTGCAGGTCTATTTCTGAGGGGAGTTCAAGGGTTCTGCTTAAGAGCTGTGCATCTGGAGTCACATGTAGGCCAGACCAGGTGAGGATGGCAGATTTCCATCCCTAAAGGACATTAGTGACCCAGCTGGCCATCATTATAGAAGCTATATTTACATTCCAGATTTAGGAATTGTTTTCAAATTGCAACACCTGCCATGGTGGGATTTAAACCCACATGCCCAGAGCATTAGCTAGCCATTCTGAATGACTAGCCCAGTGCCATTACCACTACTCCATCATCTCCCACAGCTTAGCTGAAGAAAGTGATTTCATCGAGACTTTTCGGGTATGAAAAGCAAGGCCACGAGGCAGATACGGAGAGGAGCCCAGAGGTTGGAGAGCAGGGAACTGAAGCCTCTGATTAAATTGTTCAAGGGCTAGAGTTAGACATGATGAAGGTTGGACCAAGTCACAATCTCATGGGATATCATTGTCAATTTGATAGTGAATGGTTTCTGTTCGAGTCAGGGCACAAATCCGATTGAAGACATTCAAACAAATATTAACTTCTTGTGTTATCACTGTGCTTGAAAGGTCTCATTTACAGATAGGAGGTGTCAAGCTGCAGCAAACGGGAATACTTTCCTGATTGACTTCGTTCCAATAAATCACCATGAAGCTGATTCACCACTGGCCGACTTCAGATGCTGTTATTTGGTGCCTTGGAATGAGATAGACCCAAGATGTAAATCCAGATGGGGCTGAATCCACTTATGGCAGAACTTGAAGCACAGATATCCATCCCCAGGACCCTGCCCCTCAAACTCTAACCTCTCAAACCCCAACCGTTTAAACAACAGCCTCTCAGCTCACTCAGGGAAGGTGATGGCCTGGTCATATTATCCCTGTACTATTAATCTAGGGACTCAGATAATGTTTAAATTCTATCAGGTGCATGGTGGAATTTGAGTTCAATAAGAAATCTGGACTTAAATGTCTAACAGTGTCTATTGAACCATTTGTTGATTGTCATTAAAAACCCATTTGGTTCATTAATGTCCTTTAGGGAAGGAAACTGCCATCCCTACCTGGTCTGGCCTACATGCGACTCCAGACCCACAGCGATGTGGTTGACCCTTCACTGCCCTCTGGGCAATTAGGGATGGGCAATAAATGCCCACCGCCAGCGACACCCTCATGTCAGGAATGAATAAAAAACAAACCCAACCCATTGTAAGCCAACACGCAGAGACAAAATCTCACCATCTCTTCCTTGCTCCAGACTGCTTCTTTATTTCTCACAGTATCTGTGAGTCACCCATTGACTTTGTTCTTCAAAGAGTTCATTCAGAGTGATTTAAGAGGCTTGGATTAATCACTGGTCCTGGCCAGTGATTGGAATTTTGTTACTCCTGTAACTTCCAACAGCAGTCTATTTAAATCTTCATCTGGACAGACAACTTGCTATAATTAGCTATGCCCTCACTCCATCAACAAGGTCAGTCCAACAATGTCATCTGGTATTATCCACCAGCAGCCAATCAAAATCACCCGTTTAGCAGCAGATTCCAAGGAGGACAAGATCCACAAGGGAAAAATGTCCTGAAAGAAGAGGAAGTGCCTACAGAAACTGTCCTCCAACAAGAGACAGAACCTTCAAAAACTCTTCCCCAGTGAGATCCAGGTCTTTCAGGAACTGTATCCCAGTGAGAGCCAGTTCCTTCAGGAACTATATTCCAGTGAGACCCAGCACGTTCAGGAACGGTATCCCAATGAGAGTGAGACCCTTCAGGAACTGTGTCCCAGTGAGAGTCAGCATCTTCAGGGACTGTATCCTTGTGAGAGACAGCACATTCAGGAACTGTATCCCAGTGAGACCCAGCACATTCAGGAACTGTATCCCAATGAGAGTGAGACCCTTCAGGAACTGTGTCCCAGTGAGAGTCAGCATCTTCAGGGACTGTATCCTTGTGAGAGACAGCACATTCAGGAACTGTATCCCAGTGAGACCCAGCACATTCAGGATCTGTATCCCAGTGAGAGCCAGTTCCTTCAGGAACTATATTCCAGTGAGACCCAGCACGTTCAGGAACTGTATCCCAATGAGAGTGAGACCCTTCAGGAACTGTGTCCCAGTGAGAGTCAGCATCTTCAGGGACTGTATTCTTGTGAGAGACAGCACATTCAGGAACTGTATCCCAGTGAGAGTCAGCATCTTCAGGAACTGTATCCCAGTGAAAGTCAGCACTTTTAGGGACTGTATCCCAGTGAGAGTCAGGAGCTTTTGGCCAGTAAGAATAAGAAAGAAGCCATTAACCGAAGGTTGGTTGACACCTTGCCATAAGTGAAGGGCTTGAGGGAGATATGAGACTGTAATGTAATGTATGATGCAGAAGTTATTTATAATCAGAACCAGTCAGGTGGTATGGATTGGGTTTCCTGGCTCGGTTACCAATGCTCATTCCTCTCTCCCAGCTGCAACAGAAAGGAAATGGAAATAAGTATTAAACTTAGACTTTTAAAATCTCCTCTGCTAATTTTTCCAAGGTAATTTTAAATACCTCCCCGTTCTGTTACTCCTGTTACCCAACCAGGCCCAAAGACCTTACCACAGCATGGAATGTGGTCATTCAGCCTATTATGTTAGCTCTGGCTTTTTTCAAATGATATCTAATTCGCCACACTATCGCTAATTATTTGGTCTTTTGAAAAATCACAATTCCATAACCTCTGCTCATTGGTGCTGCTTGAGCCAGCAGAAATTGTGTCTGTATCTTGGTATGTAAGCCTTTAAACATTGCGATCAAATCTCCTTTCAGCGCTCCCTGCCCTGAGCAATAAGTGTTCCTTTGCTCTGAGGGACAACACTGCATGGCCATCAAAGACCTGTACAGGCTCTCATTGTTCATCAAACTATTTCTCCATAGCATCACATGACACACACAGTGTCACGTGACACAAGCAGGGTCAGGTGACACACATGTGGTCAGTATGCATTCCCCACCCATTGCTGCTTTCAGGTGTGCCACAGAGGTAGTGCCCCACCTCTGAACTGAGTGGCCTGGGTCCAAGTTACACCAGCTCCAGAGGTGTGTAGTAACATCTCTGAACAGGTTGATGAAGAAAAATTGGTAAAACAAAAGTAAAACAGGTATTATCTTCTTCGTGAGTTATTCATCAGCAGTCCATCTCCGCACCAGCAGCTGGACGATTGCTATGAACTGAGCTTCCCTTGCTCAGCTGTGAGTCTCAGTCTGCGATTGTGGTAGACGTCAGAATTCCCTCCAAGATGCTTTCTTGCAAAGTTAGTGTTTGAGGTGTTAGACCAGTCATCAGCCATTGTATGGCAGAACAGGATCAAGGGGCTGAGTGGCGCACTCCTGGTCCTTTGATCCTGTCAAATGATTTGAAGGGTACATTAGCGGAATAATAAAGCAAAGTTTGCCTGCAACATAAAGACCAGCCTGCAGCAGTTGGGCTGAATGGCCTGCAAGTGATATCGCTGTCAACACTATTGGACATTGGTTGTAAGGAATTCCACTGACTGTCAGTCGGTTTCTATCTTCTCCAATGGTACCCCATCTCCAGCTGTCTCTTCACTTGCAAATAAGTCTGAGACCCAACCTTCAATTTGTCATTATTTCAGACCAGACTTTTGTTCAGTTGGGCCAGTTTTCTCTGTATCTAACCGCATGTACAAGACTCTGGTGCGGCCGCACTTGGAGTATTGTGTACAGTTCTGGTCACTACGTTATAAGAAGGATGTGGAAGCTTTGGAAAGGGTGCAGAGGAGATTTACTAGGATGTTGCCTGGTATGGAGGGAAGGTCTTATGGGGAAAGGCTGGGGGACTTGAAGCTGATTTCATTAGAGAGAAGAAGGTTGAGAGGTGACCTAATAGAGACATACAAGATGATCAGAGGATTAGATAGGGTGGACAGTGAGAGCCTTTTTCCTCGGATGGTGATGGCTAACACGAGGGGGCATAGCTTTAAATTGAGGGGTGATAGATACAGGACAGATGTCAGAGGTAGGTTCTTTACTCAGAGAGTATTAAGGGCGTGGAATGCCTTGCCTGCAATAGTAGTAGACTCGCCAACTTTAAGGGTATTTAAATGGTCATTGGATAAACATATGGATGATAATGGAATAGTGTAGGTTAGATGGGCTTCAGATTGGTTTCACAGGTCGGCGCAACATCGAGGGCCGAAGGGCCTGAATTGTGCTGTAATGTTCTATGTTCTATATGCTATGTTCATGCTGTCCCTGTCCTGAGAGCATTTGCTAAGTTCTCTGGTATTGCTTTTAAGTGTAATGATTGTTATTGATCAGTTATGGTGAGGAGTGTATTCTCCGGTGTTTTTATTTGATCTGATTTCTAACAACCTGAGGTGTAGATTGTTTCCTCGATAGTGAAGCGGAATGTCAGAGATTACAGCAGATTATAGATAGATTGGAAAGTTGGGCGGTGAAATGGCAGATGCAGTTCAATCCAGGCAAATGCGAGGTGATGCATTTTGGAAGATCCAATTCAAGAGCGAACTGTACAGTAAATGGAAAGGTCCTAGGGAAAATTGATGAACAGAGAGATCTGGCTGTTCAGGTCCATTGTACCCTGAAGGTAGCAACACAAGTCGATAGAGTGGTCAAGCAGGCATACGGCATGATTTCCTTCATCGGACGGGGTATTGAGTACAAGAGTTGGCAGGTCATGTTGCAGTTGTATAGGACTTTAGTTCGGCCACATTTGGAGTACTGTGTACAGTTCTGGCCGCCACATTACCAAAAGGATGTGGATACTTTGGAGAGGGTGCAGAGGAGGTTCACCAGGATGTTGCCTGGTATGGAGGGTGCTGGCTATGAAGAGAGGCTGAATAGATTAGGATTATTTACAGTAGAAAGCTGGAGGTTGACGGGGGACCTGATTGAGGTCTACAAAATCATGAGGGGTATAGACAGGGTGGATAGCAAGAAGCCTTTTCCCAGAGTGGGGGACTCAATTACTAGGGGTCATAGGTTCAAAGTGAGAGGAGGAAAGTTTAAGGGAGATATGCGTGGAAAGTTCTTTACACAGAGGGTGGTGGGCGCATTGCCAGCGGAGGTAGTAGAGGCAGGCACGATAGCATCATTTAAGATGTATCTAGACAGATACATGAATGGGCAGGGAGCAGAGGGATGCAGATCCTTGGAAAATAGGAGACAGGTTTAGATAGAGGATCTGGATCGGCGCAGGCTTGGGGGGGCCGAAGGGCCTGTTCCTGTGCTGTAATTTTCTTTGTTCCTTGTTCTTTGTTTGATGATCCCTGGTCCTGAATTCCTTACATTCCCTCTGCCTACAATGTACTCAGAGCTGCCTGCAGGAGCTGTGCTACAGAGTCCTTGTTACAAGAGACTGATTCATGTACATTTAACAAGCTATCGTTTCCTTGCACCAAGGTCCTTGGGAATTACTCCTAACCTCATCATTAGGATGGTTTGCATATCACTGCTTCAATCTCAAAGCGGTTGTTGTCTTTGTTTCAGAATTAAGTCCAAAACCATCCTTTCAAATTGCTCATCTGAATGATATCAAAAGCAGAAGTCCATCAGAAACAGGAACAGGGATAGGCCATTCAGCCCTTCGAGGCTGTTCCACCATTCAATGAGATCACGGTTGATTCAACATTCCTCGCATCCTCTTTCCTGCCCTTTCCCTTCAGCCCTTCATTCCCCGACTGATCAAGAATCTATCGATCTCAGCCTTAAACATACAACGATCTGTGCCAAGGAGTTACAAAGACTCACAATCCAGAAGAGGGCGGTGAGACATGTCTGAGGAGGATTCTGGGAGAAGGGGATAGCTGAGTGCTCAGTGTCAAAGGCATATGGCCTGTGCAGTGAGCGTCAACAGTTAGGCAAAGGCAGATTGTGGAGGTAAATGCATGGCTTGAGGGGTGGTGTGGAAGGGAGGCGTTCAGATTTTTGAAAGAATTGGATCAGTTTTGGAAAAGGAGGAAGCTGTTCAGAACACATGGGCTTCATCTGTAAGGCGCTAAGCCTTTGGTTGAGAGAATAAATAGTGAAGCGATATTGGACTTAAGCTTGTAAGGATAGAGTTGGGTTGACTAATGAGACCAGTTTTGGAAACACCTGAAATAAATCCTCAGAGGCTGGTATCCCATCTCCAAGTCGCCCTTTATTTACAAGTGGAGAGTCCTTGACGCTGATCCAGCTCCCAGAGTGAACAGAACCCCTGACACTCCTGTTTCTATCTGTCAGCCAGGGTTCCCTGATTAAACCAGATTAATCTGGGGACTCATATTCTGTGAGTTTCAACTGGCTGACCTTGTTTCAATCACTATAGTAAGGGCAAAACAGAGAAGATGGAGAATGGGGAAAAGGACGTGAGGGAAAGTTTGAAAGCTAAAAGAGACCAAAGAGATGGTCGCCTTCCAATGGAACAGAAAGAGATAAGGACAGAGTTAAATTGTCTGTATGTAAATGAATAGAATACAGTGAACAAATCTGGGGAACGGGAAGCAGAAGTTGCTTGGGGAGATATGACACAGTAGAATTGACAGAAACATGGCTCACGGATGTTTAACATCTCAGGTTTTCAGGTTTTTAGCAGAAACAAAATGAGTTAAAAAGAAAGGAGGTGTGGCAGTCTTGGTCAAAGATAGTACAATTTCCTTTGAATAAGCTGCAGTTCCTAAATTAGAATCTCTTTGGTGTGAGAAATAGGATGGGAGCAGTAACTTTGTTGGGTGTTTATTATCAACTTCCAAATGGTGGGGAGGAGGTAGAAGAGAGCATTTGTCGGCAGATTATGGAAATCTGCAGGACAGGTAGGGTTGTGATAGTTGGTGATTTCAATTACCCAGAATAGGCTCGGTTAAAGGTGGAGCGTGGGCATAGAAGGGGAGAAATGATTTCAGTTTGTGCAGGAGAACTTTCTGGAACGGTATATTTCCAGTCCTACCAGGGAGAGGGGCTGAGGGGAGAATGGGGGAGCATTTGGGAAATAGTGACCATGATGCAATAAGATTCAATTAAAAGGACAAAAATCAGTGAAGGATTAAGATCCTAGACGGGAAAAGGGCAGATTTAGGGATCTGAAAATTGAACTGGACAACAAAATGTGAGGCTGGATGAACACAGCAGGCCAAGCAGCATCTCAGGAGCATAAAAGCTGACGTTTCGGGCCTAGACCCTTCATCAGAGAGGGGGATGTGGAGAGGGAACTGGAATAAATAGGGAGAGAGGGGGAGGCGGACCGAAGATGGAGAGTAAAGAAGATAGGTGGAGAGAGTGTAGGTGGGGAGGTAGGGAGGGGATAGGTCAGTCCAGGGAAGACGGACAGGTCAAGGAGGTGGGATGAGGTTAGTAGGTAGCTGGGGGTGCGGCTTGGGGTGGGAGAAAGGGATGGGCGAGAGGAAGAACCGGTTAGGGAGGCAGAGACAGGTTGGACTGGTTTTGGGATGCAGTGGGTGGAGGGGAAGAGCTGGGCTGGTTGTGTGGTGCAGTGGGGGAGGGGACGAACTGGGCTGGTTTAGGGATGCAGTTGGGGAAGGGGAGATTTTGAAACTGGTGAAGTCCACATTGATACCATTGGGCTGCAGGGTTCCCAAGCGGAATATGAGTTGCTGTTCCTGCAACCTTCGGGTGGCATCATTGTGGCAGTGCAGGAGGCCCATGATGGACATGTCATCTAGAGAATGGGAGGGGGAGTGGAAATGGTTTGCGACTGGGAGGTGCAGTTGTTTATTGCGAACCAAGTGGAGGTGTTCTGCAAAGCGGTCTCCAAGCCTCCGCTTGGTTTCCCAAATATAGAGGAAGCCACACCGGGTACAATGGATGCAGTATACCACATTGGCAGATGTGCAGGTGAACCTCTGCTTAATGTGGAAAGTCATCTTGGGTCCTGGGATAGGGGTGAGGGAGGAGGTGTAGGGGCAGGTGTAGCACTTCCTGTGGTTGCAGGAGAAGGTGCCGGGTGTGGTGGGGTTGGAGGGCATTGTGGAGCAAACAAGGGAGTCACGGAGAGAGTAGTCTCTCCGGAAAGCAGACAGGGTTGGGGATGGAAAAATGTCTTGGGTGGTTGGGTCGGATTGTAAATGGCGGAAGTGTCGGAGGATGATGCGTTGTATCCGGAGGCTGGTAGGGTGGTGTGTGAGAACGAGGGGGATCCTCTTTTGGCGGTTTTGGCGGGGGCGGGGTGTGAGGGACGTGTAGCGGGAAATACGGGAGACGCGGTCGAGGGCGTTCTCGATCACTGTGGGGGGAAAGTTGCGGTCCTTGAAGAACTTGGACATCTGGGATGTGCGGGAGTGCAATGTCTTATCGTGGGAGCAGATGCGGCGGAGGCGGAGGAATTGGGAATAGGGGATGGAATTTTTGCAGGAGGGTGGGTGGGAGGAGGTGTGTTCTAGGTATCCCACTCAGCTTTGCCTGTATCTCAGAGTCACCGCCTTCGCCTCCACGCCTCCTTCTTCAACCGGGAGCCTAACCCTCCCTCCACTGACCCCTTCACCCGCTTCCAACACAAGTCCTCCTCCTGGACACCACCCTCAGGCCTCCTACCCTCCCTCGACCTCTTCATCTCTAACTGCCGTCGAGACATCAACCGCCTCAACCTCTCCACGCCTCTCACCCACTCCAACCTCTCCCCCGCAGAACGGGCAGCCCTCCGCTCCCTCCGCTCCAACCCCAACCTCACCATCAAACCCGCAGACAAGGGTGGCGCAGTGGTAGTATGGCACACTGACCTCTACATCGCCGAGGCCAGACGCCAACTCTCCGACACCACCTCCTACCGCCCCCTCGATCATGACCCCACACCCGAGCACCAAACCATCATCTCCAACACCATTCATGACCTCATCACCTCAGGGGACCTCCCACCCACAGCCTCCAACCTCATTGTTCCCCAACCCCGCACGGCCCGTTTCTATCTCCTTCCCAAAATCCACAAACCTGCCTGCCCTGGTCGACCAATTGTCTCAGCCTGTTCCTGCCCCACCGAACTCATCTCCACCTATCTGGACTCCATTTTCTCCCCTTTGGTCCAGGAACTCCCCACCTACGTCCGTGACACCACCCACGCCCTCCACCTCCTCCAGGACTTCCAATTCCCTGGCCCCCAACACCTCATCTTCACCATGGACGTCCAGTCCCTTTCCACCTGCATTCCGCATGCAGATGGCCTCAAGGCCCTCCGCTTCTTCCTGTCCCGCAGGCCCGACCAGTCCCCCTCCACCGACACCCTCATCCGCCTCGCCGAACTCGTCCTCACCCTCAACAACTTCTCTTTTGACTCCTCCCACTTCCTACAGACTAAGGGGGTGGCCATGGGCACCCGTATGGGCCCCAGCTATGCCTTCCTCTTTGTAGGTTACGTGGAACAGTCCCTCTTCCGCATCTACACAGGCACCAAACCCCACCTCTTCCTCCGGTACATTGATGACTGTATCGGCGCCACCTCTTGCTCCCCAGAGGAGCTCGAACAGTTCATCCACTTCACCAACACCTTCCACCCCAACCTTCAGTTCACCTGGGCCATCTCCAACACATCCCTCACCTTCCTGGACCTCTCAGTCTCCATCTCAGGCAACCAGCTTGTAACTGATGTCCATTTCAAGCCCACCGACTCCCACAGCTACCTAGAATACACCTCCTCCCACCGACCCTCCTGCAAAAGTTCCATCCCCTATTCCCAATTCCTCCGCCTCCGCCGCATCTGCTCCCACGATTTGACATTGCACTCCCGCACATCCCAGATGTCCAAGTTCTTCAAGGACCGCAACTTTCCCCCCACAGTGATCGAGAACGCCCTCGACCGCGTCTCCCGTATTTCCCGCTACACGTCCCTCACACCCCGCCCCCGCCAAAACCGCCCAAAGAGGATCCCCCTCGTTCTCACACACCACCCTACCAACCTCCGGATACAACGCATCATCCTCCGACACTTCCGCCATTTACAATCCGACCCCACCACCCAAGACATTTTTCCATCCCCATCCCTGTCTGCTTTCCGGAGAGACCACTCTCTCCATGACTCCCTTGTTCGCTCCACACTGCCCTCCAACCCCACCACACCCGGCACCTTCCCCTGCAACCGCAGGAAATGCTACACTTGCCCCCACACCTCCCCCCTCACCCCTATCCCAGGCCCCAAGATGACATTCCACATTAAGCAGAGGTTCACCTGCACATCTGCCAATGTGGTATACTGCATCCACTGTACCCGGTGTGGCCTCCTCTATATTGGGGAAACCAAGCGGAGGCTTGGAGACCGCTTTGCAGAACACCTCCGCTCAGTTCGCAACAAACTACTGCACCTCCCAGTCGCAAACCATTTCCACTCCCCCTCCCATTCTTTAGATGACATGTCCATCGTGGGCCTCCTGCAGTGCCACAATGATGCCACCCGAAGGTTGCAGGAACAGCAACTCATATTCCACCTGGGAACCCTGCAGCCTAATGGTATCAATGTGGACTTCACCAGTTTCAAAATCTCCCCTTCCCCAACTGCATCCCTAAACTAGCCCAGTTCGTCCCCTCCCCCCACTGCACCACACAACCAGCCCAGCCCTTCCCCTCCACCCACTGCATCCCAAAACTAGTCCAACCTGTGTCCGCCTCCCTAACCTGTTCTTCCTCTCACCCATCCCTTCCTCCCACCCCAAGCCGCACCCCCCACTACCTACTAACCTCATCCCACCTCCTTGACCTGTCCGTCTTCCCTGGACTGACCTATCCCCTCCCTACCTTCCCACCTATACTCTCTCCACCTATCTTCTTTACTCTCCATCTTCGGTCCGCCTCCCCCTCTCTCCCTATTTATTCCAGAACCCTCACCCCATCCCCCTCTCTGATGAAGGGTCTAGGCCCGAAACGTCAGCTTTTGTGCTCCTGAGATGCTGCTTGGCCTGCTGTGTTCATCCAGCCTCACATTTTGTTGTCTTGGATTCTCCAGCATCTGCAGTTCCCATTTACTCTGAAAATTGAACTGGAGCAGGTTAATTGGAAACACATTTTGGTGGATGAAATAGTGGATGAAACAGGGAGAATTTCAAAGGAGATATATGGGGTGCAAGATAGATACATACCCATGAGTAATAAATACAGTGTTTCCCAGACGCACAACAGATCTGGGTTCTGAGGAAGGGTCACCGGTCCCGAAAGATTAACTCTGTTTTCTCCTCCACAGATGCTGTCAGACCTGCTGAGCTTCTCCAGCGACTCTGTTTTTGTTCCTGATTCACACCACATGGAACATGGAACATAGATCATAGAACAACAGAGCGCAGAACAGGCCTTCGGCCCTCGATGCTGCGCCGACCTGTGAACTAATCTAAGCCCCGCCCCCTACACTATCCCATCCTCGTCCATATCCACAGTTCTTCCGTTTTTATACAGGGTATCCAATGCTAGAGTATCCTAGATGACTAAGGATATTGATGAGAAAGTAAGGAAGAAAAGGGAAGCATATGATGCATACCGGAATAATAATAATGACGGAAATCAAACTAAAATCTGAAACGCAAGAGAGAGGCTAAGGCTGGAATATGGAAAGCTGAGAAGGAGCATGAGGACAGGATGGCAGACCGTGCTGAAACAATAGTAAAATGTTCTTCAAACATATTCATGGTTAAAGATTAGTGAAGGATAGAGTGGGGCCCATAAGGAACAAGTAGGGAAAGCTGATCACTGAAATAAGGGTGCTGCAGTCTTATTGTATCAGTGCAATGTTTCTATCTTTACCAAAGTGGTAACTGGACCAGTACGGTGATAGATGAAGAAGGGGTGTTTAAAAGGCTGGCAGCACTCCAGGTCGAGAGGTCACCAGGCCCGCATAAGATTCACACTGGATTGCTGAGAGAGGTGAGGGACCAAATTGCAGACACATTGTCAGAAATTGCCCCTGGCCTCTCTGAACACAGGATTAGTCCTGGTGGAACTGGAGGATTGTAAATGTGACACTGTTGTTTAAGAAAGGGACAAAGGATAACCCAAGAAACGACAGAGCTGTCAACCTGGCATTAATAGTGAGAAACTGATGGAGGCCGAATTACAGGATAAGGTAAATATACACTTAGCGAAAAATAAGTCAATGCTAGACAGTCAACAGGGCTCTGTTAAGGGCGGGTCCTGTCTGACAAATGTAAAAGAGTTCTTGGAAGAGGTGACACAGGCAGTGGGTGAGGGCAGCGCTGTAGATGTGGCATGTTTGGACTTTCAGAAAGTATTTGATACAGTTCCCCATGGCAGGTTGTTTAGCAAATTAGAAATGCCTGGGACTGATGGTTCCTTGGCAACTTGGATTTGAAGTTGGCTAAGAGATAGGGCAGGGATAGATGGGCATTTCTCAGATTGGAGACAAGCTGAAAGTGGTGTTCCCCAGGGATGAGTGTTGGGACCCTTGCTTCTTCTGGTTTAGATAAACAATTTGGAGATGAGTGTTGAGAGCAAAATCCATAAATTTGCAGAAGATACTAAGTTAGGGAGAATAGTGAATTGTTGGTGACTTCAGAGGGATGTTGACAAGTTGGCAAAATCCTAGAGAGAGTGCAAAAAAGATTCATAAGAATGATCCCAGGAATGAGCGATATTAGATACAAGGAAAGATTAGAGAAATTGTGCTTATTTTCCTTGGAGCAGAGGAGATTAATGAGTGACCTTACTGATTCATTCAAAATTATGAACCATTTTGACTGGGTAAAGAAGGATATTCTATTCTCACTAGTTGGAATGTCAGTAACTAAGGAGTCACAATTTCAAGATTGTCAGTGAGAGAGCTGAGGAGAAATGAGGAGAAACGTCTTTACTCAGAGAGCTGTTAGGATTCGGAATGTGCTGCCTGAGAGGATGGTGAAAGCAGATTCCACAGGAGGTTTTGAAAGAGCGCTGGTTATACACCGTATATATGCGAGTAAAAGTCCATCTCATGTAAAAGTCGCCCCCTTACTTCTGGCCAAAAAGTCTGCAATTTTCCATATACTTCACAAAAGAGCTGACCCTAGTTCTTCACAAATAAGAGCAACGTTTATGAAAAAGGTATTATCCTGTACATAAATGTTACAATGAGGGAATGAATTTTTTCATGCTATTATGTGTTTTGTTGTGCAATTCCTACCAACGTTACACTGTGGATTTTTTGAGTTCATTATGGAATGAGCACTATAATTAGTGTACTCAGTGTGATACAAAGTTTATCACACCATCATTTCCTGTATCAGATAGACCAAAATGCCTTTACTTCACTATAATTACCATATCCCTGATCTATCCCTAATTGATTAGACATGCAGCTGTTCACGATTTCTCACTGCTACAGTGAGATTGTGAGAGTCAAATGTCTAATAATTTTTTTTATTAGAACTAAAAGCATAAAATATTAGTTTGAAAAACTAAAACAACAGTAGATGAGAGAAAATCGAGGGAAATGGAAGAATTTGGTGTGAAAGTGTAAGACGCATCAAGTCTGAGTCAGGTGACAATTTCCTGTTGTGTGCAATTAAGCTGCTGCTAACGATACACTATATTGAACTGTAGCATGAATTTCGGCCCCTCACGAGTAGTATCCCTGTATTAGTCGATCCCATAAATTTAACTTTAAAATGCAGTCTAAAAAAAAAATCACCTTTTAGAGGACTACATATGGTATTTGAAAGGGATGAAGTTAGAGGTTTACAGAGTGAGGGCTGGAGGATGGGGCTGGCTGGATAGCTCTTTTGGGAGTTGGCCCAGACATGATACATCCCCTGGCCTCTTTCTGCACTGTAGAATTCTATAATTCTATGATCCTGGAGGAAATACCTCCGCGTCTGGTCCTAGACTATCCCATGAGGAGAAACCTCCTTTTAGCATTTACCCTGTCAAGCCCTTTAAAAATCTTTTACGTTTCGATGAGGTCACTTCCATTCTTCTGAACTCCAGTGAGTTAGGAAGGACGGAAAATTGAAAGACAGTGGAAATACAGTAGGTATAATATAGATGGATTTTCAAAATCCTTTCATAAGATACCGCACAATAAAATCTGTACTTGTGATACTGGAGTCAGAGCAAAGGTAACAGCTAGTAAGCTGGTTATCGAACAGCATTGATAGAGGACTGGTGAAAGGAGTTGTTTGGTGTCGTTAATGGTCAAATGAAGTTCTGTATAAGGACCAAGGCCATTGTCGGTTACCTTTTACACCAATGAAGTTCTGTATGAGGACCAAGGCCATTGTCGGTTACCTTTTACACCAATGAAGTTCTGTACAAGGACCAAGGCCATTGTCGGTTACCTTTTACACCAATGAAGTTCTGTACAAGGACCAAGGCCATTGTCGGTTACCTTTTACACCAATGATTTTGGACTTGGAAATTGAAATTCCAATTTCTAAATATTCTGGCGAGGCCAAATTGGGAAGTTTGATCGATACAGTGAAGTATTTAATAATAAGAAATGTAAAAGATGTAAAAGAAAATGAAAAACACCAAGAGAATGTTGATCCACACAGAGAGGACATGAACACACGTGGTTTGAAGTCATGGTAATAAAATGTGAGGCTGGATGAACACAGCAGGCCAAGCAGCATCTCAGGAGCAAAAAAGCTGACTTTTGGGCCTAGACCCTTCATCAGAGAGGGGGATGGGGTGAGGGTTCTGGAATAAATAGGGAGAGGGGGAGGCGGACTGAAGATGGAGAGAGAAGAAGATAGGTGGAGAGAAGAGTATTGGTGGGGAGGTAGTGAGGGGATAGGTCAGCCCAGGGAAGACGGACAGGTCAAGGAGGGGGGATGAGGTTAGTAGGTAGGAGATGGAGGTGCGGCTTGGGGTGAAAGGTAGGGATGGGTGAGAGGAAGAACAGGTTAGGGAGGCAGAGACAGGTTGGACTGGTTTTGGGATGCAGTGGGTGGAGGGGAAGAGCTGGGCTGGTTGTGTGGTGCAGTGGGGGGAGGGGACAAACTGATCTGGTTTAGGGATGCGGTGGGGGAAGGGGAGATTTTGAAGCTGGCGAAGTCCACATTGATACCATTGGGCTGCAGGGTTCCCAAGCGGAATATGAGTTGCTGTTCCTGCAACCTTCGGGTGGCATCATTGTGGCACTGCAGAAGGCCCATGATGGACATGTCATCAAAGAACGGGAGGGGGAGTGGAAATGGTTTGCGACTGGGAGGTATAGTTGTTTATTGCGAACCGAGTGGAGGTGTTCTGCAAAGCGGTCCCGAAGCCTCCGCTTGGTTTCCCCAATGCAGAGGAAGCCACACCGGGTACAGTGGATGCAGTATACCACATTGGCAGATGTGCAGGTGAACCTCTGCTTAATAGGGAAAGTCATCTTGGGGCCTGGGATAGGGGTGAGGGAGGAGGTGTGGGGCAAGTGTAGCATTTCCTGCAGTTGCAGGGGAAGGTGCCGGGTGTGGTGGGGTTGGAGGGCAGTGTGGAGCAAACAAGGGAGTCACGGAAAGAGTGGTCTCTCCGGAAAGCAGACAAGGGTGGGGATGGAAAAATGTCTTGGGTGGTGGGGTCGGATTGTAAATGGCGAAAGTGTCGGAGGATGATGCGTTGTATCCGGAGGTTGGTGCGGTGGTGTGTGAGAACGAGGGGGATCCTCTTTGGGCGGTTGTGGCGGGGGCGGGGTGTGAGGGATGTGTTGCGGGAAATGCGGGAGACGCGGTCAAGGGCGTTCTCGATCACTGTGGGGGGAAAGTTGCGGTCCTTGAAGAACTTGGACATCTGGGATGTGCGGGAGTGCAATGTCTTATCGTGGGAGCAGATGCGGCGGAGGCGGAGGAATTGGGAATAGGGGATGGAATTTTTGCAGGAGGGTGGGTGGGAGGAGGTGTATTCTAGGTAGCTGTGGGAGTCGGTGGGCTTGAAATGGACATCAGTTACAAGCTGGTTGCCTTAGATGGAGACTGAGAGGTCCAGGAAGGTGAGGGATGTGCTGGAGATGGCCCAGGTGAACTGAAGGTTGGGGTGGAAGGTGTTGGTGAAGTGGATGAACTGTTCGAGCTCCTGTGGGAAGCAAGAGGCGACGCCGATACAGTCATCAATGTAACGGAGGAAGAGGTGGGGTTTGGGGCCTGTGTAGGTGCGGAAGACGGACTGTTCCACGTAACCTACAAAGAGGCAGGCATAGCTGGGGCCCATACGGGTGCCCATGGCCACCCCCTTTGTCTGTAGGAAGTGGGAGGAATCGAAAGAGAAGTTGTTGAGGGTGAGAGACAATGGGAACTGCAGATGCTGGAGAATTCCAAGATAATAAAATGTGAGGCTGGATGAACACAGCAGGCCAAGCAGCATCTCAGGAGCACAAAAGCTGACATTTCGGGCCTAGACCCTTCATCAGAGAGGGGGTTGGGGAGAGGGAGCTGGAATAAATAGGGAGAGAGGGGGAGGCGGACCGAAGATGGAGAGTAAAGAAGATAGGTGGAGAGAGTGTAGGTGGGGAGGTAGGGAGGGGATAGGTCAGTCCAGGGAAGACGGACAGGTCAAGGAGGTGGGATGAGGTTAGTAGGTAGCTGGGGGTGTGCCCACGGCCGACGGAACCCCGCCCACGGCCGACGGAACCCCGCCCACGGCCGACGACCTCATCGCTCCGCCCACAACCTCCACAGCCAGCAACCCCAGAGGAGACAGCCACACTGAGCCCTGCCGCGTGTTCACCATCCCCCCCAGAGCTCCCACTGACTGAGGACAAACGGTCAGTCCTTAGCAAGGGGCTCACCTTTGTCCCCCTACAACCACACATCAACGAATACCAGTCACGATTGGACATAGAGAAGTTTTTCTGCCGCCTTCACCTCCACGCCTACTTCGTCAACCGGGAGCGTAACCCTCCCTCCACTGACCCCTTCACCCGCTTCCAACACAAGTCCTCCTCCTGGACACCACCCCCAGGCCTCCTACCCTCCCTCGACCTCTTCATCTCTAATTGCCGTCGAGACATTAACCGCCTCAACCTCTCCACCCCTCTCACCCACTCCAACCTCTCCCCCGCAGAACGGGCAGCCCTCCGCTCCGTCCGCTCCAACACCAACCTCACCATCAAACCCGCAGACAAGGGTGGCGCAGTGGTAGCATGGCGCACTGACCTCTACATCGCAGAGGCCAGACGCCAACTCTCCGACACCACCTCCTACAGCCCCCTCGATCATGACCCCACACCCGAGCACCAAACCATCATCTCCAACACCATTCACGACCTCATCACCTCAGGGGACCTCCCACCCACAGCCTCCAACCTCATTGTTCCCCAACCCCGCACGGCCCGTTTCTATCTCCTTCCCAAAATCCACAAACCTGCCTGCCCTGGTCGACCCATCGTCTCAGCCTGCTCCTGCCCCACCGAACTCGTCTCCACCTATCTGGACTCCATTTTCTCCCCTTTGGTCCAGGAACTCCCCACCTACGTCCGTGACACCACCCACGCCCTCCACCTCCTCCAGGACTTCCAATTCCCTGGCCCCCAACACCTCATCTTCACCATGGACGTCCAGTCCCTATACACCTGCATTCCGCATGGAGATGGCCTCAAGGCCCTCCGCTTCTTCCTGTCCCGCAGGCCCGACCAGTCCCCCTCCACCGACACTCTCATCCGCCTAGCTGAACTCGTCCTCACACTCAACAACTTCTCTTTTGACTCCTCCCACTTCCTACAGACTAAGGGGGTGGCCATGGGCACCCGCATGGGCCCCAGCTATGCCTGCCTCTTTGTAGGTTACGTGGAACAGTCCCTCTTCCGCACCTACACAGGCCCCAAACCCCACCTCTTCCTCCGGTACATTGATGACTGTATCGGCGCCGCCTCTTGCTCCCCAGAGGAGCTCGAACAGTTCATCCACTTCACCAACACCTTCCACCCCAACCTTCAGTTCACCTGGGCCATCTCCAGCACATCCCTCACCTTCCTGGACCTCTCAGTCTCCATCTCAGGCAACCAGCTTGTAACTGATGTCCATTTCAAGCCCACCGACTCCCACAGCTACCTAGAATACACCTCCTCCCACCCACCCTCCTGCAAAAATTCCATTCCCTATTCCCAATTCCTCCGCCTCCGCCGCATCTGCTCCCACGATAAGACATTCCACTCCCGCACATCCCAGATGTCCAAGTTCTTTAAGGACCTCAACTTTCCCCCCACAGTGATCGAGAACGCCCTTGACCGTGTCTCCCGTATTTCCCACAACACATCCCTCACACCCCGCCCCCACCACAACCGCCCTAAGAGGATCCCCCTCGTTCTCACACACCACCCTACCAACCTCCGGATACAACGCATCATCCTCCGACACTTCCGCCATTTACAATCCGACCCCACCACCCAAGACATTTTTCCATCCCCTCCCCTGTCTGCTTTCCGGAGAGACTACTCTCTCCGTGACTCCCTTGTTCGCTCCACACTGCCCTCCAACCCCACCACACCCGGCACCTTCCCCTGCAACCGCAGGAAATGCTACACTTGTCCCCACACCTCCTCCCTCACCCCTATCGCAGGCCCCAAGGTGACATTCCACATTAAGCAGAGGTTCACCTGCACATCTGCCAATGTGGTATACTGCATCCATTGTACCCGGTGCGGCTTCCTCTACATTGGGGAAACCAAGCGGAGGCTTGGAGACCGCTTTGCAGAACACCTCCGCTCAGTTCGCAACAAACAACTGCACCTCCCAGTCGCAAACCATTTCCACTCCCCCTCCCATTCTCTAGATGACATGTCCATCATGGGCCTCCTGCAGTGCCACAATGATGCCACCCGAAGGTTGCAGGAACAGCAACTCATATTCCGCCTGGGAACCCTGCAGCCCAATGGTATCAATGTGGACTTCACCAGTTTCAAAATCTCCCCTTCCCCTACTGCATCCCTAAACCAGCCTAGTTCGTCCCCTCCCCCCACTGCACCACACAACCAGCCCAGCTCTTCCCCCCCACCCACTGCATCCCAAAACCAGTCCAACCTGTCTCTGCCTCCCTAACCGGTTCTTCCTCTCACCCATCCCTTCCTCTCACACCAAGCCGCACCCCCAGCTACCTACTAACCTCATCCCACCCCCTTGACCTGTCCGTCTTCCCTGGACTGACCTATCCCCTACCTACCTCCCCACCTATACTCTCTCCACCTATCTTCTTTACTCTCCATCTTCGGTCCGCCTCCCCCTCTCTCCCTATTTATTCCAGCTCCCTCTCCCCATCCCCCTCTCTGATGAAGGATCTAGGCCCGAAACGTCAGCTTTTGTGCTCCTGAGATGCTGCTTGGCCTGCTGTGTTCATCCAGCCTCACATTTTATTATTGTTGAGGGTGAGGACGAGTTTGGCGAGGAGGATGAGGGCGTCAGTAGAGGGGACTGGTCAGGCCTGTGGGACAGGAAGAAGCAGAGGGCCTTGAGGCCATCTGCATGCGGAATACAGGTGTATAGGGACTGGACGTCCATGGTGAAAATGAGGTGTTGGGAGCCAGAGAATTGGAAGTCCTCGAGGAGGTGGAGGGCGTGGCTGGTGTCATGGACGTAGGTAGGGAGTTCCTGGACCAAAGCGGAGAAAATGGAGTCCAGATAGGTGGAGACGAGTTTGGTGGGGCAGGAACAGGCTGAGACAATGTGTCGACCAGGGCAGGCAGGTTTGTGGATTTTGGGAAGGAGATAGAAACGGGCCGTGCGGGGTTGGGGAACAATGAGGTTGGAGGCTCTGGGTGGGAGGTCCCCTGAGGTGATGAGGTCATGAATGGCGTTGGAGATGATGGTTTGGTGCTTGGGGGTGGTGTCATGACCGAAAGGGCTGTAGGAGGTGGTGTTGGAGAGTTGGCGTTTGGCCTCGGCGAAGTAGAGGTCAGTGCGCCATACTACCGCTGCGCCACCCTTGTCTGCGGGTTTGATGGTGAGGTTGGGGTTGGAGCGGAGGGAGCGGAGGGCTGCCCGTTCTGCGGGGGAGAGGTTGGAGTGGGTGAGAGGGGTGGAGAGGTTGAGGTGGTTAATGTCTCAATGGCAGTTGGAGATGAGGAGGTTGAGGGAAGGTAGGAGGCCTGGGGGTGGTGTCCAGGAGGTGGACTTGTTTTGGAAGCGGACAAAAGGGTCAGTGGAGGGAGGGTTAGGCTCCCGGTTGAAGAAGTAAGCGTGGAGGCGAAGGCGGCGGTAAAACTGCTCTCTGCCCAAATGTGACTGGTATTCGTTGATGTGTGGGTGGAGGAGGACAAAGGTGAGCCCTTTACTGAGGACTGACCGTTCGTCCTCAGTCAGTGGGAGGTCTGGGGGGGAAGGTGAAGATGCAGCAGGGCTCAGTGTGGCTGTCTCCTCTGGGGTTGCTGGCTGTGGAAGTTGTGGGCGGAGCGATGAGGTCGTCGGCTGTGGGCGGGGTTCCATCGGCATCGGCCGTTGGCGGGGTGAAGTCATGATTGAGCCACTCAAAACCATAGACCTCGCATCCTGCTTCCTGTAAATACTTGATTTCATTCTCTCAATTCCTACATCTCCATTGCATATGATCCAATGAGGCCAACTTCAACAAGAGAGCCTCCAAAATTTCCTTCTTTCTCAACCGAAGATTCCTCAGCTCTGCCGTCAACAGGGCCCGCACCCGGATCTGACCCATCTCCAGCACTTCTACCCTCACCCCGTCCCTTCCCTCCCACAACAGCGAAAGAGATCCCCCTGTCCTTACCTACCATCCCACAGCATCCACATCCAGAAGATCATCAGACACCATTTCCACCACTGCCAGCAAGAGGCCACCACCAGACACATATTCCCCTCCCTCCCTAGTCTACCTTCCGCAGGGACTGTTCCCTCTGGGACACCCTGGTCCACACTTCCATCACCCCCAACACCTCCCCACAGCCATTCGGCACCTTCCCCTGTAACCAGCAAAGGTGTAACACTTGCCCATTTACCTCCTCCCTCCCCAGAATCCAAGGGCCTAAATGTATCTTTCAGGTGAAGCAACACTTCACCTGTACTTCCCAGAATCCAAGACAACAAGGTGTGGAGCTGGACGAACACAGCAGGCCAAGCAGCATCAGAGAAGCAGGAAAGCTGACGTTTTGTGCCTAGACCCTTTTTCAGAAATGGGGGAGGGGAAGGGGGTTCTGAAATAAATAGGGAGAGAGGGGCATGTGGATAGAGGAGAAGATAGGTGGAGAGGAGACGGACCAGTCAAGGAGGCGGGGATGGAGCCAGTAAAGGTGAGTGTAGGTGGGGAGTTAGGGAGGGGATAGGTCAATCCAGGGAGGATGGACAGGTCAAGGGGGTGGGATGAGGTTAGTGGGTAGGAGATGGGGCGGGGCTTGAGGTGGAAGGAGGGGATAGATGAGAGGAATTAGGGATGGGCAATAAATGCCAGCAATGTCCTCATTGCTTGGGCTTCAACTGCACTGTCCCACCTAGACCCTCTTTCCCTCGATTTCCCAGGGGACAAAAGATCCCTCTATCCCAGTATTAAATATATTCAACATTGCAAAATCCACCAGCCTCTGGGAAAGAGGACTTCGAAGATACACAACCTCTTTGGGAGTGGATTTCTCATCACCTCAATCCTGAATGACTATTCCCCTCTCTTGAGACTGTGCTCCCTCCCTTCAGCCAGCATAAACTACCCCTCAGCATTGAACCTGTCAAGTCCCTTCTGAGTCATGCACATCTCAGTGAGACCACCTCTCCGTCCTCTAAAGTGCGGTCTCTGTCCCAGGACATAAATTCACAACTAAAACGTAAGGTAGTCATTTTGATACAGATATTACAGGTGAATAAAATATAGACAGGGAGCAACAGTCTCAGGATCGGAAGAGTGGATGACAAACAGTGAGGTTAAACTGTATCTCTCAGTTCTGTGTGTGGTACCACCTCTCTCACTAACATTTGAAGGAGCAGCGAGGCTTTGTAAGCTTGTGTTTTTGAATAAAGCTGTTGGACTAGAACCTGGCGTCGTGTGATTTCTGACCTTCTCTAAGGTGAGATAGACTGGTATTGGAGGAAAGCCAGAGACAGTTCATTCTGCTGATCTGTGGGTATGGAGGAACTGCCTTCCTGTGAAAGCACGCAAATGGCTCATCGTCTGTCAAAAAGATGCTCAGACACAGTGGAGAAGGGAGGGTTGATAGCAGCACTGTAGCCTATGAATCAACTAAAGCTGGCTGCTTCCTTAGCCACTTAGTTAATGGCTGGCTAAGGTCTCTGTCCCACTACCACTGACAGCCTGACTGCAGTTCCAGGAGCGACCACTGGTCGCGGGGGACACTACTGGAACTGTACAGTGGTAGGCCAACTGATTGGATGGCAGTTCCTGAGTGAAGTGCCTTCTCCATCCCAGCGACAGAGGGTACAACGTCAGGCAAGGAATTGCTTAAACTGCAGCAAATGATGTAACTTATCAGGGCACCAGAGTGGCCCAGATTACATTGACCCACAGTCTAGAACTCGTTACATGTTTGTTCAGGTGGGCTGATGGGTTCGTTCAGAGACGTTGCAACAGGTTACACTGAATCCTTGCTTGACATCCAATAATATATACAGTTCACTCTAAAACCTGACTGACCTTGTAGCTTTTGGGATTGCCTTGTTCACTTGAGCTGTGTGGATCAACATTGTGAGAACTTTTTCACAGCACAGTCTAACACCTGTCAATGATCAGCCATCCCCCTCAACTGCTAATGACCCAGGAACAACTCAACAAAAACTGGACCCATTTCAAATATTTCTGGTTAATCGTTACCCGACTTATGTCAATTGCATAATCGTGACGAGAGTGGAGGTTAAACATGTTTGACGGTCAGCCGAGCGCTGATTCAGAATAAACCGAAATCTCAACAACTACAACAAAACAGGAGAGGACTGGAACATGGGCTTGACATAATTTAACACAAACTTTCATTGCATTTCATCTGCAGGCAATCAGAATCTCCATTCAATTCGAGACAGAGTAAGGCTCCCTCTACACTGTCTCCGCTCCCCCACCACATCAAACACTCCCAGGCACAGCACGGGGTTTAGATACAGAGTAAAACTCCTTGCACACTGTCCCCCATCAAACACCTCCAGGGCAGGGACAGCATGGGGTTAGATACAGAGTAAAGCTCCCTCTACACTGTCCCCATCAACCACTCCCAGGACAGGGACAGCATGGGGTTAGATGCAGAGTAAAGCTCCCTCTACACTGTCCCCATCAAACACTCCCACGACAGGGACAGCACGGGGTTAGATACAGAGTAAAGCTCTGTCTACACTGACCCATCAAACACTCCCAGGACAGGGGCAGCACGGGGTTAGATACAGAGTAAAGCTCCCTCTACACTGTCCCCATCAAACACTCCCAGGACAGGGGCAGCACGGGGTTAGATACAGAGTAAAGCTCCCTCTACACTGTCCCCATCAAACACTCCCAGGACAGGGGCAGCACGGGGTTAGATACAGAGTAAAGCTCCCTCTACACTGTCCCCATCAAACACTCCCAGGGACATCTTTGGATTGACTGTGACGTTGTTTCTGACAGTGTGAGGTCTGTCATCCCTCTGTTGGGATTTTCCTCACTCTCCGCTTTATGAACTTTTCCAGCTTCCTGCTGCGGTCCTCCTGCTCCTTGAATGACTGTCCTTTCCCGGTGAGGGAACTGTAGCCTGACCTATTACCCATAGCCCCAGTGTGCAGTGTTCCCCCCCCAGTCATGTGTATTGGAGTCTGTGCAGCCCCCGCTCCTCTTAGTGGGACTGCTCCTTCGTCTCTGCTCATGGATTGCCCTATCAGTGGGAATGTGGGCCCTTTGCTTCAGTGGGGAGCTCAGTTTGCAGCTTGTAGTCCATCGGCTGCCGTGATTTGCATGAGTTTTCAACCCAGAAGCTGGCTATAAATTAGCTGACTCACTCCTTCATGAAGAATATAGGGTCCCTGATGTGGCTTTAAAAATATCACCTCCCAGGCCCCAGTTACCACATGCTCCACTGGTCATACTTACTTGTAGGTCTTGTGCCAAATAGCCTTTGGAAGTGTGGCCAAACCAAAGTTGGCTCTACATCCACACATTCCCATAGCCTGGAGGTCTCATTAGCTCAGGCCACTCTGACCTGGGAGCACCAAAGGCTTCACAGTCAGTGATGAGCCCTCCAATCTCTTTGAAGTTCCCAGGTCAATGCCTGTGATGCAGACGAAGACCATAAGATGTGGGAGCAAAAGTCGGCCATTCAGCCCATTGAGTCTGCTCCATCATTCAGTTATCAGATCATGGCTGATCTGATAACCTCAACACCACTTTTCCACCTTTTCCTCATAAACCCTCAATTCCATTAGTGAATAAAAGTCTGTCTATCTCAGCCTTGAATATACTTAATGGCCTAACCACAACATCCCTCTGAGGTGAAGGTTTCCACAGATGCACTCCCCTTGGAGAGAAGAAATTCCTCCCCATCTCTGTCTTAAATGGGTGACCCCTCAATCTGAGATGTTGCCCTCTGGTTCGAGACTCTCCGATAAGGGAGAACGATCCATTAACATCTCCCCGTGTCAAGCCCCCTAAGAATTTTGTACATTTTAACAAGGTCACCTCTTATTCTTCTAAACTCCAGTGAGTACAGGCCCAACCTCCACAACATCTTCCTCATAAGACACTCCCTCCACACTCAGAATTGTAACTTTAAACCTAACCCTAATGTGGAACTGAAGTGGTCAACCACAGCTGTCTGGTGGCTCCAGCTAGAACACTACTCCTCGTTCTACAGCCATGAACCAGCAGCTATGGTGTTTGAAAAGGATGACTATTCATGGACTGGGACATCTGTGGGTGTCAACATGTGTCAAATCACCTGAAAAGCATCCAGGGTCAAAAAGCTCTGTGGGTCTAGAGCCCCAGACTACCGTCACAGATCATCATCATAGAATCCCATCGAGCCCACACCAACCCTCCAAAGATCATCCCACCAAACCCCTCCCCACCCCTATCCTTGTAACCTTGCATTTCCCACAGCTAACCCATACATCCCTACACATTCGGGGACATTTACATGGCCAATCCACCTAACCTGCACATCTTTGGGCTCACAGAGTCATACAGTAATATAGCACAAAAACAAACCCTTTGGCCCAACTTGTCCATGTCTGCCAGGGGTCCTGATTGGAGCCAGCCCCAATTGCCTGCAGTTGGCCCGTTTCCTTCTAAATCCTTCCTGTCAATGTATCTGTCCAAATGTCTTTAAATGTTGTAATTGTACCCGTCTCTACCACTTCCTCTGGAAGCTCATGGGAGCAAGGGTTCAAATCGTACAATGGCAGATGGTGAAAGCTGAATGCAGTAAAACTCTGGAATGAACAAAAAAGTTGACCGAATGGGAACTGTATAACTACCATCAATCGTCATAAAATCCCATCTGGTTCATCAATGCCCTTCAAGGACAGATATCTGCCGTCCTTACTGGTCTGGCCGACATGTGACTCCAGACCCAAAGCAATCTGGCTGACTGTTAATTGCTCTTTCAGCAGCTAGCAATGGGAAGCGAATGTTGGCCTAGCATTTTAACTGAATGAAAACTGAAACCATCCTTGTATTTTCTTCGGGTGGTGCCTTAAACATTCTGTAGTGGTTCCAAAGTGAGGCAAACATTTCACCAACTAGTTTACAACCCTGAAAAATATTTGTGAGTCATGAACAGACTTCAGAGAGGAAGATCCTCAGTGGCTTTGATATTCTGTGAATCTGCTGTTACCCCATTAAGTTATCGATGTCACTGAATTGATGCAGATTCCTCAGAGAACTTCCACTTGTTGTTACATTTCTGGCTATAAGCACTTCGAGGCTGCGTGGATTCTCATGTTGCTGCTAAACTTCAGACATACCAGATAGTACTGTGGAGCAAGATGTGATTCATTTCCCACATGACTCCATGGAGATCCTGGGAAAGGTTCGACATTTTCCATGGTAGCATCTCTAGGGCCAAGTTGATTCCAAATGGCAGACGATTGAAGCAAAACCTCCCAAACAAAATAGGAAAGATGGTGGGCAATCTTGATGGTTTTTCAAATGGCTGCCAGAAACCAGCTGTTGCATCAAGTTTTGTGAAAAGTCTACTATTGGATCATTCAACCAAATTTTGATTAGGGTGGACAGACAGGAGGCTGGAAGAACACTGCAGGCCAGGCAGTATCTAGGAGGAAAGGGTCAGTTTCAGACCTGAAATATTGACTGCTCCTTTGATATGACTCTTGAGATTTTGTAACTTAAGAACTGAATGGATTTTGTTGATAACATGGTGTGAAACTGGATGAACACAGCAGGCCAAGTAGCATCAGAGAAGCAGGAAAGCTGACATTTGGGTTCTGGACCCTTCTTCAGAAAATAACTGCTATCTCTGATGGATTCTGTTGATCTTCTGCTCAGATTGATCTGAATTCTTTTCAGACTTTTTCTTCATTCACCAAATGGATGGCTCTCAATGGAGTCAAATGTTAATTTTCCTGCAGTAAATCTGTTTTACCAGCAATTCCATAGAACATTAGAACATAGAACATTACAGCACAGTACAGGTCCTTCAGCCCTTGATGTTGTGCCGACCTGTCATATCAATCTCAAGCCCATCTAACCTATACTATTCCATGTACGTCCATATGCTTATCCAATGACGCCTTAAATGTACCTAAAGTTGGCAAATCTACTGCCGTTGCAGGCAAAGCGTTCCATTCCCTTACTACTCTCTGAGTAAAGAAACTACCTCTGACATCTGTCCTATATCTTTCACCCCTCAATTTAAAGCTATGCCCCCTCGTGTTAGCCATCACCATCTGAGGAAAAAAGCTCTCACTGTCCACCCTATCTAATCCTCTGATCATCTTGTATGTCTCTATTAGGTCACCTCTTAACCTTCTTCTCTCTAATGAAAACAGCCTCAAGTCCCTCAGCCTTTCCTCGTAAGACCAGGCAACATCCTAGTAAATCTCTTCTGCACCCTTTCCAAAGCTTCCACATCCTTCTTATAATGCGGCGATCAGAACTGTACACAATACTCCAAGTGCGGCCGCACCACAGTTTTGTACAGCTGCAACATGACCTCATGGCTCCAAAACTCAATTCCTCTACCAATAAAACCTAACACACCATACGCCTTCTTAACAAGCCGATCAACCTGGGTGGCAAATTCCAGCAATAATTTTGCTTCTGATGAATTCTAACTTTACTCCATTAATCTTTAGAGATCACTAATGATATCATCGATGGATTCCCCCTCTACTAAATCTTGGTCTTTCAAGAAATTTATTTGTGAAAGTTGAAAATTTTCATAACTCCCTGTAAAGTGGCTGTTGCTTCCTACTTTTGTGGGACGTGGGTGTCACTGGCTGGTCAAGCATTTATTGCCCTGTCCCTAGTTGCCCCATCGAGAAGGTGGGGGTGAGTGGCCTTCTTGAACCGCTGCAGTCCATGTGCTGTGGCTTGACCCACAATGTCCCTTATAGAGGGAATTCCAGGATTTTGATTCAGCGACAGTGAAGGAACGGGGATATGTTTCCAAATCAGGATGGTGAGGGGCTTGGAGGGGAACTTGCAGGAGGGAGTGTTCCCATGTATCTGCTGCCCTCGCCCTTCAAGATGGAAGTGGCCGTGGGTTTGGAAATTGCTGCCTGAGGATCTTTGGTAAATTTCTGGAGTGTATCTTGTAGATGGTACACACTGCTGCGACTGAGCATCGGTGGTGGGAGAAGTGAATGTGGTCCCGATCAAGTGGCTGCTTTGTCCTGGATGGTGTCAAGCTTCCTGAATGTTGTTGGAGTTGCCCCCATCCAGGCAAATGGGGAGTATTCCATCACACTCCTGACTTGTGCCTTGTAGATGGTGGACAGGCTTTGAGGAGTCAGGAGGGGAGTTACTTGCTGGAGTATTCTCTAAACTGCTCTTATAACCACTATATTTATGTGGTGAGTCCAGTTGAGTTTCTGGTCAATAAAAACCCCAAGAATATTGATAGTGGGGGATTCAGTGATGGCAACATTGTTGAATATCTAGAGGCGGTGGTTAGATTGCCTCTTACTGGAAATGGTCATAATTGGCATTTTTTTTCCTTATATTCATGGGATGAGGGCATCATTGGCTAGGGCAGCATTTATTGCCAATCCCTAATTGCCTAGTGGGCAGTTATGAGTCAACCACATTGCTGTGGGTCTGGAGTCACGTGTAGGCCTGACCAGGTCAGGATGGTAGTTTCCTTCCCTAAAGGGCATTAGTGAACCAGGTGGGTTTTTCTGTCAATTGACAATGGATTCACGATCATCATCAAACTGTTAATTCCAGATATTTATTGAATTCAAATTCCACTATCTGCCATGGTGGGATTACCTGGGTCTCTGGATTAAAGCAATAGTACCGCTTGGCCATTGCCTCCCCGATGGCACAAATGTTACTTACCACTTGTCAGCCCAAACCTGGACATTGCCCAGATCTTGTTTCATTTGAATGTAGACTGCTTCAGATGAGCCATGACATTATAAGCTAAACTCAGGAAGTGCATTAACTTATCAGTGAGACAGTGTAGAGGAAGATTTACTTTATATCCAACCCTGTGCTGACCCTGTCATAGATTGTTTGATGGGGACAGTGTAGAGGGAGCTTTACTCTGTGCCTAACCCCGTGCTGCCCCTGTCCTGGGAGTGTTTGAAGGAGACTGTGTAAAAGGAGATTTACTCTGTGCCTAACCCTGCACTATCCCTGTCCTGGGAGTGGTTGACAGGGACAGTGTAGAGGGAGTACGGGCAATGCAGAGGAAACTTTACTCTGTATTTAACCCCACGCTATCCCTGTCCTGGGAGTGATTGACAGGGACAGTGTAGAGGGAGTACGGGCAATGCAGAGGAAACTTTACTCAGTATTTAACCCCACACTATCCCTGTCCTGGGAGTGATTGAAACAGGCTTTAAGAAGCAGTAGTGAACTCTCCTGTGTCATTGAGATAAGTAACAATTTCAACGAGAATAAAAAAAATTTGCAAGTCATTGCTGTTGATTTTTACGGCTGTGATTTGAATGTATGATTCTGGTTAAACATGTGTGGGGATTGATATTTACAAGTCAATCAGTGACAAGGTTACTGTCCGTAATGACCGTTTTACCAGGACACAGGAAAGATCACAATTTGTTTGTCCTGTGACGTTGTGTTGCTCACCTGGTGGTGAATTTATACTAAGCCCCAGAGAAACAGAATTAAAATCCCATTAGCTAATGAACTAATTAAAGTAATACCCTCATTGTCTCTCCCTCTGCCCATTACAGAACTTAAATGTAAACAGAAATTGCTGGAGAAACACAGCAGGTCTGGCAAAGTCTGGGAGAGAGAAACATAATTAATGTCTAGTGACCCTTCTACAGAACTGACAATAGCCAGGAAAATAAAATGTGAGGCTAGATGAACACAGCAGGCCCAGCAGCATCTCAGGAGCAGAAAAGCTGATGTTTCGGGCCTAGACCCTTCGTCAGAGAGGGGGATGGGGTGAGGGTTCTGGAATAAATAGGGAGAGAGAGGGAGGCGGACTGAAGAAGGAGAGAAAAGAAGATAGGTGGAGAGGAGAGTATAGGTGGGGAGGTAGGGAGGGGATAGGTCTTCCCTGGACTGACCTATCCCCTCCCTACCTCCCCACCTATACTCTCTCCACCTATCTTCTTTTCTCTCCATCTTCGGTCCGCCTCCCCCTCTCTCCCTATTTATTCCAGAACCCTCACCCCATCCCCCTCTCTGACGAAGGGTCTAGGCCCGAAACGTCAGCATTTCTGCTCCTGAGATGCTGCTTGGCCTGCTGTGTTCATCCAGCCTCACATTTTATTATCTTGGATTCACCAGCATCTGCAGTTCCCATTATCTCTGTAGCCAGGAAAAGATGCTTTTTGAGAGCAGGTGGAGGTGTGATGAGGGAGCAGATAGGTGGAGATGGAGCCCAGAGAGAGAGAGACAGTTAGGCAGACAAAGTGATAAAATTTCTCACATCACTTTCCCAAACTTGCCTCATTCCTTAAACTCCAAGGTCCCTTGCATCTGACTGAATAACAGGACAGACCCAATGGGCTGAATGGCCTAGCCTGTTCTGATGTTTTGCCTCTGTTGTCCAGTGAGGAAAGATTAAAGGAGACTGGACCTGCATCCTCCAGAGTTTCGAAGAATGATAGCTGATCTCACCGAAATATACGAGATTTGTACAGGGCCCGATAGTGTGAGTATGGGGAGTTGGTGGTGGGAGGTGAGTGTGACATTTGCCATTTGTCTTTAATGGTGTCCTGTTCAGTCTCACCACCTTCCAGCATGAGGCCAGCTGGAGCCAGAGAACTTTGGAACTCAACCTGCCCAGGCAGATAACCACTAACCCGGGTCCGAAAGGACAACATCTTGGCATATTTTTTACCAAGTTCTAGTCAGAAATTAAACAGGTTCTGTCTGATATTTTGCCTTTTTGGAATTATTAAGATCTCACAGTCAACAATACACATAAAAAAAGTGTTCTGTACCTTAAGCCTGGAGCCCTAATGAACTCTTTTGTGAACATTGACCCGAGAGGAGTCTTGAGGGCTGGGTCACTGAGAGTATTCGAAGAGGAGGCTGATGTATTTTGGGAATATCAGGGACTAATGGGTCATGATGAGCTGGCACAGAAAGGGAGTTGAGGTCTTGGACAGATTGGCCGAGTTCTTATTGATTGGCAAGACCAGCTCAATGGGCTGAATGGTCTTCTCATGCCCCTGGTTCTTATGTAAATGTGTCAGAGGCAGCTCAGAGAAGCTTCGCCAGATTAATACTGGGAATGGGTGGCTTGTCTAATGTGGTACAGTTGGCCAGGCTCAGCTTGTTTCTGCTGGAGTTTTGAAGGGTAAATTGTGACTGGATTGAAACCGAAGATCCTGAGGGGACTTGAGCGATGGATGTGGACAGAATGTTTCCACTTGTGGGAGAACCTAGAAATGACGCTACAACTCACTCAGAGAACGTAAGAACTGCCGATGCCGGAGTCTGAGATAACACAGAGTGGAGCTGCCTATACCTCTCATACTCTGCCTTCTTTGTCTTGATCAAAACTTCAATTTCTCCGGTCAACCAGCATTCCCTACACCTACCAGCCCTCCCCTTCATTCTAACAGGAACATATTGTCTCTGGATTCTTGTTAGCTCATTTTTGAAGGCTTCCCATTTTCTAGCTTTCCCTTTACCTGTGAACATCAGCCCCAATCAGGTTTTCGAAATTCTTGCCTAATATTGTCAAAATTGGCCTTCCAACAATTTAGAAGTTTAACTTTTAGATTCAGTCTATCCTTTTCCATCACTATTTTAAAACTAATAGAATAATGATGACTGGTCCCAAAGTGGCCCACAAAGACACCTCAGTCACCTGGCCTGCCTCATTTCCCAACAGTGGGCCACGTTTTGCTCCTTCTCTAGTTGGTACGTCCACACACTGAATCAGAAAATTTTCTTGTACACACTTAACAAATGCCTCTCCATCCAAGCCTTTGGCACGATGACAGTCCCAGTCTATGTTTGGAAAGTTAAAATCCCCTACCATTGCAACCGCATTCTTACAGCTAACTGAGATCTCCTTACAAATTTGTTCCTCACTTTCCTGCTGACTATTGGGGATGGGATCTCTACTGCGATCTCAATAAGGTGATCATCTCTTTCTTATTTCTCCATTCCACCCAAATAACTTACCTGGACAAATTCCCAGGAATATTCTCCTTAAGTACAGCCACAATGTTATTCCTAATCAAAAATGCCAAACTCTCTCCTCTCATGCCCCCTTTTTTTTATCTTTCCTGTCACATCTATACCCTGGAACATTAAACTGCCAGTCCTATCCATCCCTGAGCCACGTTTCTGTAACTGCTTTATACATCTCAGTCCCAGTTTGGGCTTCAGTTTGGTTTCACAGATCAGCGCAACATTGAGGGCCGAAGGGCCTGTACTGCGCTGTAATGTTCTATGTTCTATGTTCCAAACCATGCCTGAAGTTTCAGAGATAATGGGAACTGCAGATGCTGGAGAATTCCAAGATAATAAAATGTGAGGCTGGATGAACACAGCAGGCCAAGCAGCATCTCAGGAGCACAAAAGCTGACGTTTCGGGCCTAGACCCTTCATCAGAGAGTCCTCACATGCCTGAAGTTTACCTGCATTACCTGTTAGGCCTCTTGCATTGAAGTAAATGCAGTTTAATTTATCACTCCTACCTTACTCTCTGCTTTGTTCCTGCCTGCCCTGACTTGTTTGACTTACTCCTTTTCCCAATTGTATCAGTGTCAGGCTGACCCCTTCCCTCATTATCTGCTTTGGTCCCAACCACCACCCACTCCCCATCCCCGAACCGTTTGACCAGTTTCCATCTTCCAGAGAAGATCTAGAAAATCTCCCCACCAGCACATTCATTCCCTTCCAATTCACGTGCAACCTGCTTATACAGGTCACTCCTACCCCAGAAGTAAAAAAAAATGTAAATCCTTCTCCCCTACATCAGCTCCTCAGCCACACATGCATCTGCTCTGTCCTCCTATTGCTATCCTCACTAGCTAATGGCACCGGGACTAACCCAGATATTACGACTCTCTCGGGCATACTTTTTAATTTCTTGTCAAACTTCCTATAATTCTCTCCTTTGAATTTAGTCCTTTTCTCTTCCTATGTCGTTAGCTCCAATGTTCTATCCTTCCCAAGGTCTGGTTCCCAGATTTACTCACTATACTCCAAATGGGATCTCACAAGGGTTTTATATAATCTAGCCAGGGCATTGTGTAAAACAAAACAAAGGACTGAGGATGCTGGAGATTTGAAATAACAACAGAGATTCTTGGAGAAACACAGCAGGTCTGGCGACATCTGTAGGTAGAAAGCAGAGTTAATATTTTGAGTCCGGTGACTCTTCATCAGACTGAAGGGATGGTGGGGCTAGCAGGAAGTGTGGAGTAGATGAGGGAGTTGTGGAGAGAGCAGTCCATACGGAAGGCAGATAGGGATAGGGTGGGAAATATATCTTTCGTGGTGGGGTCAGATTGCAGGTGGCAGAAATGGCAGAGAATGATGAATGCGAATGATGAATCCTTAGAAGAGTTCAAAGGCTGTAGGAGTGTACTTCGGAGGGAAATCAGGAGGAGAAATAGGGGACATGATATAGCTTTGGTGAATAGGGTTAAGGAGATTCCAAAAGGATTCTATAAATACATTAAGGACAAAAGGAGAACTAGGGAGAGAACAGGGCCCCTTAAAGATCAGCAAGTCTGCCAACATGGGGAATCACAGGAGATGGGGGAGATACTATTTGGGTATTTTGCATCAGTGTTTACTGTGGAGAAGGATATGGAAGAAAGAGAACATGGGGAAGTAATTAGCAATGTCTTGGAAAATGTCCACATTACAGAGGAGGAGATGGTAGACGTCTTACAATGCACAAAGGTGGATAAATCCCCAGGACCTGATCAGGTGTATCCTAGAACTCCATGGAAAGCTAGGGAAGTGATCACTGGGCCCTTTGCTGAGATGTTTCTATCATTGGCAGCCACAGGTGAGGTGCAGGAAGACTGGAGGTTGGCTAATGTGGCTTCACTATTTAAGTAAAGGGATAAGGAAAAGCCAGGGAACTACAGAGATAATGGGAACTGCAGATGCTGGAGAATTCCAAGATAATAAAATGTGAGGCTGGATGAACACAGCAGGCCAAGCAGCATCTCAGGAGCACAAAAGCTGACGTTTCGGGCCTAGACCCTTCATCAGAGAGGGGGATGGGGTGAGGGAACTGGAATAAATAGGGAGAGAGGGGGAGGCGGACCGAAGATGGAGAGTAAAGAAGATAGGTGGAGAGAGTATAGGTGGGGAGGTAGGGAGGGGATAGGTCAGTCCAGGGAAGATGGACAGGTCAAGGAGGTGGGATGAGGTTAGTAGGTAGATGGGGGTGCGGCTCGGGGTGGGAGGAAGGGATGGGTGAGAGGAAGAACTAGGTTAGGGAGGCAGAGACAGGTTGGACTGGTTTTGGGATGCAGTGGGTGGAGGGGAAGAGCTGGGCTGGTTGTGTGGTGCAGTGGGGGGAGGGGACGAACTGGGCTGGTTTAGGGATGCGGTGGGGGAAGGGGAGATTTTGAAACTGGTGAAGTCCACATTGATACCATTGGGCTGCAGGGTTCCCAAGCGGAATATGAGTTGCTGTTCCTGCAACCTTCGGGTGACATCATTGTGGCACTGCAGGAGGCCCATGATGGACATGTCATCTAAAGAATGGGAGGGGGAGTGGAAATGGTTTGCGACTGGGAGGTGCAGTTGTTTGTTGCGAACTGAGCGGAGGTGTTCTGCAAAGCGGTCCCCAAGCCTCCGCTTGGTTTCCCCAATATAGAGGAAGCCACACCGGGTACAGTGGATGCAGTATACCACATTGGCAGATGTGCAGGTGAACCTCTGCTTAATGTGGAATGTCATCTTGGTGCCTGGGATGGGGGTGAGGGGGGAGGTGTGGGGGCAAGTGTAGCATTTCCTGCGGTTGCAGGGGAAGGTGCCGGGTGTGGTGGGGTTGGAGGGTAGTGTGGAGCGAACAAGGGAGTCACGGAGAGAGTGGTCTCTCCGGAAAGCATCTTCGGTCCGCCTCCCCCTCTCTCCCTATTTATTCCAGTTCCCTCTCCCCATCCCCCTCTCTGATGAAGGGTCTAGGCCCGAAACGTCAGCTTTTGTGCTCCTGAGATGCTGCTTGGCCTGCTGTGTTCATCCAGCCTCACATTTTATTAACCAGGGAACTACAGTCCGGTGATGCTGACATCGGTGGTCGGCAAGTTGTTGGAGGGAATCCTGAGGGTCAGGGTTTACATGTATTTGGAAAGGCAGGGACTGATTGGGGATAGTCAACATGGCTGTGTGCGTGGGACATCGTGTCAAACTCAGAGGATTGATGAGGGCAGAGTGGTGGACGTGATCCATATGGACTTCAGTAAGGTGTTTGACAAAGTTCCTTGTGGTAAACGGGTTACCGAGGTTAGATCGCACAGAGTAGAGGGAGAACTAGCCATCTGGATACAGAACTGGCTGGAAGGTAGAAGACAGAGTGTGGTGGGGGAGAATTGCTTTTCACACTGGAGGCCTATGACCAGCGGTGTGCCAGAAGGATTTGGTGCTGGGTCCACTGCTTTTTGTCATGTATATAAATGATTTGGATACGAACATCAGAAGTATGGTTAGTAAGTTTGCAGGTGATGCCAGCATTGGAGGTGTAGTGGGTAGTGAAGAAGGTTACCTCAGAGTACGACAGGAACTTGATCAGACGGGCCAATGGGCTGAGCAGTGGCAGATGGAGTTTAATTTAGATAAATATGAGCTGCTGCACTTTCGAAAAGCAAATCAGGGCAGGACTTATACACTTAATGGGAAGGTCCTGGGGAGTGTTGCCGAACAAAGAGACCCTGGAGTACGGGTTCATAGTTCCTTGAAATTCGCAGATACATAGGATAGAGAAGAAGGTGTTTGGTACACTTGCTCTTACTGGTCAGTGCATTGAGTATAGGAGTTGGCAGCTCATGTTGTGGCTGTACAGGGCATTGGTTCGGCCATGAAATACTCTACAGGACGTTGGAATACTGCATGCAATTCTAATTTCCCTGCTATAGGAAGGACTTTGTGAAACTTGAAAGGGTTCAGAAAAGATTTACATGGGCATTGACAAGATTGGAGGATTTGAGGGGCAACATTTTCACACAGAGGGTGGTGTGTGTATGGAACGAGCTGGCAGAGGAAGTGCTGAAGGCTGGTACAGTTACAGCATTTAAAAGGTACCTGGATGGAGACATGAATAGGAAGGGTTTAGAGGGACATGGGCCAAATTCTGGAAAATGGGAAATTTATTTATGATATCTGGTCAGCATGGGCAAGTTGGATTGAAGAGTCTGTTTCTGAGCTGTACAGCTCTATGACTCTGATATGGGCAAAGGTAGGTATGTGGAGTTAGGCCATGATCTGATTGAAAGGTGGAACAGACTCGAAGGGCTGAATGGCTATAATAAATCAGGAAACCTGAGTGAAGAGGAACATCCCTGACTGATGAGCTCCAAAATAAAACAACTACAAGTGGTGTACATTGGCTACTCCCCAAGCCAGGACAGAGAGTTCCCCACATCCATTCCTCAGGGTCAGCACATGAGGAATGGAGACCATTCAGATTCTTGAGTCTGTTCTATTCCATTCCAGTCAATCATGGCTGATCAATGTCTCAACTCCGTCGGCTCACCTTGCTTCAGTAACACTTAAACCCCGTACCCAATTAACATCATTCACCATCACTTTAGAAATTGTCAATTGACCTGCAGCATCTGACCTTTTTGGTGACAGGGTTCCCATTTTAACTCTCCTTTCTGTGAAGAGATTCTTTCTGACCTACCTCAAAGAAATCTTTATTCACCCACTGTTCCACAGCCACAATATTGCCCAGAACAGGCATCCCCAACGCCAAGGCTATGCAAGCGTGGCACCTTCCCATACTCAGATGTTTGATATTTCACTGAACCACAGAATTATTATAATACAGGAGGCCATTCAGCCCATCATGTCCCTCACTTTCTCTTTCCTTTTCCCTGAAACTCTGCACATTGTTTCTATTTAAATAACCATCCAGTGTCCCTCTTGAATGCCACAATTGAGTTTAACTCCACTCCATTTCCAGGTAGTGCATTCCAGACCCAAACTTCTCACTGAGTGAAATGTTTCGTGTTGTACTCACATTTGCTTCTTTTGCAAAATGCTTTATATCTATTTGCCCTGGTTCTAGTCCATTTGACAAGTGGGAACAGTTTTTCCCAATGGCTCTACCCAGATCCCAAATGAAAACTTTCATCAAACATATTCTGAGCCTCCTTCTGTCCAAGAAAAATAATTCCAACTTCTCCAGTACATTCACATCACTGGAGGTTTCTCATTCCTGGAACTATTCCTGTAAACCTCTTCTGCACTCTCACCGACACATTCATATCTTCCCTATAATGTGGCTACCAGAACTGTCCCAAATACTCCAGCTGAAGTCTCATAAGAGTCTTGTACAAGTTCAGCATCACTATTTTGTACTCTGTGCCCCCATTAGTAACTTAATGACCTTTAATGACTTACATACACCCAAGTCTCTCTTGCCCAGCCCACCATGTAAAGTAGTATCTCTCGTTTCATATTCTCTTTGCATATTTTTCCTGGTAAATATATCCCTTCACACTGCCCCTCGGCTGCCTACTCCATCAACTGCAATGTCCTTTTGGAGTTCTATACTTCCCTGCTCACAGTTTACATCTCTTCCAAGTTTCATGTTATCTACAAACTTTGAAAGTGTCCCCTACACACCAGAACATTACTATATATCAGGAAAAGCAAGACTCCCACTAGGGACCTCTGGGGAACTGCACTATAGACCTTCCTCCATTGACCATTACTCTCTGTTTCCTAACATCCAGTCAAGTTTGTGTTCACATTGCTACTGTCCCTTTTATTCCATAAGCTATAACTTTCCTTACAAGTCTGTTGTGTGGCACTGAATCAACCACCCCCTGAAAGTCCACATAGACCACATCAACAGCATTGCCCTCATCATCCCTCTCTGTTACGTACTCAAAAATTGCTAGCAGAGTTAATTTGACATGACACTCTTACTGTTCCAAATTAACCCGCATGGTTTTACAATGTGGCTATTAATTCCACCCTGAGGAATTGTTCCTAGAAGTTTCCTCACTGCTGACATTAATCTGACTGATTTACAATTGCAGGGCTCATCTTTACAACCGTTTTGAACATTTGCAATTCTACAGCCTTCCAGCACCTCACCCAAATCCAGGAAAGACGGGGATCTTGTGACCAGTGACCCTGCAATATCTACCCTCACATCCGTCTGGTCCTGGGATCTTATTAACTTTAAGTATCAACATAAAGTAGCTTAAAAATCAATTCCTCCAGTGTCCTGGAAAGGTTTATGATGCTAATATTGAAAGGCCATTGAACTAATGTATAATACCAGATACCATTGCGGGGGTGTTTACAGCAGGGGTTGTATGTAACACTGGGGACATGCCCAGCCCACCAGCCCCTGCCCATTGGAGCAAAACATAGGCTGCTCCCTCAGCGAGATACCTCTGGACATGGTTTATTCTGAAAGTCATGCTCAACCAGACAACACAGAGGCTACAGATCTCCCCACATGTCTACAAGAATAATTCAGGCCCAATTAAACCTGATGTTACCCAGCATAGCCAAAGGCTTGTGAAGTGTAGTGACCTTGTCCTTACCTCTGGTTCAGGAGGATTGGGCTCCATTGGGTAAGGGGGATTGGCCATGCTAAAGTATCCATGGTGCCCTGGGATGTGTGGGTTAGCCATTGTAAAATGCAGGGATAACGTGGGGGTGGGTCTGGGTGAAATGCTGTTCGGAGGATTGGTGTGGACTCGATGGGCTGAACAGTCTCTAACTGTGCGATAGGGATTCAATGATTCTATGAACCTTCAACTGCTCCAGAGGACATCTAAACAGTTTAACTTAAAGCATCTACCCACAGGGTCCTACAATACCATGGGATGGGGCAAACTATTGGTATTTTTCAAATAGGTAGAAGGAAGATGGAAGACATCTTCAGTGACTACCCTTAGCCCATTATAGAATCCCTACAATATGGAAACAGGCCATTCAGCCTATCGAGTTACCAGAGACCCTCCAAAAAGCATCCGACTCATGCCCACCACATCCCCGCAGCCAATCTGCGGCTGGACTGTAGGAGGAAATGCACACAGACACGGGGAGAATGTACAAACACCACACAGCCACCCAAAGGTGGGATTGAACCTGGGTCCCTCACATACTGAGGCAACATTCCTAACCACTGATCCACCATGCCGCCCATCCTAAGATAATTTGGAATGTGGAAGCGGAGTCATTAGTGACATTTAAGCGACTGCTGGACATGCACATGGACAGCAGTGAATTGAGGGGAATGTAGGTTAGGTTATTTTATTTTTGGATTAGGATTACTCCACGGCACAACATCGTGGGCTGAAGGACCTGTACTGTGCTGTACCTTTCCATGTTCTATGTTCTATAATTCATGATCCCCTCTCGCAACTCCCCAGACCCTCCCTAAAGTGGCCAATCCCTCCCTGCCTGGGCTCCCATTGGTTTCCTCTGCGGGCCACCCTGCATTTACTGAGAGAAGGTGCGACTTAGGGGCCAGGTCTGCATTAGTCTAGCTGCCTACAGTGTGTTATGGCTTGTCTTGAATGTGACAGCTTTGAGGCGATGTTTCTTTCCACTGGCAGTTACGTTGCTGAGTGCCAGAAAGTCAGAGCATGTCAGTGTCCCTCTCCCAGGTCTGGTTTGTTGGCTGGCCTCTGACATTAAAGATTCTCAGCCTCTTTGCTGCTTCAGTAAAGTTCACAAGAAGATTGAAATGAAAGGCAGGAAGCTTGGAGGGGATTTGAGAAAAGCCATTTTCACCCAGAAGGAGGTGGGGTCTAGAAAGTACTGCCCAGGAGGGGAGGGGAGGCAGAAAACCTCACAATCTTTAAACCATACCAGGGTCAGCACTTGGGGTGTCAGAGTAATCAAGGCTATGGACTTGGTTCGGGAAAGTGGGACTGCTGCAGGCAGCAGTAGTATTTTTGTTAGTTCAGACTTGATGGGCCAAACGGCCTCATCTGTACTGTTTGATTCTGCGAAAGATTTTTAGAAATTAAAACCCCAATTCTAAATCTGGCTCCAAGTCAAAAACATCATAAAGCTCAGACCACCAAACCTACCAGGCCTGCTGCACCTCACTGACCCAGGGGTATGTAACCATACTACAGGAGGTTCAGTACAACAAGGGGGCTCACTCCTCTGGACAGTAACAGACACAGGGGGCTTGTCTCTGCGTGTCAGAGACCCAGAGAGTGTAGACATGCCCCAGGGAGTAACTGCACAAGGGTATGGACAGAGGCAATTAAACATCTAAATTCTGTTTCATCTGGAATCCTACAGAACGTAACCCTGCTCTTTCTCAAATGCTGCTGTGTTCTTTCCTATCTACCTGAGAATGTGGGTGGCTAAGAGGCATCGTCTCCCACAGTGTAGCATTCCCCCACCATTGACAGTCTTTAGATAAACCTCATGGATTAAGACCCCCTAGCGTGTTGCCCTAAAATGAGAATATCTTGCCCACACTGGGCTATAGTGGACCCATTGTACTCGCCATATGTGCAGCTCAAACTGGAGCACAAATGGATCCAGTTTCCCAATTTTCATTCCCTTTTATTCACTGACGTAATATTCCTGGAAAGCCGGCAAACATGGTCATGGGACTTGTGTTTCTAAAGAAAGAAGAGCTCTGTTTACAAACCTCCAGTGGCCTTCAGCAGCCAATATCCGCAGTCCATATAACGCCATGGTGAGCTGTGTTCACAGAAATATAATGTATTCCTTTCTCCTGCTCTTTGATATCAGCAACAAAAATGTGCATTTAGATGACAACACAGTGTAAAATGTCCCAAAGTGCTTCTTAGTAACCTTATCTGACAAATGTCGACAATGATCTCCATGAAGAGATATGGAGGCAGATGAAAAAGGCACTTTTTCAAAGAGATAGGTCAAGAGAAGTGGAGAGCAGTGAACTGTGGTCTGGCCAGGAAACTCCACACCCTAGATTTCACTCCTGTTTTTCTGTATTAAACCTCCAATTCCCCATAAGAGGCTAAGCACAAAGACACCAAAACCGCTCCTCGGTTGCATTCCCCCTGGGGACTCCTCAAGAAACTGGGGCGAGAATACAGCAACTCACCAGTTCCCCAACTGCCCAGACCCATCTCCTGGGACATCAGAGCACATTCTCTCCCTTTCAGACAATGTACTCAGTCCTTACCTGTGCTGGGGATCTGGTGAAGGAGGACAGGAGGCAGGCTTAAGCTAGCATGGGCTGGATTTGTTGGAAGGTGCTCCCCAGAAATTTCCACATGGTTTTTCTCCCTGTTCCCTCATGTTATTTTATCCTGTTGTACCATACATGAGACATACCTGGAATGATCTTCCATTTCGTGTTCTATTATTTAATGTATTACTAAGTTATTCAGTTGTTTGAGTGTGCACATTGATTCCAAACAAAATCAAATTAAATTCATAACTAAAATGCTTCTCAATAGTGTGTGACCCAGGCTTGAGCCTTTCCCAAACTAATCCCCTTCTATTCCACGCTGAGGCATGAAAGCAAGAGTGAGAGAGTGAGAGATGGTGAGTGTGTATGCTGAGTGTCTGTGTGTGTGAGTATGTGTGTATGTATGTGTGTGCCTGTGTGTGTGAGTGTTTGTGTGACTGTGTGTATTTTTTTAATGCATGCATGGGATGAGGGAGTCACTGACCGGCCAGCATTTATTGCCCATCCCTAATTACCCAGAGGGCAGTTAAGAGTCAACCACATTGCTGTGGGTCTGGAGTCACATGTAGACCAGACCAGGTGAGAATGGCAGTTTCCTTCCCTAAAGGACATCAGTGAACCACATGGGTTTTTCCTGACGATCGATGATGGATTTATAATTCCAGATGTTTATTGCATTCAAATTCCACCAACTGCCGTGGCGGGATTCAAACACGGTCCCCGGAACATTGTGTGTCCGTGTGTGTGTGTCTGTGTGTGTGAGAGTGTGAGTGTGTGTGTCTGTTCTGTGGGTGTGTATGTGTGTGTCTGTGTAAGTGAACGTGTGAGTGACGGTGTGAATGAGTGTAATGTGAGTAGTTGAGTTTGTGTGTAAGTGAATGTGTGTATGTGTGTGAATGAGTGTGTATATAATTGTGTGTTAATGACTGTGTGAAAGAATATGTGCGAATGAGTGTGTGTGAGAGTGTGAGAATATGAGTGCGAGAGAATGTATATTTGAATTTGAGTACAAGAGACTGTATGTGAGAAAGTCAGAGTATGTAAGCAATGTGTGAGTGTGAGAGAGTGTGTGTGCATTTGTGAGTAACTGTGACAGAATGTACATGAGAAAGAGTGAGTGTGTATATGCATGAAAGTGAAAGATTGAAAACTGAGACTGTGAGTCAGCTGGATTGATATACGCACTCACAGATACACAGACGCTCTCATTCACTCATGGACTCACTCACGGAGACTCACACACTCACTCACGGACAGATGCACAAACACATGCACACACACACACGCACATGCACAGACACACAGAAACACACGCATACACATGCACACAGACACGCATATACACACACACACACACACACACACACACACACACACACACACATACAGACACACCCATTTTGCCTGAATTGTACTGAGGGCAGCTTGCACAATGATTCATGGTCAGTATCAGTTAAAATAAAATAAAGAACTGCGGATGCTGAAAATCTGAAACAAAATTGTTGGAGAAACTTAGCAGATCAGGCAACACCTGTGGAAAAAAATCTGAGTCAATGTTTTGATTTAGTTACAAAATTAGCTTGAAGGATAGTGATAGAAGGAGTTTTTTGGACTGGAGGCCTGTGACCAGAGGTGTGCTACAGGGATCAGTGCTGGGTCCACTGCATTTTGTCATTTGTATAAATGATTTGGACCTGAATATAGCAAATGTGGTTAGTAAATTTGTAGATGACACTAAAATTAGTGGTTTGGTGTGAAATAATCCCACAGATGCTGGTATTCTATCATCAAATCTCCCTTTACTTACATTTGGAGAGTGCTTGACACTGACGCAGCTCCCTCAGAGCCAGCCTGAAGAGTGAACAGAACCACTGACACTCCTGTTTCTATCTGTCAGCCAGGGCTCCCTCTTTGGACCAGATTAACAGTCCCAATCAGGGAACTCCTACTCTATGAGGTTCACCAGGCTGACTTTGTTACAATTACTACATCCCTCCCCCTCTGTGCCCGAGGCTGGTTTGTTCTGTAGCTTCTTCCGGGTGTTTTAGCACTGGGTCAGGTTCCTCCAACTCTGCCCCTAATATGGGCAGCATGTAACGCACAGTAACGTGCCTCTTGTACCCGGAGCGTCTCAGAAAAAATTCCCTCTCTTCAGGTGGCAGAGGCTCCAAGGCAGTGACATCTGCTGTGTCCATCTCAGATGCCGAGGTATCTTCAATGCTTGACACAGAGGGAGAACCTACAGGTTCTGGAACAGTCGGAAAGGCTGTTGAGGAAACGGGAATGTTTTACACCCACGCTGTTTGCAAGTTCCCTGCTTTCACATGTCCATGTGCTTGTTCAGGACCTACCCACACTTTATATGTCACTGGGCCTGACCTCACATTGACCACGCTTCTTACCCATGCAGGGCCATTCCCGCGGCTCCTACACCAAACCCCATCCCCTAAAGCAAACCATCTCTCTCCCTTAGCACCGTCTTGTGCCTGGCACTGGGGCTCCTGAGGCTGTTTCACCCTCCCCGCTACCCCCACCCCCCACCCCACAAGGTCTGGGAAGATCAGGTTTAACCTGGCGCAGAGTCTTCTCCCCATTAGTCACGCTGCTGGACCCATCCCTGTGGTTACATGAGGCGCGGTCCCACAATCAAACAGGGACTGGGGCAGTTTGGTACCAAGTGATGCTGCAGGCCATTTCCTTAATGCTGCCGTCAAAGTGTGGCCTGCTCTTTCTGCCAGACCATTGGGTGGTGGGTGGGACGGAGCTGTCCTTATGTGTTGAATCCCGCTCGACTTTGGGAAATACTCAAACTCCCTGCTGGTAAACAATGGCCCATTCAGTGACCAACACTTCCGGGAGTCCGTGTATTACAGAAATTGTGTGCAGCCTTCCTGTCATTGTCCCCAGTGTTTGACAAACAAACTCTACGCACGTCCCGTCACTTTGAGAGGGCATCGACAATGATTAAGAACATTGAGCCCACGTAAGGACCTGCATAAGTCGGCGTGTCACTGAGTCCAGGGTTTACCCAGCGATACCCGTGGGTGTGGGGACGCTCCTGGCTGTTATTTTTGTCCTTGACGGCACTGTGGGCACTCCACCAACGCTGCTATGTCTACGTCCAATCCTAGTCACCAGGCACAACGTCTCACCAAGATCGTCACTTTGGAAACCCCTGAGTGACCCAGGTGGAGTTCAGCCAGAATCTAGTAGTGACCTTTGCTCAGGACAATCCCTTTTGCTCCCCGTAATAATATGCCGTCCTCTACCGTGATTGGGTCTCTCTGGGCTCAGAATGGTGTCAGTTCTGGCTGTGATGGCCCTTTGGTTTTCCCCATCACCACCAGCTGTTCCCGTTTTCCCAGGTCCGGATCCTTCTGTGTCCAGAGGCTGATACTGTCAGCTGTGACTGGAAGTGTGTCCAGAAAATTTAAAACCTTTATGGGCTATTCCAGTGGCGGTACCATCGGGGGTGCATCTGCCAGCGGGAGGCAGCTCAATGCATCCACATTCGCTACTTGGCCTCCCGCACAGTGCTCCAACTTGTCATTCTACAACGTAGTGTTAGAGCCCACCACTGAATTCAGCCTGAAGCTATGGATAGCACTGCTTTGCTCTCTTTAACTACAGCTAGCAGGGGCTTACAGCCCGTTATTATTACAAATTTATATTCATAAAGGTATTGGCGGAACTTCCTGACTCCAAACATTACCACCAAACCTTTCTTCTCTATCTGGGTGTATTTACACTCTGCATTAGCTCAAGTCCTGGATGCACATGCTTTTGGGTGTTCCTCTCCATTGGGCTCACTTTGAGCTAATGCCACTCCAATGCCATATGGGGATGCGTGGCATGTTAGTATCAGATCTCACATGGGATCATAGTGTTCCTACACCTGAGAGGATAATAACTGTTTCCTCACTTACCTAGAAGCTAAGGCTAGGCTATCCCACCATTTCCAAGGCTGACCCTGTTTTAGGCGTTGATGCAAAGGTGCCAGGATGGAGGCTGGTTATGTATGAACTTTCTGTAATAATTCACCAGCCCCAGGAAGGACCTGAGCTCTGGAACAGACCGGGAACTGGGGCACCTTTGGTCACCCTCACTTTATCCTCCAACAGGTGTAACCCGGCCTTGTTGACTCTGTAGACCAAGGAGGTCACTGCCTGGTACATACACTTTCCCTTCTAAAGCATGTGCCCACCTGGGAGATACATCTAAGGGCCATGTCCAAGCTCTCTCGGTGCTTCCTGGTTATTAGCGTGTCATCCAGATGAATGGTGAGCTGGGTGGATCTTGCAAAATGTTCTCCATCGTTTGCTGTAAAATGGCACAGGCTGATGATACCCCAGATGGCAGTCTCATACATTGGCACAAGCCCTTATGGGTATTAATTGTAGCATACTGCTGGGAATCCTGATCTAACCACAATCACAGGTATGCATGGCTCATATCCAGCTTAGTGAAGCTTACCTCTGCCAGCTTTGTATATAACCTCTCTATGTGAGGAATTGGGAATTCATCCAGCGAAATGGTGAAAAATGGTTTACCGTTTGTTTAAGGACATCGCAAAGGCAAATCGACCCATCAGGCTTCACAAACGATATGACCAGTGCTGCCCATTCTGTACCTGGTTCGATGGTTCCTTCACTTTCCAGTCTCCTAATTCCTGCCTCTGCTTTTGCTCATAAAGCACTGGGCACTGGGCAGGCCTCGCAGGATCATGGGATTGCTTCAGTCCGAAAAACAACACTCTACCATCACTCTCTGTCTCCTACCAACTTTATATCCAATTGGCAAGCTCTCCCTGAATCCCATGTAACCTAACTTTACTAAATAGTCTACTGTGTGGAACCTTGTCAAAGGCTTCATTAATGTCCAAGTAAACAATGCCTACTGCTCTACCCTCATCAATCTTCTTGGTTAATTCTTCAAAAAAACTCAATCAAGTTTGTGAGACACAATTTCCCTCATACAAAACCATGTTGACTGCTCCTAATCAATCCTTGACTCTGAACCGAATGTAAATCCTATCTTTCAGAATCACCTCCAACAGCTTTCTCACCACTAGTGTTAGGCTCTCAGCCCTATTGTTCCCAGGCTTCTTCTTTCAGACTTTCTTGAATAAAGGCACAACATTAGCCACCCTCCAGGCCTCCTACACCTTACCTGTGGTTATAGATGATATATTTATATTTCCGCCAGGGGTCCTGCAATTTCTTCTCTATCTTCCTACAATATCTGTAGATTGGGACAGGCATTGGGGAGTCAGGAGGTGAGTTACTTGCTACAGTATTCCTCGCTTCTGACCTGTTGTCATAGCCATCACATTTATATGCTCATCGCAGCTCAATTTCTGGTTAATGGTAATCCCCAGAATTTTGATAGTCAAGGATTGATGTATAAACTCACAAACAGCCCATGTGAGAAAGTGAGTAGGACAGACAGCAGATACGAAAACGTCTGGTCAGTGCAGAGGGGCAAAGAGGCCTCATTGGCATTGTCAGTTCCCCACTTTTAATAGGTCCCTTCCAGAGAATGTGCAGAGGTGGGATGCAGTTCTAGAAGAGTAAGAAATCAAATCATTATCTGCACAGAGACGTTATTGAGTTAAAGTGGCCTACAATACAAGAAAAACCTAATAGTGTTCCCAGGCGAAATAAGTCATCCGTACCTTACATTTTATAAGTTAATATTTCTGTCAATGTTTCTGGTTAGTTTCTAGTTAGACAGTGTAGTAAGTGTAATTATATAGTGATAGTGATATTGATTAGGAAAACACTATTTACAGCAAACAACACAGCACCCTCATGGTCCAGGAGGTATAGCACTTAAGATTAAAGGCATGCTCCAAGCAACTGTACATTTTTTTACAAATACGCTCACAGGACGAGGGTGGCTCTGTCTCCACCAGTGATTGAGCATCCCTAATATCTCTGGAGTGGGTGATGAGGTGCAGCCTAGTTGAATTGCTACAGTCCATGAGGGTTAGTTCCACGCTGTTAGGGAAGCATTAACATTGACTGCCAAGTGAAGGAACAGCAAAACATCTTTGTGGTTTGGAGGGGAACCTACAGGTGACAGTATATAGGGGCTGTCAAATAATGGAAAGCCTGTTCATTTTTCACAGTGAGGTAGCAAAGCATGTCTTAACATCGATCTGCTTCGAATAAAGTTAGGAAGCAGCTGACATCATTAGCCAAGGAACAGCTGGTTGAGAATTTCACTCAGTTGGGACTGTAACCAAACAACAGAATCCACCCTGATTAGTTCCATCAGTGAAGGGGCCTTGTTTCACACTGCCAGTGAGCTAGGAATTGGGACAACTGATTCCCACTGCTCTTAACACTGAAGCACACTCAGACCGCAAGAGGCAGAAGGCTTGTGATAGCTGATGGACAGCAAATCCACTTTAGATAACCGACATATCTCGAACACTGAGTACAACCCACTTCAGTGAACAGCTGGACATGGCAGATTCCAGTTAGATGTCAGTTGCTGGAGGGGCTCAGACCAGGCAGTTCCAAGAAAAATATTTGACTTGCTTATCTTCGCAGGAAGAATTCCCCCGTCACTGGGACAGAGGTCAGGCCAAGCCAGAAGCGATCTTCAACTGCATGAATAACAGAATAACTTAGGGCGACAGGAGTGTCAGAATTAATCTGACAGAAAATGTATTTCTGCTTCAGCAGCAAATCTACATGGGGATTGAGAAGAAAATGCCACCAACACAGAATACAACTCTCTGGAAGTCTTCACTGCCAAGGAACAGCCAACAGTGACAGCAGAGGGGCACGGTGGCTCAGCGGTTAGCACTGCAGCCTCACAGCACCAGGGACTCAGGTTCGATTCCAGCCTCGGGCGACTGTCTGTGTGGAGTTTGCACATTGACCCCATGTCTGTGTGGGTTTCCTCTGGGTGCTCCGGTTTCCTCCCACAGTCCTAAGGTGTGCAGGTTCAGTGGATTGACCATGCTAAATTACCCGTAGTGTTCAGGGATGGGTAGCTTACATGGAGAAAGTGAGATGGGTCTGGGTGAAATGCTCTGAGGGTCATTGTGGGCTTGTTGGGCCAAAGGGCCTCCTCCCACACTGTAGGGGTTCTATTATTCAAAGAAGACATTGCTTAGTTCCTCAGGGAGGATGTGCTTCATGAAGGAACTCAAATAAATTTAAGATGCTGCAGCTTAAAAGGACCCTCAGACCTCAGACTGTCACCAGGAGAATCAAAGACAATAATCTTCATCAGCTCTGACAAAGAGTCATCTAGAGTCAAAATGTTAGCTTGCTCTCTCTCCCTGGATGCTTCCGGACAAGCTACGGTTTCCAGCAATTTTATTTTCAGGGCAGATTCCAATATCCACAGTAATTTTACCCACGACGATCACCAACCTGGCCAGGCTCAGACCTGATGACAATATATTCTGGGAGAATACTGAACCACCTACATCCTCAGACTTTGTAAAGTCAGAGAATTGCAGGACATGGGGAGTAGTTAATGTCACAAATACACTGTTGTCTAATACAAGTAACATGAAAAGAACAGCTTGGGCAATGTGTTGAATGTAGGTCTTAAAGCATTAATACTGAGGAATGCAGTTAACATAACCCACAATAATGAGGTCAAACAGTTACATGCGTGGGGACATTTTGGATCATGAATCAGGGAGCGTTCACATTGGGTCCACATCACACTCTCTCTAACAATGTCCATCCAATTGAAGTAATCTGTAAGGAGTTGCCAGCGTGTAATAAACCATATCCTGCCACAGTCACGAGATTAATCTACTTAGGTCAGGAACTGGTTTTCCAATGCCACACAAAACCAATCAGGTTTTGTACTGAGGGAGTGCTGCACTGTCGGAGGGTCAGTGCTGAGGGAGTGCCGCACTGTCGGAGGGTCAGTACTGAGGGAGTGCCACAATGTCGGAGGGTCAGTGCTGAGGGAGTGCCGCACTGTCGGAGGGTCAGTGCTGAGGGAGTGCCGCACTGTCGGAGGGTCAGTGCTGAGGGAGTGCTGCACTGTCGGAGGGTCAGTGCTGAGGGAGTGCCACAATGTCGGAGGGTCAGTGCTGAGGGAGTGCCGCACTGTCGGAGGGTCTGTACTGAGGGAGCGCCGCACTGTCGGAGGGTCCGTACTGACAGAAAATGTATTTCTGCTTCAGCAGCAAATCTACACGGGGATTGAGAAGAAAATGCCACCAACACAGAATACAACTCTCTGGAAGTTGACCCTCTGACAGTGCAGCACTCCTTCTATTCTGTTTTGATATCTGGAGATTCTCTGAAATGAAGGTGTTCTGCTGAGCCTAACCTCTCACGAATGGAGTATTGTGTAATTTGCAGGCCATGCTTTGTATTATAGTATGTGGTTGTAGATGAAGTTCTGATCTCACTGCAAAAGTAAATTTTGTTGTGTATTGAGCTGTACACAGGGAAAGCCTGCCATAGGGATTTGAGGGATTGGTAGATGAATATATTCCAGGTGCCACATTACGTCACAAAATTCCTGCGCAGAAAGCTCAAGATGGATTTTTTAACTCGATGGGAAATCACTGTGCAAAGTTACTTTCTGCAGGGCAGCAAATTGTAAAGAATTTCTCAACTCAGCAATTTTCTTGTGTTTTAATTTGATAATAATTGAACAAACAAATCGTTATTTCATCACCTCTTAACATATCTGCTCTTCTAAAGTCTAACTAGCTCATCAGGATGGTTAATTTAGTAAGTTCACCATTTTCTCATTAGTGACTCGTTCGTTACCCACACTGACCAGTGGTTCCACGCTGCTCCAGGGGGAAATGACCGGCCCAGTGGTGTTGTTACTGGACTGCTAATCCTGGGACCCACATAAAGCTGTAGGGTCCTGGGCTCAAAGCCAGCCATGGCAGATGGTGGAATTTGAACTCAACAAAAATCTAATTATGACCATGAAAACAATGTCAGTTGTCAGGGAAAGCCTATCTGTTCATTAACGTCCTTTAGGGAAGGAAACCTGCCATCCTTATCTAATCTGGCCAATGTGTGACTCGAGACCCACAATGTGTTTGCTCCTGAAGAGTTAGGGATGGGCAATAAATGCTCGTCTAGTCAACGACACCCTCTTCGTGTGAATGAATAAAACTGACCAGTGGTTCCATAGTGACTCATTACTTACCCAGGCTGACCAGTGACCCCGTACCGAATCGGTCTGAACACTGACCCCGTACCGACTCGGACGGGCCAGTGACCCCGTACAGACTCGGACTGCCAGTGGCCCAATACTGACTCAGTTTGACCAGTGGCCCCGTACCAACTCAGACTGACCAGTGACCTCGCAATGACTCAGGCTGACCAGTGACCCCGTACCGACTCGGGCTGACCAGTGGCCCTGTATCGACTCGGACTGACCAGTGACCCACTTGGACTGACCAGTGACCCCGTACCGACTCAGACAGACCAGTGACCCCGTACTGGCCCAGACTGACCAGTGTCCCCGTACCGACTCAGGCTGACCAGTGGCCCCATACTGACCAGTGGCCCCATACCGACTCAGACTGACCAGTGGCCCTGTATCGACTCGGACTGACCAGTGGCTCAGTACCGACTCGGTCTGACCAGTGACCCCGTACTGACTCGGGCTGACCAGTGGCTCAGTACCGACTCGGACTGACCAGTGGCCCCGTACCGACTCAGACTGACCAGTAGCGTTGTACTGGCCCAGACTGACCCAGACTGACCAGTGGCCCCACACCGACTCAGTCTGACCAGTGACCCTGTACCGACTCAGTCTGACCAGTGACCCCGTACCGACTCAGACTGACCAGTGACCCCGTACCGACTCAGGCTGACCAGTGACCCTGTACTGACTCACACCGACCAGTGACCACTACCGACTCAGACTGACTTGCGACCTCGCAACGACTTGGACTGACCAGTGGCCTCGGACCGACTCAGACTGACCAGTGGCTCTGTACCGACGCAGACAGACCAGTGGCCTGGTACTGACTCAGACTGACCAGTGACCCCTTACTGACCCAGACTGACCAGTGGCCCTGTATCGACTCGGACTGACCAGTGACCCCGTACCAACTCAGACTGACCAGTGACCCCATACTGACTCGGACTGACCAGCGGCCCCGTACTGAGTCAGGCTGACCAGTGACCCCTTACTGACCCAGACTGACCAGTGCCCTTTACCGACTTGGACTGAACAGTGACCCCATACCGACTCAGTCTGACCAGCGGCCCCGTACCGATTCAGACTGACCAGTGGCACTGTACTGACTTGGACTGACCAGTGGCCCCATACCGATTCAGACTGACCAGGTCCCACAGTGACCTATGTGCACCCAGATCACACATTGGCCCCGGCTCCACTACTGACCAGGAGCAGATACAGATCGACAATCGCCAGGGATTGTCTCCACTCACTATAGACCTGCCTTTTCCAGAAAGGTTTAGTAATGTTGTTGTGGGAGATACTGAGGTTGTGGAGCTTTCAGGTTCAATCTCTGCACCTTGTAACCTCCCTGCTCAGCCAGGATGGCCAACTGCAGTAGTAAGTTTTGGATTTATAATGAGGTTGGACAGAAATCGTGACATTTCTCCGCCTGATCACTAACTCAGGCGGGATCTGGTGAGCTCGCTTGTGTGAGTTTGGTGAATGGCTGAGGCATTAAACCAAGGCCCTGCCTGAAGGTCCATCACACTCTTTCAGGAAAGAGCCCCTGAGTTTTCCCTGGTGTCCCAGACAATATTAATGTCTTTCCCAATGACTGATTAGGCACCTACTTCCCTGTGATCTCTCCCTTTCCTTCCTTGAAAGTGGAGTTACACCACAACAGTTCACGAATTTAAGGAATTTTGGAAAACCACAGGTGGCACATCCCTGTCCCCTTCCTTCAGTTCTCTGAGTGTAGGTCATCAGTTTTCTTTTAAGTTTATTCACCTGGGTGTGACTGGCTTGGCACTCTTCAGTGAGCTCTTCTCAAACCTTCTTGTGATTCAGAAAGAAATTCAGAAGGTAAATGGTTTGCTAGTCTTTAATACAGGGGGACTTGAGTGAAGAAGTCTTGTTTCAGTTGTATGATACTGGTGAGACTGCACCTAAAATAGCGTTGCCCTGGGAAGGTCACAACATTTGGGAATACAGCAGAGGTTCACCGGACTGATTCCTGGGACTGTTCTTTAGGAAAGACTGAGGAGAGTGCTGCAAGAACTCCACAGAGGCTGGCATCCTGTCACGATGTCACTGCTTTATTTAAACGTGGAGAGTCATTGATACTGATCAACCTCCCTCAGAGCCTGCTCTCAGAGTGAGAAGAACCCCTGACACTCCTGTTTATATCTGTCAGCCAGGGCTCCCTGATTGGACCAGGTTAATAGCCCCAATCAGGGAACTCATATTCTATGAGTTGCACTTGGCTGACCTTGTTCTAATCAAAACGTGTGACTGTATTTTCTGGAGATTAGGAGAATGAGACTTAATTTCATAGAAAGTAAGAACGTTCTTATGGATGTTGACAGAGTGCATATAGGAAGTGTGTTTATCTTTGTTGGGCGTGGTGGAGGAGAGCCCAATCTAGAACCAGCAGAAGGGACAGTCTCAGGCTGAACATGGGCTGTTCTGGGGTGCGATGAGGAGGAACGACTTAACTCTTTGGAATTGACTATCCCCAAGGGCGGCATAAACTCAGTCATTAAGCAGGTTCAAGTGAGAGAGTGAGGGATTTCTACATACTAATGTCATGTAGGGATGTGGGAATCGAGTGGGAAAATGGTGTTGAAGTTAGATGATCAGCCATAGTATCAAATGGCAGAACCAAAAACAGAGGTTGCTGGAAATGCTAAGTGGGTCTGGCAGCATCTGTGGAGAGAAATCAGAGTCAATGTTTCAGGTCCATAAGACCATAAGACATAGGAGCAGAAATTAGGCCATTCGGCCCATCGAGTTTGCTTCGCCATTCAATCATGGCTGACAAGTTCCTCAACACCATTCTCCTGTTTTCTCCACATAATCCTTGATCCCCTTGATAATCAAGAGCCTACCTATCTCAGTCTTGAATATACTCAATGACCCGGCCTCCACAGCCTTCTGTGGCAGCGAATTCCATAGATTCACCACTCTCTAGCTGAAGATGTTTCTCCTTATGTCCATTCTAAAAGGTCTACCCTTTACTCTAAGGCTGTGCCCTCAGGTCCTAGTGTCTCCTACCAATGGAAACCTCTTCCCAACATCCACTCTGCCCAGGCCATTCAATATTTTGAAAGTTTCAATTAGGGTCCCCCTCATCTTTCTAAACTCCAATGTGTATAGTCCCAGAGACCTCAAACTTTCCTCTTATGTTAAGCTTTCCATTCCTGGGACCATTCTCTGAACCTGCTCCAGGGCCAGTACATCCTTCCTGAGAGATGGGGCCCAAAACTGCACACAATACTCCAAATGTGGCCTGATCAGAGCCTTATAAAGCCTCAGTAGTACATCCCTGCTTTTATATTCAAGTCCTGTCTAAATAAATGCCAACACCGCATTTGCCTTCCTGACTACTGACTCAACCTGCAAGTTTACCTTGAGAATATCCTGGACTAGAGCTCCCAAGTTTCTTTGCGATTCAGACTTCTGAATTTTCCCCCCATTTAGAAAGTAGTCCATGCTTTTATTCTTCTTTCCAAAGTGCATGGCCTCACACTTTCCCACATTGTATTCCATCTGCTGCTTCTTTGCCCACTCTCCTAACCCGTCCAAACCCTTCCGCAGGCTCCCCACCCCCTCAATACTACCTGTCCCTCCACCTATCTTTGTATTGTCTGCAAACTTAGCCAGGATGCCTTCAGTTCTTCCATCTAGATCATTAACAAATAAAGTGAAAAGTTGTTTTCCCAATACTGACCCTTGTGGGACACCACTTGTGACTGGCTGCCATCCTGAGAAAGACCCTTTTAACCCCACTCTCTGCTTTCTGCCAGACAGCCAATCTTCTATCCATGCTAGAACCTTGCCTCTAACACCGTGGGCCCTTATCTTACTCAGCAGCCTCCTGTGTGGCACCTTGTCAAAGGCCTGCTTGAAGTCCAGGTAGATAACATCCATTGGCTCTCCTTGGTCTAACGTGCTCATTACTTCCTCAAAGAATTCTAGCAGATTTGTCGGGCATGACCTCCCATTGATGAAACCAGGCTGACTTTGCCCTATTTTAACATGAACTCCCAAATATTCAGAAATCTCATCCTCCACAATGGACTCTAAAATCTTACCCACGACCGAGGTTAGGCTAATCGGCCTGTAATTTTCCATCTTTTGCCTTAGTCCCTTTTTAAACAGGGGTGTCATGTTGGTGATTTTCCAGTCCTCGGGGACTCTCCCTGGCTCTAGTGATTCCTGAAGGATCACCACTAACGCTTCCACTTATCTCTTCAGCTATGTCCTTTGGAACTCTGGGGTGTAGTCCATCTGGTCCAGGTCATTTGTCCACCTTCAGGCCAATCAGCTTTACTCGTATTTTTTCCTTGGTGATGGCCACCATACTCAGCTCTGCCCCCGACTCTCTCGAATGTTTGGGATATTACTCGCATCTCCCACCATGAAGACTGTCGCAAAGTAATTATTCAGTTCCTCAGCAAGTTCCTTGTTCCCCACTACTATCTCTCCAGCATCATTTTCCAGTGGCCCAATGTCCACTTTTGCCTCTCATTTGCCCTTTATATACCTAAAGAAACTCTTACAGTCTTATTTATATTACTGGCTAGCCTACCCTCATGTTTAATCTTCTCCCTCCTTATTTCTTTTTTTGTTGCCCTCTGTTGGTCTTTGTAAGCTTCCCACTCCTCTGGTTTCCTACTGCCCTTCACCACATTATATGCTTTCTCTTTTGCTTTTATGTATCCCTGGCTTCCTTAGTCAGCCATGGTTGCCTCATCCTCCCTGTACCATGCTTCTTTTTCCTCGGGATGAATCTTTGCTGCGACTCCAGAATTACTCCCAGAAACTCCTGCCATTGCTGTTCTACTGCCTTTCCTGCTCGGCTCCTCTTCCAGTCAATTCTGCCCAGCTCCACCCTCATACCTCTGTAGTCGCCTTTACTCAGCTGTAACAACATTACCTCTGATTCTATCTTCTCCCTCTCAAATTGCAGAGTAAATGCTGTCATCTTATGATCATTGCCTCCTAAGGGTTCCTTCACCTTAAGCTCCCTTATCAAGGCTGCCTCATTGCACCACACCAAATCCAGTATTGCCTGTTCCCTAGTGGGCTCCACCACAAGCTGCTCCAAAAAGCCATCTCGCAGACATTCCACAATCTCCTTTTCTAACCTGCTTTTCCCAGTCCCCCTGCTTATTGAAATCTTCCATGATCACTGTGACTTTGTCTTTCTTACACAGCTTTTCTATCTCCTGGTGCATCTTGCACCCTGATTACTGTTTGGAGCCTGTACACAGCCCCACCTATGGTTTTTTCACCCTTGCAGTTCATCAATTCTACCCACAGATTCTACACCATCTGACTCTACTTCATTTCTTTCTACAGATTTAATTTCATTTCTCTCTAATTAGGCAAGCTAATACCCTCGGCCCACCTGCCTATCTTTTCGATAGGATGTATATCCTTGGATATTCAGTTCCCAATCCTGATCACCTTGCAGCCACATCTCTGTGATACCTACCACGTCATACCTGCCAGTTTCAATCTGTGCCACAAGCTCATTTACCTTATTCCTTCTCCTGTATGCATTCAGATATAATACCTTCAGTCCTGTAATAATTCTTTCTCTTCTCATTTTCATTTGTTTTTCCAATGTATGATTGCTAGCCTTGCAGTCTCACAGTGCCCAGGAACTGGCTTCGATTGTAGCCACTGTCTGTGCGGAGTTTGCACATTCTCCCCATGTCTGTGTGGGTTTCCTCCGGGTGCTCCGGTTTCCTCCCGCAGTCCAAAGATGTGCAGGCTAGGTGGATTGGCCATGCTAAATTGCCCGTAGTGTTCAGGGGTGTGTGGGTTATAGGGGAATGGGTCTGGGTGGGATGCTTTGAGAGGCGGTGTGGACTTGTTGGGCCAAAGGGCCTGTTTCCACACTGTAGGGAATCTAATCTAATCTAATCTTTTGCAAACACTCTGTCCTACTTGTGTTTGTGCTGGAGACTTTAATAACCTCTCCTGAATTTTCCTTCCCTGTCACTTCCTTCATATTTTTCCCTATCGTAGTTGAATCCACCATTACAGATTACCTGCTGCCTTGTTTCCCATTGAGGCAAGTTCCACCATTCCCATCCCCCCCACTTTCTAGTTGAAAGTCCTGTTGACCAGCCTAATTACCCTTTTCACTGGAACATTGGTCCCAGCTGGGTTCAGATGGAGACCACCCAGCAGTACAGGTCCGTCCTGTTCCAATACTGGTGCCAGTGCTCCATGAAAAAGGGACGCCTCTTTCCCGTACCACTCCAGTGGCCACGTATTTACTTCCCTTATTCTCGTGTCTCTATGCCATCCAGCATGTGGCTCGGGCAGTAACCCGGAGATTATAACCCCTGAGGACCTGCTCTTTAATTTGGCTCCTAGCTCCTGATAATCTCTAAACAGGTCCCTTGTGACCCCTCCTCAGAACTGATGATAGCTTGGAAAATGTTGTTTTAACTCAGTAGATAGGGTGGGGGGAGAGGGTAAGGATTAAATGATTGTTAGGGATAGAGCCCAAGGAGAGAGACTAACAGTTGGACAGACAAAGGAGTGGGTAAAGGTCAGCCTGGAAAAAAGAATAGCTACTAATGGGGACTATTAGCCGCTGACAATGTGCTGTGTGTAATAGCAGGCCATGTAATAATAAGACAGGGTGTGTAGGGGTTGGGAGAAGTTGCCTCAGGCCCTAAAATTGTTGAACTCGATATTGAGTCTGCAAGTGGAAAATTGGTTGCGCTGAGCTTCACTGAAACACTGCAGCAAGCCTGAGACAGAGATGTTGATCCAGGAACGGGGTCGTTTTTTGCAGGCAGAGTATAGCTGTCCTGCAAAGCAGTCTCCTGGTCTCAAATAGCAGAGCCAGCTCAAGGGGCTGAATGGCCTACAATGCTCCTATGTTCCTCAGAGCACTGTTCCACGGTGCCCCGGTGTATATTTATTCCTTAATCAAATCCCATAAAAGTGGATTATTTGATCATTGTCACAATGCGGTTTCTGAGACCTTGCTGTGCGTGAATTTTCTTTCACTTGTGGGACATGGGCATCGCTGGCTGAGCCCTTGAGAAGGTGGGTGAGCTGCCTTGTTGAACCGCTGCAGTCCATGTGCTGTGTGTAGACCCACAATGTTAAAGTGGCTGCCTTGTTTCCTCAATAGCGGCAGCACTGGCCCAGAAGCATTACCTTGCTGCTTGTGAAGAGCTTTCAGACATCCTGAGGTCACGATAGGTCCAAATTGTTTTGTTATCAATCAACTAAAGGTAAAGATAAATGAAACATTCCAGGACTGGAATAACTGGTTTTCCAAACAATGTGAGGAAACTGTGAATGTTTACTGTCCAAACACAAGGGTACGTCACTCACTGGATATAGTACAACACTGACGGGAGTGAAACTTTCCCAAGGACTGCGATATTGACAGGAGCCTTGTTTTCAGCTTTTTGTTGCCGGATGTCTCAAGGTCTTGTGTGGAACAACAGAGTGGGCGGTGTGTGTACATGGTCGACTAACACTTCAGAAAGAAAGGAGGAGAACACCCCCACCTACAGCAATGGAACTGAGGTTGAGAGAGTGGAGAGTATCAAGTTCCTTGGAGTGATGATAACCAACAAAATGTCCTGGGCTTCCCACATAAATGCGACAGTCAAAGAGGCACAACAACACCTTTCTTCCTCAGGTGGCTCAGGAAATTTGCCGTGTCCGTTAGGTCACTCACCAACTTCTACAGAAATACCACTGGAAACAGCCTGTCTGGGTGTGTAACGGCCTGGTACGGCAACTGCTCTGCCCCAGGACTGTGAGAAACTACAGAAGGTGGTGTGCACACCCAGACCATCACAGAAAACAACCTTCCATCCGTGGACTCCATTTCCACAGGTCGCTGCCACAGAATGGCGGCCAACATTATCACAGACCCCTGCCACCCCGGTAATGATCTCCTACAGCCTCTTCCATCAGGCAGAAGGTACAGAAGCCTGATCACACACACCAGCAGGTTCAGGAACAGCTTCTTCCAGGCTGCTATTAGCCTGAGGAATGGACTTTCTAGCCTCAAATAATGCTGATCTGGCTAACGTTGATATCGCCTAATGCTTTCCTGGTGCAATATAACCTGTATGCCTCTGTCTGAGAGATAGTAGGGACTGCAGATGCACATCCTTTGCTCACTACATCTGCCCATACTGCTTGTAAATAAAACTTTTCACTGTGTTTCGGTACACATGACGATCAATCAATCGATCACTGATGCTATCGACAGCTACTCAGCACACGTCAAAGTTCAGATGTTCCTGTTTAGCCTTTAGTCTCCAAGGATTGGATTTGTCTTTTCATTTAGAGCCATAGAATCATAAAGCACAGAAACCAACCCTTCAGTGTAACTTGTCTGTGCTGACCAGACAGCACAATCTGACCTCGAGATAACAAAACGTGGAGCTGGATGAACACAGCAGGCCAAGCAGCATCTCAGGAGCACAAAAGCTCACGTTTCGGGCCTCGACACTTAATCAGAAAAGGGGGATGGGGAGATGGTTCTGAAATAAATAGGGAAAGGGGGGGAGGCAGATCAAAGGTAGATAGAGGTGAAGATAGGTGGAGAGGAGACGGACAAGTTAAAGAGGCAGGGATGGAGCCAGTAAAGGTGAGTGTAGGTGGGGGGGTAGGGAGGGGATAGGTCAGTCTGGGGAGGACAGACAAGTCAAGGGGGCAGGATGAGGATAGTAAGTAGGAAATGGAGGTGCGGCTTGAGGTGGGAGGAGGGGATAGGTGAGAGGAAGTACAGGTTGGGAAGATGGGGACGAGCTGGGCTGGTTTTGGGATGCAGTGGGGGGAGGGGAGATTTTGAAGCTTGTGAAATCCACATTGATACCATTGGGCTGCAGGGTTCCCAAGCGGAATATGAGTTGCTGTTCCTGCAACCTTCAGGTGGCATCATTGTGGCACTGCAGGAGGGCCATGATGGACATGTCGTCTGAGGAATGGGAGGGCGAGTTAAAATGGTTCACGACTGGGAGGTGCAGTTGTTTATTATGATCTGGATGAAGGGACTGGGGACATTCTGGCGAAGTTTGCCGATGATATGAAGATAGGTGGACAGGCAGGTAGTACTGAGGAGGTGGGGAAGCAGCAGAAACATTTAGACGGTTTAAGAGAGTGGTCCAGGAAATGGCTGATGAAATTCAACGTGAGCAAATACGAGGTTTTGCACTTTGGATAAAAGAATACAGGCATGGACTATTTTCTAAACGGTGAGAAAATTCATAAAGCAGAACTACAAAGGGTTCTGAGAGTGTTGGTCCAGGATTCTCTAAAAGTTAACTTACAGGTAGAGTCCGTGATTAAGAAGGCAAATGTAATGTCACTTGTCTCAAGAGGGTTGGAATATAAAAGCAGTGATGTGCTTCTGAGACTTTACTACGCTCTAGTTAGGTCCCATTTAGAATATTTGTCCAATTTTGGGCCCCACACCTCAGGAAGGACATTCTGGTGCTGGAGCGTGTCCAGTGGAGCTTCACACGGATGATCCCTGGAATGGTAGGCCTAAAGTACGATAAACAGCTGAGGATCCTGGGATTGTATTCGTTAGAGTTTAGAAGGTTGAGGGGAGATCTAATAGGAACTTACAAGGTAACGTATGGCTTAGAAAGGGTGGGCACTGGGAAGTTGTTTCCGTTAGCCGGGGAGACTAGGACCATGGGCACAGCCTTAGAATTAGAGGGGGTCAATTTAAAATGGAAATCAGGAAACATTTCTTCAGCCAGAGAGTGGTGGGCCTGTGGAATTCATTGCCACGGAGCACAGTGGAGGCCGAGACATTAGATGCATTCAAGGCAGAGATCGATAATTTCTTGATCTCAGAAGGAATCAAGGACGACAGGGAGAGTGCAGGGAAGTGGAGTTGAAATGGCGGAGTGGACGTGATGGGCTAAAGGGCCTTACTTCCACTCCTATGTCTTATGGTCTTATGATAGGATAAGAGAGGAAGCCAAGGTCGTTTTCTCAGGGTGAGGGAGTCCAAAGCTAAAGACCACAGGTTTAAGGTGAGAGGGAAAAGAGCTTGAGGAGCAATTTTTTCATGCAGAGGGTGCTGTGTGTATAGAATGAGCTGCCACAGGAAGTGGTGGAGGCTGGTGCAATAACAACATGTAAAATGCTCTAAGATAACAAAGTGTGGAGCTGGATGAACACAGCAGGCCAAGCAGCATCTCAGGAGCAGGAAAGCTGACGTTTCGGGCCTAGACCCTTCATCAGAGACGGGGATGGGGAGAGGGAACTGGAATAAATAGGGAGAGAGGGGGAGGCGGACCGAAGATGGAGAGTAAAGAAGATAGGTGGAGAGAGTATAGGTGGGGAGGTAGGGAGGGGATAGGTCAGTCCAGGGAAGACGGACAGGTCAAGGAGGTGGGATGAGGTTAGTAGGTAGATGGGGGTGCGGCTTGGGGTGGGAGGAAGGGATGGGTGAGAGGAAGAACAGGTTAGGGAGGCAGAGACAGGTTGGACTGGTTTTGGGATGCAGTGGGGGAAGGGGAGATTTTGAAGCTGCTGAAGTCCACATTGATACCATTGAGCTGCAGGGTTCCCAAGTGGAATATGAGTTGCTGTTTCTGCAACCTTCGGGTGGCATCATTGTGGCAGTGCAGGAGGCCCATGATGGACATGTCATCTAAAGAATGGGAGGGGGAGTGGAAATGGTTCGCGTCTGGGAGGTGCAGTTGTTTATTGCGAACCGAGCAGAGATGTTCTGCAAAGCAGTCCCCAAGCCTCCGCTTGGTTTCCCCAATGTAGAGGAAGCCACACCGGGTACAGTGGATGCAGTATACCACATTGGCAGATGTGCAGGTGAACCTCTGCTTAATGTGGAATGTCATCTTGGGGCCTGGGATAGGGGTGAGGGAGGAGGCGTGGGGGCAAGTGTAACATTTCCTGCGGTTGCAGGGGAAGGTGCCGGGTGTGGTGGGGTTGGAGGGCAGTGTGGTGCGAACAAGGGAGTCACGGAGAGAGTGGTCTCTCCGGAAAGCAGACAGGGGTGGGGATGGAAAAATGTCTTGGGTGGTGGGGTCGGATTGTAGATGGCGGAAGTGTCGGAGGATGATGCGTTGTATCCGGAGGTTGGTGGGGTGGTGTGTGAGAACGAGGGGGATCCTCTTTGGGCGGTTGTGGCGGGGGCGGGGTGTGAGGGATGTGTTGCGGGAAATGCGGGAGACATGGTCAAGGGCGTTCTCGACCACTGTAGGGGGAAAGTTGCGGTCCTTGAAGAACTTGGACATCTGAGATGTGCGGGAGTGGAATGCCTCATCGTGGGAGCAGATGCGGCGGAGGCGGAGGCATTGGGAATAGGGGATGGAATTTTTGCAGGAGGGTGGGTGGGAGGAGGTGTATTCTAGGTAGCTGTGGGAGTCGGTGGGCTTGAAATGGACATCAGTTACAAGCTGGTTGCCTGAGATGGAGACTGAGAGGTCCAGGAAGGTGAGGGATGTGCTGGAGATGGCCCAGGTGAACTGAAGTTTGGGGTGGATGGTGTTGGTGAAGAGGATGAACTGTTCGAGCTCCTCTGGGGAGCAAGAGACGGCGCCGATACAGTCATCAATGTATTGGAGGAAGAGGTGGGGTTTGGGGCCTGTGTAGGTGCGGAAGAGGGACTGTTCCATGTAACCTACAAAGAGGCAGGCATTGCTGGGGCCCATGCGGGTGCCCATGGCCTCCCCCTTAGTCTGTAGGAAGTGGGAGGAGTCGAAAGAGAAGTTGTTGAGGGTGAGGACGAGTTTGGCTAGGCGGATGAGGGTGTCGGTGGAGGGGGACTGGTCGGGACTGGGCCTGCGGGACAGGAAGAAGCGGAGGGCCTTGAGGCCATCTGCATGCCGAATACAGGTGTGTAGGGACTGGACGTCCATGGTGAAAATGAGGTGCTGGGGGCCAGAGAATTGGAAGTCCTCGAGGAGGTGGAGGGCGTGGGAGGTGTCACAGACGTAGGTAGGGAGTTCCTGGACCAAAGGGGAGAAATTGGAGTCCAGATAGGTGGAGATGAGTTCGGTGGGGCAGGAGCAGGCTGAGACGATGGGTCGACCAGGGCAGGCAGGTTTGTGGATTTTGGGAAGGAGATAGAAACGGGTCGTGCGGGGTTGGGGAATGATGAGGTTGGAGGCTGTGGGTGGGAGGTCCCCTGAGGTGATGAGGTCATGAATGGTGTTGGAGATGATGGTTTGGTGCTTGGGGGTGGGGTCATGATCAAGGGGGCGGTAGGAGGAGGTGTTGGAGAGTTGGCATTTGGCCTCGGCGATGTAGAGGTCAGTGCGCCATACTACCACTGCATCTCCCTTGTCTGTGGGTTTGATGGTGAGGTTGAGGTTGGAGCGGAGGTAGTGGTGGGCTGCCTGTTCTGCGGGGGAGAGGTTGGAGTGGGTGAGAGGGGTGGAGAGGTTGAGGCGGTTAATGTCTCGACGGCAGTTGGAGATGAAGAGATCGAGGGAAGGTAGGAGGCCTGGGGGTGGTGTCCAGGAGGAGGACTTGTGTTGGAAGCGGGTGAAGGGGTCAGTGGAGGGAGGGTTAGGTTTATGAATAAGACGGGTTTAGAGGGATATGGGCCAAATGCTGGTAAATGGGACTAGGTCAGTTTGGTTGCCCCAACACCTCATTTTCACCATGGATATCCCGTCCCTATACACCTGCATTCCTCATGCAGATGGCTTAAAGGCCCTTCGCTTCTTCCTGTCCTGCAGACCCGACCAGTCCCCCTCCAGTGACACCCTCGTTCGCCTAGCCGAGCTCGTCCTCACCCTCAACAACTTCTCTTTCAATTCCTCCCACTTCCTACAGACAAAGGGGGTGGCCATGGGTACCCGCATGGGCCCAAGCTATGCCTGCCTCTTTGTAGGTTACGTGGAACAGTCCCTCTTCCGCACCTACACTGGCCCCATACCCCACCTCTTCATCCGTTACATTGATAACTGTATTGGTGCCAACTCTTGCTCCCCTGAGGAGCTCGAACAGTTCATCCACTTCACCAACACCTTCCACCCCAACCCCAAGTTCACCTGGGCCATCTCTAATACATTCCTCACCTTCCTGGTCCTCTCAGTCTCCATCTCAGGCAACCAGCTGGAAACCGATATCCATTTCAAGCCCATCGACTCCCACAGCTACCTAGAATACACCTCCTCCCACCCACCCTCCTGCAAAACTTCCATCCCCTATTCCCAATTCCTTCGCCTCCGCCGCATCTGCTCCCAGGATAAGGCATTTCACTCCTGCACATTTCAGATGTCCTAATTTTTCAAGGCCCGCAATAATATCCCCCACGCAGTGGTCGAGATCGCCCTCAACCATGGCTCCCGCATGTCCCGCAACACATTCCTCACACCCTGTCCCCGCAATAACCGCCAAAACAGAATCCTCCTCGTCCTCATGTACCACCCCATCAACCTCCGGATCCACTGAGGCACTGCTGTCGAGCTCTTCCCCATGCTGCTCTGGGGCTCACAGCCCATGCGCTGCTGTGGGGCTCTTCCCCACGCTGCTCTGGGGCTCGCAGCCCATGCTCTGCTGTGGGGCTCTTCCCCACGCTGCTCTGGGGCTCACAGCCCATGCACTGCTGTGGGGCTCTTCCCCACGATGCTCTGGGGCTCGCAGCCCATGCACTGCTGTGGGGCTCTTCCCCATGCTGCTCTGGGGCTCACAGCCCATGCACTGCTGTGGGGCTCTTCCCCACGATGCTCTGGGGCTCGCAGCCCATGCGCTGCTGTGGGGCTCTTCCCCACGCTGCTCCAGGGCTCACAGCCCATGCACTGCTGTGGGGCTCTTCCCCATGCTGCTCTGGGGCTCGCAGCCCATGCTCTGCTGTGGGGCTCACTACTTGCAGTGTTCTGGAGCACGGGGGCTTGCTGCTGTGAACTTGCTGCCGGCTCTGATGCTGAGGGGTGAGAAGAAGAAAACAAAAGGGAAATTAACACCAAAGGACGAAAAAGAGGAGATGAAGCAGAAGAGTTCTGACAGGAGTACCCTACTCTGCTGCCACCTTGCCAAATGCTAGGAATTCGAACAAAAACAGAAGTTGCTAGAAAAGCTCAGCAGGTCTGGCAGCATCTGTAAAGAAAAAGAAAATCAGAGTTAGCATTTCGGGTCCGGTGACCGTTCCTCAGGACTAGAAAGTCCAATCCACAAATGGGAAGTGGCAGTGAGAGTAATGGAAAAACTGGCTATTCCAGGAATGCAGATTATTCTTGGAAATGACATAGCTGCATCACAGGCGGGGTGATTCCCATTATATTGGAAAAGCCGACTGTGAAGTTAAAAGAAAAATACCCTGGAATTTTTCCAGAATGCATGGTGATAGGATCCCATAGCCACAAGAAGGGAATACCAAAGCAGTGGAGGTCCAGTTTAGCTGACACCCTGTTTGACAAAGCGGTAAAGGAAGACCCTGAGCAGGTACAGGATCGGGCAGAGATGTTCAGTTCTGAAAGATTAATGGAGTTACAACAAAAAGATGATGCAATAAAAGATTTATGTCGTAAAACTTACTCAGGAAAAGAATCAGAACATGTTCCAAAATGCTATTAGTTTAAGAATGAAATCTTTAGGAGGCCGAAATGGAGACCTTATCAGGTTAGTGCAGAGGAGAAATGGGTAGAGGTTCACCGCATTATGTCACTGGCAACATACAGGCAGGAAGCATTGTGGCTAGCACACGAATTACCTGTAGGAACTCAGCTGAGAGTGAGAAAGGCTCAGGCCAAGGTACAGAAGCATTTCTATTGGCCTGGATTGCATAAGGATGTGGATGAATGTTGCTATACCTGTTATACATGTCAGATGGTAGGAAAGCCACAGGCTGTAATAAAACTAGGGCCTTTGATGCCAATTCTCACATTTGAAGGACCTTGCACACAGGCTATTGACTGTGTAAGCCCCCTCCCTAAAACCAAATGTGGGAACCAGTGTTTGCTAGCCATTTTGGATGTGTCTACCAGGTTTCCAGAGGGAATTCCATTATGGAATGTCAAAGCAAAAAAGGTTGTGGAGGAATTGCTTACTTTCTTTATCCATTATGGACTACCCAGGGAGATTCAAATCAGACCAAGGGTCAAATTGTACTGCCAAACTAGTTAACAAGGTTATGGATAATTTAGGCATCAAACACTTTAAATCAAGTATTTACCATCTTGAATCCCAGGGAGCACTGGAGAGGTGGCATCAGACCCTAAAGAGCATGCTGAGGGCTTATTGCCAGGATTACCCAAATTGTTGGGGTAAGGGTTTGCCATTTATATTGTTTACTATTAGAGATGCTCCAAATGAATCATCTCAGTTTACTCCCTTTGAATTGATATTTGGACACAAAATGAGAGGGCCTTTAAAATTAATTAAGGAAAAGTAAATAAGTAAATAATAAATAAGCCTGGCGTCAGGATTAGCAAAGTTGGATGAAGTATCTGAGGTGAGAGAAAGATTAAACAGAGTAAGTGAGCTGGCTAGACAACATTTGAAAATGGCACAACACCTAATGAAGCAAGAAGCAGAAAAGAAATCTAAAATTTGTTCATTTGCTCAGGGGTATATAGTATTGGTGCTGTATCAATGGTAGGAGACCCCTTCAAAGCAAGGTTTAGTGGTTCCTATCAGATTGAGAAGAAGTTAAGTCGGGTGAATTATCTGGTAACAAAGAAAAGAAAATTATTGGGCATGTCATGTGAACTTGCTGAATGACAGGGAAAGGGAACCGAAGAAACAGATATTAGTTTCTGCCACTCAGGGTTAGGAATCAAATCCAAGTGATTTGGATTTTGATGTGCTTCCGAATAAATCAAATATTGAGGAAGCCGTGAAGGAATGGGATAAGGTAATGAGCTATCTGTCCCAGGAATAGAGAACTGAACGGAAAGACTTGTTACAGTGATATGAGGACATATGTAGAAATAGAATGGGGAGTACTTAACACCATAGTACATGAGGTGGATGTAGGAAATGCTGTTCTGGTAAAACAACACCCCTTCCTTACTTGAGAATAGATATACTAGTATCAGAGGGGGTGTGGAAGAAATTCACTTGGTTGCTTCCAGAGTTGAGAGGGTTGGATTATGAGGAGAAACTGAGTAGACTGGGATTATACTCATTGGAATTCAGAAGAATGAGGGGAGATCTTATAGAAGCATATAAAATTATGAAGGGAATAGATAAGATGGAGGCAGGGAGGTTGCTTCCACTAGCATTTGAAACTAGGACTAGAGGGCATCGCCTCAAAATAAAGGGAATCTGATGTAGGACTGAGGTCAGGAGGGACTTCTTCACTCATAGGGTTGTGAATCTGTGCAATTCCCTGCCCTGTGAGGCAGTTGAAGTTACCTCGCTGGATGTTTTTAAGGCAAGGCTAGATAAATTTTTGAACAGTAAGGGAATTAAGGGTTATGGTGAGTGGACAGGTAAGTGGAGCTGAGTCTCAAAAAGATCAGCCATACTCTTATACAATGGTGGGGCAGGCTCGAGGGGCCGGATGGCCTACTCCTGCTCCTAGTTTTTAAGTTCTCATGTTTTTCCAGGCTTAGTACTCTCAAAGCAGTGCAGGTTCAGAAGGAAGTGGAAGTGATGATCTAAGAAGACATCATAGAGATGAGTCAGAGTGAGTGAAGTTCCCAAGCCTGATGGGACTCAATAATTATGTGTAGGTTATCAGAAGGTCAACACCAGGACCAAATCTGACTCATAGTTAATTCCAAGGCTGGAGGGTTGTGTGGAGAAAGTAAGACAAGCCACTTACATCACAAAATTGGACTTATTTTGTAGTTACTGGCAAGTACCTTTGTTGGAGAGAGCAAAAGAAGTTTCTACTTTTGTAACCCCAAATAGGCTGTATCAATTTAAAGTAATGCCCTTAGAGAATGAAAAATGCACCAGTCACTTTGCAGAGGATTATGAACAGAATTGTGGCAGGTTTAACTAGTTGTGCTGTCTAGAGAGGTGACTTAGTGATCTTTAGCCATTTGTGGAAAGATCATGTGGAGCATTTGGCAGAACTCCTCGAGAGACTACTGAAGGCAATGTTGGCCATAAACTCGGCAAAAACAGAGCCTGCGGAGTGACATTCATAGGGCACAACATCACATACAGAGGGATAACACCAAGGAACTTGAAGACAAAGGCCATTGAAGAAGTTCCAGGACCATCCTTGAAGTAGAAAGTGCTACACTTTTGAGGATTGAGTGGATTCTACGGGAAATTTGTGCCAAACTTTAGCAGTGCAGTGGCACCGTTGACAAATTTTTTGAAAAAAACACAAAATTTCAATGGACTGAACAAAGCCAGGAGGCATTTGAGAATTGAAAAGCAGTATTAACAAGTTTTAGCCACACCAATTTTTTAAAAACTCTTCAAAGTTGCCACTGACACAAGTGATGTAGGGGTTGGATCTGTGTTGTTACAGGAGAATGATTGTAGGATTGAAAGGCCAATCCTTTATTTTTCAAAGAAACGCAATATTCCCCAGAGAAAATATTCAGCTGTTGGAAAAGAGTGATTGAGTTCAGTACTGGCCTTACAACATTTTAATACTTATGTTGCAAACAATGCATCAGAGGCGATTGTGTACACCATTCACAAATATTGACATTTCTGAAAAGGTTTAAAGACAAAAACTTCAGATTATTTCATTGGAGTCTCATATCACAACTATTTAATTTACAGATTGTACATGTTACGGGTTGTGAAAATATGATTGCGGATTCCTTATCTCCTGCTTAAAAGAAAACTGTTTATATAAGATAAAAATGTTAGTGTTCAATGTTGTATATCAATAGAATTAGTATAAAATGTATAACTCTCGATTAATGAGCTATGGACCTAGCAATGGAGCTAATGGTTTTTTTTAAAAAAGAAGCTATCTTTTCATAATGGTGGCTCATATTTTTCTTACGGGAGGAGGTGTTGCAGAGTTGGGTAGCGTACTTATGGACTGGGAGGCAGAATGTTAGAATTTGCTGTTTACAAAATGTTGGGAGGTAAAGCATTGCATGGTCCCTTTAAAAGATCATGTGTTCTTCTGCGTTTAGAGATTTAAAATGGATGTCTGTGAGGAGCAGCTTGTGGGTTCATAAGTACACAGCGAGCCCCAGAATTGAAGCATTTGTATTGAAAGGGCATACAGTTATCAGGCTAAGCAGCAGGGGTTTTTTTGCCAACACAACAGGCTTTTGAATTTAGCCAATCAATTTGAACCAGGTATGTAGATACCAAAAACCAATTAAATTTAAATCCGATGGTTCTGACAACAAAGGACCAATCCTATTGTAAGATGCCATCAAGGGCACAGAAAGAAGGGGGCAGTTGGGCGAAGCCCTAGAGCTAAATGCCATCTACTGGAGCTAGTAGCCCTTAGCTCTCAAGAGAGAATCACTGGCCCTCACAGTGTCCTCTATGTCTTAGAGAAATCTAAATAACAGAGGCACCTATGACAAAGCTAGTTAATGTCACCGACAGGAGAGTGATATAGGTGTCACTCCCAACAGAAGAATCGATGGAAGAGGCACAGAATATTCTGGGAGACCAATAATCTGGCTGTAGTTTCGAGAGACTAAGTTCTTTTTTTTAAAATTACTTTATATGAGTGGGATTTGTATTTATTGGAACATCATACCATTAGAATCTTGCTTTATTCAGGAATGGTTAGTTTTTAGAAAGGATTTACTCAGTTAGTTAATTGTTTAGTTAATTTGTTCACTGTTAGAGTTAGATAAATTGCCACTGGTTGAATGTAAAGTGAATGTTAGGGATTTATTTTTTTAACTACTAGAGGTTGTTGAAAAGCATGTTACACAACTTTTCACATTCCTTGTACAGATGATAGGGCAAGGTATTCCTCTTTGGGTGTTTGGTGTTAGTTCTCAGGGGAGGCTCCAGTTCTGCTTGAAAATAACCAGCAGCCTGAAGAGACAACCAGAAACATGAGGATAGAACAATAAAGCAGAGGCCACATCTAGGCTAAAGCCTTTATGTCAGACCTGATAACCAGCATTGTAGGTGAGAAATCCACAGCATACAGCATTCCCATGGCCCCATACCCATTCCTGGAAAAACTGAATAATAAAGATACCAATATCGGGCTTCTACTTAGTGACCACAGCTCTACCTTCAACACCATAATCCCAAATTATCTCATCTCTAAACTCTGAGACCTAGCTCTCTGCTTCCCGCTCTGTAACTGGATCCTTGACTTCCTGATCCCATGGACCGCAGTCAGTAGGGATAAAGTAACAACACGTTCTCCCCAATAATCCTCAACACCAGAGCCATGGGGCCAGATTCTCTCGCAACTCCATTTACATGTTTGCTGATGACATCGCCATTGTAGGTCAGATCTCAAGCAATGATGAGATGGAGCACAGGAAGGAGACAGAGGGATAAGTGTCATGGTGTAATGACAACAATCTCTCCACCAACACCACCAAACTGAAGAAGTTGGACACAGACTTCAGGAAGCGGAGTGGGGGACATGCCCGTCTGCATCGATGGTGCTGAGATGAAGATGGTCGAGAACATCAAGTCCCTGATGATGACGATGATCACCAACAATCTGTCCTGGTCCACCCACATCGACACTACCGCCAAGAAAGTACAGCAACATCTCCACCTCCTCAGGAGGCTAAGGGAATTCAGCACCTCCATAAAGATTCTTACCAATGTTTATAGATGCACCATAGAAAGCATCCCATCTGGATGTATCACGGCTTGGTACGGCAACTGCTCTTCCCAAGACCACAGGAAACTACAGAGAGCTGTGCACACAACCCAGTCCGTCACACAAACCAGCATTCCATCCACTGGCTCCATCTACCCTTCCCATTGGCTCAGAAAAGCAACCAACATCATCAAAGACCCCTCCCATCCCGCTTACACAGTCTCCCAAACTCTTCTGTCAGGCAGAAGATATAAAAGTTTGAATACACGTACGAAGAGAATCAAGAACAGTTCTTCCCCACTGTTGTTAGATTTTTGAATGGACCTCTCAAACGTTAATGTTGATCTCCCTCTGCACCTTCTCTATGGCTGTGACACTATGTCCTGTACTCTGTTCTGTTCCTCTAATGTACTTGTGTCATGTGATCTCCCAGTAAAGCACATAACACAAAACTTTTCACTGTACCTTGGTACATGTGATAGTAATAAATCAAATCAAATCAAACTAGTCACTCCTGCAAATTGCAAATCCCATTGGGAAGCAAGGAGTCTGTAGGAGCATTCCTGGTTTAGGATTCAGCCAGGAAAAGGACATATCAGAGCTCCATGGGTTAAGTTAAAAATCTTTAAATTATTGGAGTTTAAAAAAAAGGTTGAGGAGGTTAGAAATAAAAGGAAAAGGAATATTTACAGCTCCCAATAAGCATGCCACCATAGCGAACAGGCACCATGAGGGACAGCTGTTTGTAGCAGTGAAGTCAATGACCTTAGAAGTATGTTACACCTGCACTCACAGCATTGGGAAAACCACAAGGTGAAATTACTGTAAGAAAAGGGCAATTTAAAAGCTAAAGCCTACAGTGTTTACCAAAAAAAATAGTCAGATGACTTTGAGACCGCATTAGGAGCAGGAGAGCCATAATTGAGCAATGGTTCCAGTAAGTGGGATTTATTAATGCTCAGGGACAATGTGTGAGATTATCGGACTGCATGAAGCTTAATGCAGTTTCAACTTCGTCCGAAAGAGAATCACATTGAAATCGAAGCATTACCTCTGCTTCTCTCTCCACCGATGCTGCCAGACCTCCTGAGTTTTTCCAACACCTCCTGTTTTATTTCAGATTTACAGCATCTGCAGCATTTTATTTTTATTTGAGTGATGAACTCTTTCAGGGCCATGACTTTATATACCAGGAGATTGCTGCACAGCACAACATCAACCTTATCTCAAAAGCCTCTCATTGGTTGTAACATACTTTAGGGATGGCTTGAAGTGATGTAAATTGCTAGAGAAATGAATTTTTTCCTCTACTTAAGCTAGGAGCAACACTGCCCTGAGTTTCTGGAGTGGTGATGAGTGAACAAAATGAGGATAGGGCAATGGGTGCCAACAGGATATTTTACCTCAACATGCCTGGGTTGGAGGTGGGAGGTCCTCTCTGAGTTCTCCCTTCTCATTCTGTCTTCACATGTGTCCCAGGGAGCTACAGGAGTTGCTAGCTGTTGGGACAGAAACCCGACCTCATCCAATGTGGAACGGAGTGATGCAATGGGATCACAGACAATGGAGACGACCTGAGAACTCAGTCGAAAAAGGCCAGTTAAACAGAGGTCACTGTATTACAGAAAGATCAGACGCAGTTTGTCTGAGTGTGACATTGTGTAAATACATTCACTTATAGATTAGTCTTTGGAAATTTCATTCCCTTTTTATAACTGAATTTCAAAGTTCTTTCAGGGTGTTGTTATGGAGACTGCATGAAACCCATTAAATGTTAACTGTGAAGGCCAGCGAAACCTCTGTACGGGTCACAGACGGTTAATGTTTAACTGGCTAATCTTATCTCTCTGTGTTTTACTGATGTTGACAGCAGGGACATATCTCATTGTAATTGTCCTTGTTCGTGTGTGTGTGTGTGTGTGTGTGTGTGTGTGTGTGTGTGTGTGTGTGTGTGTGTGTGTGTGTGTGTGTGTGTGTGTGTATGTGTGTGTGTGCACACACATGCACGCACACCTGTGTGTGTGTGACCGTGAGTGTGTGTATGTGTGTGTGCACGCACGCCTGTGTGCGTGTATATCTGTGTGTGTGTGTGCGTGTCTGTGTGTGTGTGTATGTGTGCGCACGCCTGTGTGTGTGTGTGTGTGTGTGTGTGTGTGTTTGTGTGTGTCTGTGTGTGCATATGTATGTCTGTGCATGTGTTTGTCTGTGCCTGTGTGTGCTTGCGCGTACTTGTGTGTATCTGTGTGTATCAGTGCCTGTGCATATGTGTGCATGTGTCTATGTCTGTCTGTGCGACTGACTGTCTGTCTGCCTGTGTGACTGACTGTCTGTCTGTCTGTCTGTGTGACTGACTGTCTGTCTGTGTGACAGTCTGTCTGTGCCTGTGTGTGCGTGTCCATCATGGGCCTCCTGCAGTGCCACAATGATGCCACCCGAAGGTTGCAGGAACAGCAACTCATATTCCGCTTGGGAACACTGCAGCCCAATGGTATCAGTGTGGACTTCACCAGCTTCAAAATCTCCCCTTCCTCCACCGCATCCCAAAACCAGCCCAGTTCGTCCCCTCCCGCTACTACATCCCAAAACCAGCCCAGCCTGTCTCTGCCTCCCTAACCTGTTCTTCCTCTCACCCATCCCCTCCTCCCACCCCAAGCCGCACCTCCATGTCCTACCTACTAACCTCATCCCACCTCCTTGACCTGTCCGTCTTCCCTGGACTGACCTATCCCCTCCCTACCTCCCCACCTATACTCTCCTCTCCACTTATCTTTTCTTCTCTCCATGTTTATTTCAGAACCCTCACCCCATCCCACTCTCTGATGAAGGGTCTAGGCCCGAAACGTCAGCTTTTGTGCTCCCGAGATGCTGCTGGGCCTGCTGTGTTCATCCAGCTTCACACTTTATTATCTTGGATTCTCCAGCATCTGCAGTTCCCACTATCACTGTGCGTGTGAATGTGTCTGTTTGTGTGTGTGTCCATGTTTGTGTGTGTGTCCATGTTTGTGTGTGCGTGTGTGTGTGTGTGTGTGTGTGTGTGTGTGTTTGACAAGACCCCAATCTTATCTGTAAACTGGATGATTAAAGGAAGAGAGGAATTGGTGAAATTATAATCATTGTGAGGTGGAAATGAGTGATGGTGCTGTGCATGGATAATTCTCCAGGTCCTTATGGACTTCATCCAAGGTTCTTAAAAGAGGGGCTGAATAAGGCAGTAGGGGTGGGTCTAGTTTAGTTTGGGGTTATGTTGGGCATGGACTGGTTGGACCAAAGCATCTTTATAAAATTATGAGAGGCATGATAGGGTGAAAAGCCAAGGTCTTTTTCCCAGGGTAGGAGAGTCCAAAACTAGAGGGCGTAGGTTTAAGGTGAGAGGGGCAAGATATAAAAGGGATTTTAAGTGGCGCCTTTTTCACACAGAGGGTGGTGTGTGTATGGAACAATATGCTACAGGAAGTGGTGGCGACTTGTACAATTACAACATTTAAAATGTACCTGGATGAGTACGTGGATAGGAAGCATTTTAAGGAGCTATGGGCCAAATGCTGGGAAATGGGACTAGATTAATTTAGGATACCCGGTCAGGATGGAGGAGATGGACCAAAGGGTCGGTTTCCATGGTGTATGACTGTATTTAACTGGGGCTTAGCAAGCAGAGACAGAGTTAAACAAATGAGCACAATCAGTGCACACAGCAGCTGAGGGTGAAGGAAGTTGGGAAGGTTACAGTGGTAAAAAGGGAGTTGTGAAGAGGACTGAAGAATGTACAGTTGTGCATCAGATAGTGATATTGTCCAGAAATCGTAAAGTGATATCACAGTAGCACATGAAATTTCTACAGCCATAATGCCATAAAACAGAAGCAGCCCATTGACTGTATTCTGCCATTCATTGCAGGGGAAGTAGGGGAGCATGGGAGTAGGGGAGTAGGGGAGTTGGGGAGTAGGGGAGCTAGGGAGTAGGGGAGCTGGGGAGTAGGGGAGATGGGGAGTAGGGGAGCAGTGGAGTAAGGGGAGCTGGGGAGTAGGGGAGATGGGGAGTAGGGGAGTAGTGGAGTAGGGGAGCAGGGAATGGGGGAGCAGGGGAGCAGGTGAGTAGTGGAGCAGGGGAGTAGGGGACCAGGTGAGCAGGGGTATAGGGGAGTAGTGGACCAGGTGAGCAGGGGTATAGGGGAGTAGGGGACCAGGTGAGCAGGGGTATAGGGGAGCAGGTGAGTAGTTGAGTAGGGGACCAGTTGAGCAGGGGAGTAGGGGACCAGGGGAGTAGGGGAGCAGGGGAGCAGGTGAGTAGGGGAGCAGGGGAGTAGGGGAGCAGGGAACCAGGGGAGTAGGGGAGCAGAGGAGCAGGGGAGCAGGGGAGTAGGGGAGCAGGTGAGTAGGGGAGCAGGGGAGCAGGTGAGTAGGGGAGTAGGGGAGTAGGGGAGCAGGGGAGCAGGGGAGTAGGGGAGTAGGGGAGCAGGTGAGTAGGGGAGCAGGGGAGTAGGGGAGCAGGGGAGTAGGGGAGTAGGGGAGTAGGGGAGCAGGTGAGTAGGGGAGCAGGGGAGTAGGGGAGTAGGGGAGTAGGGGAGCAGGTGAGTAGGGGAGCAGGGGAGTAGGGGAGCAGGGGAGTAGGGGAGTAGGGGAGTAGGGGAGCAGGTGAGTAGGGGAGCAGGGGAGTAGGGGAGTAGGGGAGTAGGGGAGCAGGTGAGTAGGGGAGTAGGGGAGTAGGGGAGCAGGGGAGTAGGGGAGTAGGGGAGCAGGGGAGCAGGTGAGTAGGGGAGTAGGGGAGCAGGTGAGTAGGGGAGCAGGGGAGCAGGGGAGTAGGGGAGTAGGGGAGCAGGTGAGTAGGGGAGCAGGGGAGCAGGGGAGCAGGGGAGTAGGGGAGTAGGGGAGCAGGTGAGTAGGGGAGCAGGGGAGTAGGGGAGTAGGGGAGTAGGGGAGCAGGGGAGTAGGGGAGTAGGGGAGCAGGTGAGTAGGGGAGAGGGGAGCAGGTGAGTAGGGGAGTAGGGGAGTAGGGGAGCAGGTGAGTAGGGGAGCAGGGGAGCAGGTGAGTAGGGGAGTAGGGGAGCAGGGGACCAGGGGAGTAGGGGAGCAGGGGAGCAGGTGAGTAGGGGAGTAGGGGAGCAAGGCAGTAGGGGAGCAGGTGAGTAGGGGAGCAGGTGAGTAGGGGAGCAGGGGAGTAGGGGAGTAGGGGAGTAGGGGAGCAGGTGAGTAGGGGAGCAGGGGAGCAGGTGAGTAGGGGAGTAGGGGAGTAGGGGAGCAGGGGAGCAGGGGAGTAGGGGAGTAGGGGAGCAGGTGAGTAGGGGAGCAGGGGAGTAGGGGAGCAGGGGAGTAGGGGAGTAGGGGAGTAGGGGAGCAGGTGAGTAGGGGAGCAGGGGAGTAGGGGAGTAGGGGAGTAGGGGAGCAGGTGAGTAGGGGAGTAGGGGAGTAGGGGAGCAGGGGAGTAGGGGAGTAGGGGAGTAGGGGAGCAGGTGAGTAGGGGAGTAGGGGAGTAGGGGAGCAGGGGAGTAGGGGAGTAGGGGAGCAGGGGAGCAGGTGAGTAGGGGAGTAGGGGAGTAGGGGAGCAGGTGAGTAGGGGAGCAGGGGAGCAGGTGAGTAGGGGAGTAGGGGAGTAGGGGAGCAGGTGAGTAGGGGAGCAGGGGAGCAGGTGAGTAGGGGAGTAGGGGAGTAGGGGAGTAGGGGAGCAGGTGAGTAGGGGAGCAGGGGAGTAGGGGAGTAGGGGAGCAGGTGAGTAGGGGAGCAGGTGAGTAGGGGAGTAGGGGAGCAGGGCAGTAGGGGAGCAGGGGAGTAGGGGAGTAGGGGAGCAGGGGAGTAGGGGAGCAGGGGAGTAGTGGAGTAGGGGAGCAGGTGAGTAGGGGAGCAGGGGAGCAGGTGAGTAGGGGAGTAGGGGAGCAGGGGAGCAGGGGAGCAGGGGAGTAGGGGAGTAGGGGAGCAGGTGAGTAGGGGAGCAGGGGAGTAGGGGAGCAGGGGAGCAGGGGAGTAGGGGAGTTGGGGAGTAGGTGAGTAGGGGAGCAGGTGAGTCGGGGAGTAGGGGAGTAGGGGAGTAGGGGAGCAGGGGAGTAGGGGAGTAGGGGAGTAGGGGAGCAGGGATGATAGAGGCAGTAGAGGGAAAGTGTGCCAAAGCGGAGGAGATCGAGGCCTTGTAGGAAGTGTGGTCCCAGCACAGCCAAGCACTTAAGAAAGTCTGCAATGGTTGAACTGTTAGCTTTATTTTATATTTTTGACTTAATACTGAGAAGGACTGTAACGTTTAACTTTTACCTTTGTTCCTTATTTCTTTCTACCTTGTTGTTAAGTTTTTATATCCGGGTATGTGTATCTAAGACGTCGCTGTTGACATTATACACTTGTTCACTGCAATCCTGTACTTTTGTATTCAAGTGCATGTGACATTAAAGTCTAAATCTAAATCTAAAAATCTAAATCAAAGGGATCATGGCTAACCTGGTAAAGCTCAACTCCACTTTCCTGCCTTTCCCCCATAACCTTTTATTCCCTTCCTGATTAAAAATCTGTCTGTCTCAGCACTGAATATACTAATGACCCAGCCTCAATAGCCATCTGTGATAAAGAATTCCACTGATTCATTCCCCTCTGAGAAGGAATTCCTTCTCCTCTCTGTCTTAAATGGGCATTCTGAGAGATGTTCTCTTGTTCTAGGCTCTCCCACAAGGGGAAACAACATTCCCCATCTCCCCTGTCAAGTCCCATGAGAATCTTGTATGTTTCAATGAAGTTGCCCCTCATTTTTTTAAACTTCAATAAGTAGAGGCCCAAACTATCCTGCTAATGTAATCCCTTCATACCGGGGATCAGCTAATTGAACCTTCTCTGAATTACATTTGATGCCAGTCTCTTTCCTTAGATAAGGCCACCGAAACCATTCACAGTACTTCAGAGATAGTAGGAACTGCAGTTGCTGGAGAATCCGATAATAAAGTGTGAAGCTGGATGAACACAGCAGGCCAAGCAGCATCAGAGGAGCACAAAAGCTGATGTTTCAGTGAGGGTCTAGGCCGGAAACGTCAGCTTTTGTGCTCCTGAGATGCTGCTTGGCCTGCTGTGTTCATCCAGCTTCACACTTTATTATCTTAGCAGGTTAAAGTCCAACAGGTTTATTTGAAAACACAGTCTTTCAGAGTCTTACTCCTTCAGGTGTTCGTGAGAGAGGTGGTATCAGACACTGAATTTGTAAGTAAAAGATCTTAGGTTCGCACCATTGATGAGGATGCACTAAACTAACCTAAGATAATGTTTAATCTTTAATCAGTTAAAGGTTTTAATTGATTAATATGTATATATAAATCCCCAAATTCCTTCAAGTTCCTTTCCCGTGACAACTAAAGGTTTTTTCAATGTAAGGAAGAGGTGACATTTTAGATCAGACAATGCATGTTAGGTGTGAGGCCTTGTTTAGAGTCTGTTTGTGTTTTGGCTTGGAGTCAGACTGGTTTTGTTTCTAAAGTAGGAATTTATAAAATGCCACATTGACTGACTGTATATAAATTATGTGCTTTTTGAATAAAATACAAAGTATCTGCAATCATCCCATAGATATATATGTTTGCGCGCGTGTGTGTGTGCGTGTGCGTGTGCGCGTGTGCGTGTGCGCGTGTGCGTGTGTGTAAGCTAGAGTCTTGTATGGCGTTAGCAAAACCTCCCTGCTTTTATACTCTGAGATAACATTTTATACTCTGAGATAACAGGATGTAGAGCTGGATGAACACAGCAGGCCAAGCAGCATCAGAAGAGCAGGAAAGCTGACGTTTCGGGCCTAGACCTTTCTTACTCCGTTCCCTTTGAGATAAAGGCCAACATTCCATCTGCCTTTCCTACTGCTCGCTGAACTTGGATGCTGGCTTTTTGTCATTTATAGACAAGGAATCCCAAATCCTTCTGCTCTGTACCTTTCTGCAGTCTTCCCCCATTTAAATAATATCCAGCTCCTCTATTCTTCCTGCTAAAGTGCATCGCCTCACATTTCCCCAAGTTACACTAAGTATGCTAAGCTTTTGCTCACTGTCACTTTCCAGGGCATGTGGGACTACAGAAAACTCAAACATCAACAAACCAGCATCTTATAAACAGGCCCAAGTTTTTATTAGGGGTACTATAGTTCTGTAAAACATATCAAATAGCAGGAGAACTTCAACATAAATTCAAACTCACAATGTTAATACCCACACAAGTCTTTTTACATTAAGTTTGCAGAGTGTTAGTACAGAGTGGAGCACTGTTACCAAAATTGAAAACAGGACACCAGTTCGTCCTACATACCCTTATCAATGTAATAGTACGATTTCCAGAAGCAATTCCTTTGAGGAAATTATTAACTAAAGTTGTAAAGGAAAAATTAACTTGATGTTTTAGTTATTATTGTCAAAATAATTCCACAGAGGCTAGTCTCCCATCACCAAGTCACCCCTGATTTACACAGAGAGTCCTCGACCCTGGCATGGCTTCGTCAGAGCCAGCTCTCAGCGAGAACAGGACCTCTGACATTCCTGATTCTATCTGTCAGCCAGGGCTCCCTGATTGGCCCAGACTGACAGACCCAGTCACGGATCTCCTAAACAACGTGGTCCACCTGGATGACCTCGTTACAGTCACTACATCCCTCTCCCCTCTTAGTCTGAGCACATAGGCTGGTTTGTTCTTTCTGTGGCCCCTCCTGGGGCGTTTAGCACCAGGTCAGATTCCTTCAGCTGAGTTTCTGATTTGGGAAGTGTGTAACACATGGGAGCTTACCTCCTGCACCAGGAATGCCTCCTTGGAAATTCACTTTCTTCTTCAGGCAACAAAGACATTTGCTGTGTCCATCTCGGAATCGGAGGGACTCATCAACACTGGATGGAGACGAAGAGCCCATGGGTTCTGACAGACTTTCCAACCATTCTGAGGAGCCAGGCACATTCTGCTCCCCCACTGTTTGTGAGTTTGCAGCTTCCGTATGGTCCATGTGCTTGTTCAGGACCGTCTCACCTACCCAAATTTTATACATCACTAGCCAGGCTCTTGTCCATGCACGGCCATTCCCATAGTTATGACACCAAACTCCACCCCCTGCAGTAAACTCTCTCACCCTCACTTAGTGAAGTCTTGTGTCCAGCATTGACAATCCTGACACTATTTCACACACCACACACCCCACCCCCCACCCCCAGGTCTGGGAAGATCAGGTTTAAGCTGCTGCAGTGTCTTCTCCCCATTAATAACTCCACTGGAGCTGTCCCTATACTTACATTGGTGGTGGTGGTGGGGAGGAGGGGGGTGCTGGTACAATGATCAAGTAGGAGCCGGGAAAGTTTTTTCAAGCTACCAGGAGAATTACTCATTGATTTGCATCTGCCCCAATGCCATTTGCCCAGGAAAGAATAACCCACTTATTCCACATACTGGGCTCAGTTTTTGGTGGCAAGTTCTAGCTTCCCAAATAACAGCATGGTGCCATAAGGATTCACCCCAACTCAAAGACAACAAGTGTAAGCAAATTCCTTCAGGAGCATGCTTTTCTCTCATTGCCACTGAAATAACTCCACAGAGGTCAGTGTCCTGTCACCGAGTCACCTGTGGAAAGTCTTTGACTGTGGTACAGCTTCGTCAGTGTCATTGTCAGCAACTCCAACACTCCCATTTACATCTGCCTGCCAGGACTTCCTGATGAGACCAGATTAACAGCCCCAATCCAGCTGGTTGACCCTGTTACAACCACTACAATTGTTTATCAATAAAAGTACAGCTGGACTAAGGTTCCCATTTTATATCCAATATTTCTAAACGCAGTAACTCAGGGTAAAAGAGTTACTATCTACAGCACATCAAACGCAAAGATATATGGTAATACCAACAGACTCTCAAAACAATGATGAAAGCATATTATCACAAATATCAGGAACAAAAACAAAGTTGCTGGAAAAGTTCAGCAGGTCTGGCAGCATCAGTGAAGAAAAAATCAGAGTTAATGTTTCAGGTCCAGTGATCCTTCCTCAGAATGTTAACTCTGTTTTCTCCTTCACAGATGTCGCCAGACCTGCTGAGCTTTACCAGCAACCTCTGCTTTTTTTCTTGATTTACAGCATCCGCAGTTCTTTTGGTTTTTAACACAAATATTCTCAGGGATGGGAGAAAGGTCTGGATTTCTTCATAGATTCTGTCGCTGTCTTAAATTCACTCAATGACTTGGCCTGTCTAGCCCTCTGCGGCAATGAGTTCCACAGATTCATCACCCTTTGGCTGAAAAAATTGCTTCTCATTACAGTTCTGTATAGATGAATGTGGGTGTACGAACTCAAACAGACATGATGTGGTTATGGAGGAATCAAAAGCAGTAAAATAATATTACACTCAAACAAAGAGACTCAGTTTGAAAACAGGTATTTGGTATATATTAGAAAATTGAACCTAGTCAAACTGATTGGAATTTTACTAGTAGTATTATTTCCTAAAACTGTTGGGTTGGCGAGGTTCTGCAGAGACTACAGATAAGCAAAGTCAGTAATAAAATAATACACAATTAGGTTAGAAGATTGTATTAATAGGATTGGCAGAGCCTCATCCTTTACAAGGTTGATTTAGTGAAGGATACTGCCAGATACCATCGACATCAAGGGCTACAAGATATCAACTTTTGAAATGCCACATGGGTTCCATCAGTGTTAAATCCTGCCATTCAGATTGAAAATCACTGCAGATATATTCCAAATACTTCTCAACCAAGTAAAAGTTCATGTACCTAATTCTGCAATTTTCTCAGATCACATATTAATATACAGTAAAATTTGGAAAGAGCATGTAACACAATTGGGAGCCATAATAAAACAGCTAAAATTAGCTATCTTAGTTATAAATTTTTACCAAAGGTGAGCTTGTGTAAGCGATTCTAACTTAGCTAGGGGTGCACAACAGCTCAGTGGTTAGCCGTGCTGCCTCACAGCACCAGGGACGTGAGCTCAATTCCACCCTGTGTGGAGTTTGCACGTTTTTCCCTGTACCTGCATGGGTTTGCTCTGGATTCCTTCCACAGTCCAAAGATGCACAGGTTGGTTGGCCATGGGAAATGTAGGGTTACAAGGATGGGGTGGGTCTGGGTGGATGCTCTTTGGAGGGTTGATGTGAACTTGATGGGCCAAATGGCCTGCTTCCACATACTTTAGGACAAGGGCAATTATTACCAAGAACAGTGAAAGTAATGACCTTGATAGAATACCCCATTCCTAAAACTAAATGGAAAGCCATCAGATTTTTGGGGATGTGTAAGTTTTGTTGGAACCTTGCCAAAGTTTAGCACTGAAGCGGCACCTCTCATGGACGTATTCCAAAAATAGATGGAGATATGAATCAAAGAGATGGAATTGCAATAGCCACAAGAGATGAATATCTTGCTGGTAGGATCTGTCAATTGTACATTGTTAAAAATTGGATAAATCTCTACACTGTCTGGAATAAAGTGTGTAAAATACCAGACGCCCTGAATAATAAGCACCAGAACTGATTAAGGGTTTACACCTGCCTCAGATACTGATAACAGGCTAAAATCTTTAAGAAGGATGGATCATTCTTTGTAAAATAGTGAGAAGCTTTTATTTTATTAACATGGATGAAGTTTTGAGTCAGATACCATTGTTATTAAGCAAGCCATTGATGAAGGAAGCTCAGACAAAACTGTGCACAGAAAACCAGAAAGCTACTGCATTTGAAAAATCTGTGAATTTGTGATTTACATAATTGGGACACTATTGCATTTCTTTAACGGAACATAACTTTCCCCACTAAAGAAATTAAAGAAGCGATCAGGGCATAAATGGAAAAAAAATTAGAAGGCAAAAATGTTATTGTGGTAGAACTAAATAGGCATAGCGAGTTTTGAGAAGATTTGTAGCTCAGGTTGAGGTTCTGGATGTGAGTTTGCTCGCTGAGCTGGAAGGTTCGTTTTCAGATGTTTCGTCACCATTCTAGGTAACATCATCAGTGAGCCTCCGACGAAGAACGTCTGAAAACGAACCTTCCAGCTCAGCGAGCAAACTCACATCCTAAATAGGCATTTTGGTCATTCATCCCCCAGAAGGTTAATAATCTCAGTAAAGGATGCAGAAATAAGGAATGGTGAATACAATAAGCTTCTGGAAGAAATAAGCTGTCGATTTGTAAGAATTGCCAAGAGACACTGTCATGTCCCAGGAGAGAATAGAAAGAAGTATCCTTGTTAAACAGCCCTTACTTGCGGATTTTAATAATGCAGTGACTGTGGATTTAAAGGTAATAAAGAACAAATATTTTCACTTTACTTTCTGTAGATTTGGGTACCTGATTTAGTCTATGACAACATTTAACAGTAAAGGTAAGAAAATAATTGTCGATAAGATCATGGAAAAGTGGTTAGGGCCTGGACTTGGAGCATAATTTTTCACTGAGAAAGGAGGTGGTGGCAGCGAGTTTGCTAATAGTGGATTTTTGATTTGATTTAAATTATTATTGTCATATGTGCCTAGGTACAGTGAAAGGTTTTGTTTTGCATACAGTACAGGCAGATCATACTGTACAAAATGCATCAGGGTATTGTGTATTTAAGCTTTTGTATCTTCTGCCTGACAGAAGAGGTTGGGAGAGAGTATAACAGGGGTGCGAGGAGTCTTCGATGATGTTGGCCACTTTTCCAAGGCAATGAGAGATATAGATGGAGTCAACGGATGGAGATATGCATACAAATATGAAGGTGGCAGGGGTACAGGAATGGCACCATGCAGTTATGGGAAAGGGTGAGGCCAAAGAGGACTTGAACCTGCAGGTGAAAATTTAATAAAAGAGGTTTGTGTGGGCTAGTAGCCAATGGATGTTAGTGTGCATTCAGGGAATGAGTGTGAAGGTGTTTGTTATTAGTTGTGGAGTTTTGAATGAGTTCATGCTTCGTAGAATCCCTACAGTGTGGAAACAGGCCATTCAACCCAACAAGTTCACACTGGCCCTCAGAGCATCCCACCCAGACCCCATCCCCCTATAACCCACCTCATCTACACATTCGCTAAACACTACGGGCAATTTAGCACGGCCAGTCCTCCCTAGCGTGCACATCTTTGGACTGTGAGAGGAAACCCAAGCAGACACGGGGAGAATGTGCAAACTCCACACAGACAGTTGCCTGAGAGTGGGATTGAACCCAGGTCCCTGGCTCTGTGAGGCAGCAGTGCTAATCACTGAGCCACTGTGCTGCCCCAAAAGGAGCACTTCACTCTCCTCCATCACAGCTAAACAAAGGCTAACCCAATCAGCAACCACTCATGTTGCCAAAACCCAGAATTGGACCAGGGAACCTTTAGATCTTTAGCCTAATGCTCTCCCAACTGAGCTATTTCAGCTGACTGTTTATCAGGGAAGAAAGTGGGGATGAATTCTGAGTGAGTGACTGAGTGAGTTTCCTTTGACAGCATAAATAGTGTCAACCATGGATAGCTTCCCCTGTTTCTGATGGGCCAAATGACCTTCACCTGGGCCATAACACTTCTGAGATTCACTGAGACCTGGTTACTCTCGGGTTACTCTTTGTGGGATCTTGCTGTGCGAAAATTGCTTGCCTGTTTTCCCAAGATGCAGTGGTGACCATGCTTGGAAAGTGTTTTTGTTGGTGGTGAAACACCTGGGATATCCCAAAGCTGTGGAGGACACTTCCAAGATGCATATCGTCCTCTCTGGACACTGGCAGATGGGGTTCGTGACCCGTCTTTGACATGAGCAATGCAGAGAAATGCAGTAATGTCCCAGCCTTCTCCTGAAGCCCCAGTCCTCAGTCCAGGGCCGGAATCTGTCAGCAGAAGAAAAGCCCATTTATCTCAGAAGCTCGGCCTCTCACAAACTGTCTCTGTTGATGAGGGGGAAATAATAATTGGTAAAGCAAAAGTCACTTTCAAGTTCAATTTGAGAACGAAGAGGCTCTTGGACCAACCTGAAACTCTTGGCATTCCTGAGACGGGGTTTGTAGAAAGGTTTCATACCGAGAAGCTCAACCTCTTTCTCTTGAGAACCATTTGGGGGGGTGGTGGAGGGGGGTGTGGTCACATGGCAGAACAAGACCCCAGCAGGTGCTGAGGCCCTCACTCAACCCAATAATACCACGTACCCATACCATCTCGGCTCAGTCCCCACGGACTTAACCTGGTCATGCTGCCAGAATAGCTGACACTCACTAACCAGAGTGAACATTTGGAGATAATGGGAACTGCAGATGCTGGAGAATCCAAGATAACAAAGTGTGAAGCTGGATGAACACAGCAGGCCAAGCAGCATTTCAGGAGCACAAACATTCGGGATGGCTGGAGTCTGAGCTCAAGGGAACATACGAACATAAGAACAAGGAGCAGGAGTAGGCCATCTGCCCCTCGAACCTGCCCTGACACTTAAAAAGATCATGGTTGATCTTTTCATGGACTCAGCTCCACTTACCCACCCTCTCACCACAATCCTTAATTCCTTTACTGTTCAAAATACATCTTTGCCTTAAAAAACATTCAATGAGGGAGCCTCGACTGCTTCACTGGGCAAGGAATTCCACAGATTCACAATCCTTTGGTTGAAGAAGTTCCTCCTCAATTCAGTCCTAAATCTGCTCCCCCTGAGGCTAAGCCCCCTGGTTCTAGTTTCACTTGCCAGTTTCTCATGAGTGTCTGGGGAATCTTTCCAGTGAGTCACTCATTGCAACCAACTCACAGCTGTCCTGGGTTTTCTCCATCCTGCTTCCATCATCTGTGGAGCTTGACTCTTAGAGAGAAGAAGGTTGAGAGGTGACTTAATTGAAACATATAAAATAATCAGAGGGTTAGATAGGGTGGATAGGAAGAGCCTTTTTCCTAGGATGGTGACGGCGAGCACGAGGGGGCATAGCTTTAAATTGAGGGGTGAAAGATATAGGACAGATGTCAGAGGTAGTTTCTTTACTCAGAGAGTAGTAAGGGAATGGAACGCTTTGCCTGCAACGGTAGTAGATTCGCCAACCTTAGGTACATTTAAGTCATCATTGGATAAGCATATGGACGTACATGGAATAGTGTAGGTTAGATGGGCTTGAGATCGGTATGACAGGTTCGCACAACATCGAGGGCCGAAGGGCCTGTACTGTGCTGTACTGTTCTATGTTCTATGTCTTGTATCGATCACTAAGTAATTTTATTCTGTGAGCAACTACTCACTTGGACACCATGGATTGCAGTGGTATGGCTGACATTGTTACAAACACATGAGGAAGGCTCAATTGTCAGAATTCCATAAAATGTCAGCCAGGATCTCTGCAGATGGTGTAGCCAGATTAAAGAAACAAACATACCAACTCCCTCGAGCAAAGGCTCATCAGAAACACGAGGAGGAAAGATTCTGAAGTTGCACTCACCCCAAACTCAGTCATCTGCGGTATCCTCTCCCCTTCACAACAGATCACCCTGGGTGCTGTCAACCCAGTGGAATCTAAAATGCCAATCGATTTGTCTGGGTGAATAAACAGAACAGATGGTGATAAAAAGTTAAATGTGCACCTGGGCATCGTAATGATAACAGTGACAATGCCCAAGGATATTGAACCCATTCAAATACCAATTCCAGTCTTTTTTAGAAACAATTCATTAGAAACTCTCTCATGGTCAGAATTTAATGCAATTCCTTTTAAAGCATATGCTGTACATTTTACAGAACAAAGAAGATATACAGTTTTTTATGTACATCACATAAATGACAAGATTTACATAATCAGAGAGAAATCTCAAATAGTTTAACTAAATAGCGACTATCTGGATACAGGATATGTACACAAACATTCATAGGATGCAAATTAAATTGATTACATTAAAAATAATGTACTGTGTTAGAATCAACACACTGCTAAATATTTATACACTCTGCTCTCTGATGTTACTAAATTAACAACTGTATTCCAGCCACTACTGGGACAATAATAAGGCTGACTAACTCTAAATTTTGTCATAGCTGAATAATTTCCTGTTCTCTCGCTAGCACCAAATCACAGAAGGTGGGAACAGCACAGGGAGACCAGCCTTGGAGCCACAGCAGTGACACAGAAGGAAAACATAAGGGAATCTCTTGGAAATCTCTCTCCACATTCAACCCAGAAGGTCATTGGTTCCAGCCCCACACCCAGAGACCTGAGGCCTTCCAACAGGCTGACTCACATGGTGCAATGCCGAGGGAGTGCTGCACTGCCAGAGGTGCCAAGCTGTAGCCAAGGGAGTGCTGCACTGCCAGAGGTGCCAAGCTGTAGGTGAGGTTTGGCTATTCTCAGACGATGTAAAAGCTTCTCTTTCAAAGGCGAGCATGGGAGTGCTCCCCAGTGTGTGTGACAATACTTCAATTACCGAAACCATGCCATAATCACACTGCCGATTAATGGGATCTTGCTGTGTGTGCAGTTGCCATGTTTCCTGAATCACTTCAGTGATGACACTTCAAAAAAAAAGAGCTTCCTGGCTGTGAACTGATTTGGGATGTCCTGAGGATGGCTTTCTTTCCTGTTGCACAAACTGGGCAGCTGTTATTCACTTTCAAAACTTCCTACCACGATTAATCAACACAAGAAAAATCTTTTGCTCACCTCGGTGCCAGATAAAAGCACATCAGCAACACCTCCATTTGTGACAATAACAGGATTCAAAATGTCAATGAAGCTGGATTCAAAGTTTAACCCCTGGGAGATACATTCTGTGTGGGTCTAAAACAGTAACTGAACAGGGATCTGCTTCTGCACATTGCTGCTTGCATTGCCACTCACTCACTTCCACATATTACTCTCACGACAACTCAATTAAACTGAGCGAATTTGATTGCTAGCTTCTGATGTAGGGTAACATCCTGAAATCTTTATCCTGTTTCCCTCCACAGATACTGCCTGGCCCGTGGAATATTTCCAGCATTTTCTCTTCTAAGTTTGAATTTCCAGTGTCCACAGTAATTAGCTTTTGTGATCTCAGTGAAAATCGCACCTTGATATTCTACATTTCAGGGACATTTTGAGTTTGGCTTTGGGCCTAGTATTTGTCCTGAAGTCTCCAGGAACTGTAGATTAATATTTGGGACACTGTTGTAAGAAAAACAAAACTCTGGAGAAAGATCATATACTCTTAAAAGAAATAACTTACGTTGAACAAAAACAAATTGCTGGGAAAGCTCAGAAGGTCCGGCAGCATCTGTGAGGGAAAAACAGAGTTAATATTTTGGGACTGATGACCCTTCCCCAGAAAAGTTCATTGGACCCGAAACATTAACTGCTTTTTCCTTCACAGAAGCTGCCAGACCTGCCGAGCTTTTCCAGCAACTTCTGTTTTTGTTCCTGATTAATACAGCATCCGCAGTTCTTTCGGTTTTTCATTTATGTCGAATATTTTGCTAAAAGTGAGAGATAAGAAAATGTTGTTTGACTTTAGGATCAATTGGGATGAGCATGAGGGACCAATAGAGGAAGGTGGAGAGGGGGGAGGTGCAGAACCACTGGAGGTTCGTGTGATGAACCACCCCGGAATCCATCCAATGAGAATAGCTGACACTTGACAGAATCCAGTTGGACAGATGCAGTTTTATCACAAGGTTCATTTATTTGGTTCCATCTTGGCTTTTGAGTTGGTGACTTCAGCAAGAATGCCAACATCCCGGGAAGAAGATTATCACTTACCTGGTGGCTCTCTTCAGCTATCGAAGGGGTTTACACGCTGGATGTGAGGATATAGCACAGCTCACTCCTTCGTTAAGGACAATATCCAACATCACAAACACATGAGCTCCCAGGTTCGGGAATGTCACAATTACTCGGGAAGACCGAGGAACATTAAATTCATCTTCTCTCCGTCTGGTGGTGGGATTATTGGGATCAGACTCCAACAATGAATCCATAATCAAGCAGGTGTGAGGATGGGTAAAGCCCCAGTGGTAACGGGTCAGAGATTTGGAAACAAATCCTCTCTCCTGAGCATGTTCTGCTCACCGCGTCACATCTCACATAACACTTTATCCCAAATCGTAATTTTATGGGAGAAATCTGTCAACTTACACGTGGATGTATCAAAATGATGAGACCATAAGAAACAGGAACTGGAATAGGCCATTCGGCCCCCTCAGGCCTGCTGCACCATTCAATAGGATCATGGCTTATCCAACATTCCTCACATCCAATTCCCTGCATTTTCTCTGGAACCCATGATTCCCCAACTGATTATCCTCTCCACCACCTCCCAAAGGAATTTGTTCCATAGATTGAGATGTCATTTGCTCACATTAGTTGAGAATGTCACCTCTTCAAATCCAGGCTACGTGCTCTGCACAAGGCAGGGCAACTTATGAGAGTCAACATTACCTCTGGTACATTTTGTGGTCACCAATCACAGGATGGAAAGTGGAAGTGTTTGATCTTTGCAAACCCTTTATTCCTACAGAATAATTTGGAAAAATATTGGCAAACTGAGTAATGTGACAAATGGACAAAGTGTGGAGATAGTAAGGACTGCCGATGCTGGAGTCAAAGATAACACAGCGTGGAGCTGGAGGAGTACAGCAGGCCAGGCAGCACCAGAGGAGCAGGAAAGCTGACATTTTGGTCAGGACTCTTCTTCAGAAAATCAAAGTGTGGGGCTACTTTTCTCAAAATGCTGGAAGAAAAGAGCTGGAAAGTCAATGGTGAATGTAAAGATCTTGGGAATGATTTGAAGAGCTTGGGGTTGTCCCTGATGCCCTGGTCCACCATTTTACCCTCTGTGGGAAGCACTACAGCATTGTGGATGCCACGGTGGCTCAGTGGCTAGCTCTGCTGCCTCACAGCACCAGGGACCCATGTTCACTTCCACCTTCAGGCTGTCTGTGTGGAGTTTGCACACTTTCCACATTTTTCCATGGGTTTGCTCTGGTTTCCTCCCACAGTCCAAACATGTGCAGATTAGGGTGGATTGGCCATGCTAAATTACTCCCAGTATGCAGAGATTTGCAGGCTAGTTGGGTTAGCTATGGGTGATGCAGGGTTACAAAGACATTGATAGTGGGTGTGACTGAGTGGGACGCTGTCTGGAGGGTTGGTGCGGACTCAATGGGCCAAATGGCTTGCTTCTACACTGTAGGGATTCTCCGAACCAAATCCACCAGGTTCTGGTCATTTTGTTTTTGTTGTGTCTGGGATCCTTCTGTGCACACAATGGTGGCCACAATGGCCAAAATGATGAGTGTGTATCTTCAGAATCACTTATTGTCGAGGAGACACTTTGAGATGTTTGTGAAACCTGATACATTTCAATATAGATACAAGTCACACTATCTCTGACAGAGTGAGCCGCTTTTTCCTATCTGGGCTTCTATCCAGGGGCTCTGGAATGTCAATTTACAGATTAATAATTAAACTTTCCACAAATCTTCACCACACTGTACGCTTTTCCTTTTGCTTTTATGCTGTGCTGACTTTCTTTGCCAGCCGCGGCTGCCTCATCATCCCCTCAGTACATTTCTTCTTCTGTGGAATCAATTTCTGCTCTGCCCCCGAATCACTCGCAGAAATTCTGGGTCTACATTCAAGGGAGTTTAGAAGGCTGTTTGGGAGAGAAATCCCAGTGAAAATTATACAATACTGAGAGGTCAGGACTCAGTGGCTGTGGAGATGCGGGGTGGCACGGTGGCTCAGTGGTTAGCCCTGGTGCCTCACAGCACCAGGGTTTGATTCCAGCCTCAGACAACTGTCCATGTGGAGTTCGTACATTCTCCTTGTGTTCCTATGGATTTCCTCCAGGTGCTCTGCTTCCCCCCACAGTCCAAAGATGTACTCGTTATGTGGATTGGCCATGCTCAATTTTCCCGTAGTGTCTAGAGTGGGAAATGCAGGGATAGGGTAAGGGACGGATCTGGGTGGGATGCTCTTCGGAAGGTTGGTGTGGATTTGACGGGCCGGATGGCCTGCTTCTACACTGTAGGGGTCCCATTACATTTCCATCTATAGGAGAGACTAGGACCTAAAGGCACAGCCTCAGAGAGAAGGAGTGACCCGACAGAACTGAGGTGGGAAGGAATTTCTTCAGAAGAGAGTGGTGAATCTGTGGGACACAGAAGGCTATGGAGGCCAAGTCATGGAGACTTTAAGGCAGGGGTAGATAGGCTCTTGATTCGTAACAGGGTCAAGCATTGCTGGGAAAAGGCAGGAGAATGGGGTTGAGAAACATGTCTGCCATGATTAGATGGCAGAGCAGAATTGAGGAGAGCCAAATCAATTAATTCTGCTCCTATATATTATGGTCTTATGAGTGGTTGGCCAGAATTGTGTAACATTCCTGAGTGAGAGTGAACAAGGTCACAGGCTTCAGTCTGCCAGATCCTCATCACGGGGCGCTAACGGGAGACCAGCAGGACCAATGCTGTCTCCATGGCCACACTGTGGCAATACTGTTTGAAGATTTCCAAATTCCAAGAAGGATTTATAACAACCAAACGCTGTCAAATGTTGAAACGTTTCAGGAATAGCACAGTAGTCCCGGCAGGATTGGGTTTGCTGCAGTTACTCGCCATCAACCCTCAGACAGCACCTTCCTAACCCCCGATCACTTCCATCTCAAAGGACAAGGGCAGCAGATACATGGGAACACCACCCCCTGCTAGTTCCCTTCCGAGCCTCTCCCAATCCTGACTTGGAAATATATCGCCGTTCCTTCACTGTCACTGAATCAGAATCCTGGAATTCCCTCCCTAAGGGTATTGTGGGTCAACCCACAGCACATGGACTGCAGCAGTTCAAGAAGGCAGCTCACCTCCACCTTCTCAAGAGGCAACTAGGGACGGGTAATAAATGCTGCTCCAGCACATTATGCCCACATCCCATAACTCAATAAACAATAATTCCAATAAAATTAGCTTTACGTTTAGGAAGGTACTCAAAGCCAGTCTTTTGACCGTCCTGAGTGACCCTGAAAAGATTTCACTTCCCATCCCGCCTCAGCAATTATTTATTAAGTCACTGTAATACCGCAATGAGTCCCAGCTATCACAGAGCATGTCACACACAAGAGGCACACAGCTATGGATTCAGGTCACACTCCAGAAACACAAGTCTGACTGTTTCAAAGCTGAAGGAGCGCCACACTGTCAGAGAGTCAGTGTTGAGGGAGTGCCGCACTGTTGGAGGGTCAGTGCTGAGGGAGTGCCGCACTGTCGGAGGGTCAGTACTGAGGGAGTGCCGCACTGTCGGAGGGTCAGTGCTGAAGGAGTGCCGCACTGTCGGACGGTCAGTGCTGAGGGAGCACCGCATTGTCGGAGGGTCAGTGCTGAGGGAGCGTCGCACTGTCGGAGGGTCAGCGCTGAGGGAGTGCCACAGTGTCGGAGGGTCAGTACTGAGGGAGTGTGGCACTGTCGGACGGTCAGTGCTGAGGGAGTGCCGCACTGTCAGAGAGTCAGTGCTGAGGGAGCGCTGCACTGTCGGAGGGTCAGTGCTGAGGGAGTGCTGCACTGTTGGAGGGTCAGTGCTGAGAGAGTGCTGCACTGTTGGAGGGTCAGTGCTAAGAGAGTGCTGCACTGTCGGAGAGTCAGTGCTGAGGGAGCGCCGCACTATCAGAGGGTCAGTGCTGAGGGAGTGCCGCACTGTTGGAGGGTCAGTGCTGAGGGAGCGCCGCACTGTCAGAGGGTCAGTACTGAGGGAGTGCCGCACTGTCGGAGGGTCAGTACTGAACGAGTGCCGCACTGTCAGAGAGTCAGTACTGAGGGAGTGTCGCACTGTCAGAGGGCCTGTGCTGAGGGAGTGCCGGACTGTCACAGGGTCAGTGCTGAGGGAGCGCCGCACTGTCGGAGGGTCAGTACTGAGGGAGTGCCGCACTGTCAGAGGGTCGGTGCTGAGGGAAAACCGCACTGTTGGAGGGTCAGTGCTGAGGGAGCGCCGCACTGTTGGAAGGTCAGTGCTGAGGGAGTGCCGCACTGTCGGAGGGTCAGTACTGAGGGACGTCCACACTGTCGGAGGGTCAGTGCTGAGGGAGTGCCGTGCTGTCGGAGGGTCAGTGCTGAGGGAGCGCCGCACTGTCGGAGGGTCAGTACTGAGGGAATGCCGCACTGTCAGAGGTCGGTGCTGAGGGAAAACCGCACTGTTGGAGGGTCAGTGCTGAGGGAGCGCCGCACTGTTGGAAGGTCAGTCCTGAGGGAGTGCCGCACTGTCGGAGGGTCAGTGCTGAGGGAGCGCCGCACTGTCGGAGGGTCAGTACTGAGGGACGTCCACACTGTCGGAGGGTCAGTGCTGAGGGAGTGCCGTGCTGTCGGAGGGTCAGTGCTGAGGGAGCGCCGCACTGTCGGAGGGTCAGTACTGAGGGAATGCCGCACTGTCAGAGGTCGGTGCTGAGGGAAAACCGCACTGTTGGAGGGTCAGTGCTGAGGGAGCGCCGCACTGTTGGAAGGTCAGTCCTGAGGGAGTGCCGCACTGTCGGAGGGTCAGTACTGAGGGACGTCCACACTGTTGGAGGGTCAGTGCTGAGGGAGTGCCGTGCTGTCAGAGGGTCGGTGCTGAGGGAATGGGCACTGTTAGAGGTACCACCTTTCAGACTGAAGTTTAAACTCTTTTTCGGGCTAGGTGTATCTTGAGCAAGGGAGGTATTTTCAGTTCCCTATTTATTCCCAGCCAATTCCACTGAAACAGATGATCCAGTCATTATCACCTTGCTGCAGGTGGGATCCTGCTGTGTGTAAGCTGGCTATAATGTTTTTTATCTTACAGGTGTGACTACATTTTAAAAAGCAGTTCATTTGGGCTGTGACACAAATTGGGATGTTGCTGGTTTGTGTCGGGTGCTTTAGAAATGCAGCTCTTCATGGAGTTAAAACAAGTCAGTTTGGCTAAAAGTGGTTGCTTCCCTAAATTTTATTCGTGACCAGCTGTTTTGCTTTGAACAGCATCTGGCAACACCTCAACTTGTTTGATTATGAATCCAGCCTCAAATCATGAAATTTATTGAATTCAACTTCACAATTTGACAGAGTGGGATTTGAAGTCACAATCTCAAAGAATGACAACAAGATCTGGAGGCCATTCACTACAGTATTTCTGTGCTGGATTCCGTTTAAAATTAATTCATTCATGTGATTTTGGCATCACTGGCTGGTCCAGCATTTATTGCCCTGTCCCTAGTTGCCTCTTGAGAAGGTGGGGGTGAGCTGCCTTCTTGAACCGCTGCAGTCCATGTCTGTGGGTCGACCTACAATGCCCTTAGGGAGGGAATTCCAGGATTCTGATCCAGCGACAGTAAAGGAGCGGCGATATATTTCCAAGTCAGGATGGGGAGTGTCTTGGAGGAGGAACTTTCAAGGTGTGGAATTCCCATGTATCTGCTGCCCTTGTCCTTCTCGTTGGAAGTGGTCATGGGTTTGGAAGGTGCTGTATGAGGATCTTTGGTGATTGAGCTCTCTGTTCAGTCTCTCCCATATTCTGCCTTGCTTTTTCATGTAACCTTATAAATTTGAGATATGCTTGCTTTCCTATAAAGGAAAATAAGCCACACATTTGAAATGATGTGAATGGATGAACTTTTGCTGGCTTATTTACACATTTCATAGACAGCATGTTGCAAACAGCATCCAGTAAATAACCTTCAGTCTACATTGAGAAGCGCCACTTGCACAAACCACAGCTCAGGCAGTGAAATGGAGTCTTGCCTGTGTTTCAGAAGGAACAAAAGGGATTTAAATGGCCACATGCTTCCATGCAGATTAACAGGAAAAGTGATGGTGAGGAACACAGCAGCTGGACACCCTTTGATGTGAGATTTGCACGGTGTGACCAGGCCAGTGGCCTGAGGTTAGAGTTTGGTGACTGGCGCTGGGCATCATGAATCCACCACCTCTCCGCAGCAATGACACCAGAGGGTTAATTCCCAGCCTCTCCTAACTTGGAAAAGGTCAAGGTGCAGACACCTTGCAATGGACGTGAGTAAAACAGTGTGTCTCTATCCTGGTTCTATGCCCACTCCTTGCTCCTTGTTCACCTTCAGTTTTCACAGGCAGCCCTTAGGGCTGGGTCACCATTCCAGACGGTCAGTTTGCAGGCCGGGCCATCCGGCCAGTTCTGGGAAAGCGGTGGACCTTGACATGTTTGGAAAGGTGGTCACTGCGAGCAAACCTCTTCTCACAGATAGCACACTGGTATGGCTTGACTCCAGAGTGTGATCGTCGGTGTCTGGATAGTTCATCGGACCTTGAGAACCTGAAGTAAAGCACCAAGAGGTTAGATGGTCATTCACCGCTTTTGTCTCAACAAAGGCCAACCATCTCCTCTTGCAATGCCATGTTTCACTTGCAGCTGCTGGCCTCAGTCCCTGAGAACACAGAGTCTTAAAGGCTCGAATAATGAGGGTAAATTGCAAAGATTAGATTTGTAATCCCTTAGCCAAAGAACACAGAGCAGGACAGGGCCTTCAGCCCACGATGTTGAGCCAAACTTTTACCCTAAACCTAAGGTCTATCTAATCTCCACCCATACCTAATACTACCATCCATGTGCCTATCTAATAGCAGCTTAAATGCCCCTAATGAGGCTGACTCCACGACCCTCTCTGGCAATGCATTCCCTGCCCTTACCACTCTCTGAGTAAAGAACCTCCCTCTGAGGTCTCCCCTGTATCTATCTCCACTCACTTTAAAACAAACCCCCTCATAAAAGCGACCTCCACCCATGAATGTGTGACCCATCTGAGCTGTTTCAGATGATCAAAGGGGTCTGGAGGGTGGATGGGGGTAAATGAATCCTCAAGTTGGTTTGGGTAGTCGACACAAGCTGGGCAAGGGGATTACTATAAAATTCAAGCCAGGCTATTCAACTGTGATGTCAGGAAGCACATCTTCATTCAAAGTAAACAACAAAATTAAAAATGACAATGTTTTTTGCTGGGCCAAGGGATTAAGGAACCTGCGAAGACTAATGGAATAAAGAAACAGAGCCGGGAACTGTTCAGAATGAAGATCGAAAGGTTTCACTCACTGTCCTTACTGTCTGAAATCAGGATGGGGGTTAGAGGATGGGGGTGTCGCAGAAACTGACAGGGGCAGTGAGATATTCAAGAACTGCTACTTGCTTCATCTCCAGCACAACAAACAGAGGGGCTGAATGGCCTGCTGTTACATCCTCATTGCAATGGGTTTTAATTTCAGCTCTATGAAGACTGAGGGAGTACACAGGTTGGAAAAGGGAAAGCTACAGAAAGGACGGCACCGACTGTGGGGGCATTGACAATAAACACAAAAAATTTATGACAAAGTCTAATCAAGGTGTGTTTTCAAGAATCATAAATGTAATGATTTGCTCACAAACTTACAGTTGCTATGTACTCCTCCTCCAAGTGTGATTCCTGTTTCTGTACCATCCCCGTTTTGCTTTAAACCATCTTGATTTTTGTCACTGCATCTCTCCTGCTTCCCAGGCAGTCACTGAACTTCCCATTGGTTCTGACCAACTCTCCTGATCTAAACCCTGGACTTGCATCAGATCTTCCTCAACCTTCAATCTGCCCCCAAAATATGAACACACAAGTTAGGTGTTAAATTCTTCCTTGAATAAAGTGACCAATACTGTACTTAGTCCTCCAGATGTGGTCTGCCCAGTGCCCTGTATAACTGAAATGTAACATTCTAGTTTTCATGATAACAAAGTGTGAAGCTGGATGAACGCAGCAGGCCAAGCAGCATCTTGGGAGCACAAAAGCTGATGTTTCGGGCCGAGACCCTTCATCCAGAATTGTCAGCTTTTGTGCTCCTAAGATGCTGCTTGGCCTGCCGTGTTCATCAGCTCCATGCTTTGTCATCTCGGATTCTCCAGTATCTGCAGTTCCCATTATCCTTATTTTCATACTCAGTTTGCCTTGCAATAAATGAAGGCATTATGTTAGCGTTCCTGATCACTTGCTGCACCTGCACACTAAGTTTGTGATACATGGAACAGATTACCCAGATCTCTCTGCAACTTCTCACAATTTCAGTAATACGCTTCTGTTTGAATTCTTCCAGCTAAAATACATGACATCATAATTTTCTACAATTTACTCCAATAGAAAATGTGAAACTTACTGAAAATATTACGGAGTATCTGGACAGAGAGTGCAATCTCTGACTGTGCCAGTTCCAATTAATTGATGTGAAACATTAACTTGTATTCCCAGCCCACAGAAGCAGCCATCCCTACAGAGCAGTTCCAGTATTTTGTGTTTTTGGCCCCAAGGTCTCCTGTAGGATCTTCCCACCTTCAGTTTCTATTCACCATAAATTTCAGCTCATCAGAAACACTGCAGCACCACACCCCAACTCTAACCCTGCACACTGATTTACATCATCCTTGTTTTCAAACACGTTTCAAATTACTGATGGAGTGCCACACTGTCAGAGGGTCAGTACCGAGGGAGTGCCGCACTGTCAGAGGGTCAGTACTGAGGGAGTGCCGCACTGTCGGAGGCTCAGTACTGAGGGAGTGCCACACTGTCGGAGGGTCAGTACTGAGGGAGTGCCGCACTGTCGGAGGCTCAGTACTGAGGGAGTGCCACACTGTCAGAGGGTCAGTACTGAGGGAGTGCCGCGCTGTCAGAGGGTCAGTGCTGAGGGAGTGCCGCACTGTCGGAGGGTCAGTGCTGAGGGAGTGCCGCACTGTTGGAGGGTCCGTGCTGAGGGAGTGCCGCACTGTCGGAGTGTCAGTGCTGAGGGAGTGCCGCACTGTCGGAGGGTCAGTGCTGAGGGAGTGCGCACTGTCGGAGGGTCAGTGCTGAGGGAGTGCCGCACTATAGGAGGGTCAGTACTGAGGGAGTGCTACACTGTCGGAGTGTCAGTGCTGAGCGAGTGCGGCACTGTCAGAGGGTCAGTGCTGAGGGAGTGCCGCACTGTAGGAGGGTCAGTGCTGAGGGAGTGCCGCACTGTCGGAGTGTCAGTGCTGAGCGAGTGCCACACTGTCAGAGGGTCAGTGCTGAGGGAGTGCCGCACTGTCGGAGGGTCAGTGCTGAGGGAGTGCCGCACTGTCGGAGTGTCAGTGCTGAGCGAGTGCCACACTGTCAGAGGGTCAGTGCTGAGGGAGTGCCGCACTGTCGGAGGGTCAGTGCTGACGGAGTGCCACACTGTCGGAGGGTCAGTGCTGAGGGAGTGCCGCACTGTCGGAGGGTCAGTGCTGAGGGAGTGCTGCACCAACAGAGGGCCAGCACTGAGGGAGTGCTGCACTGTCGGAGGGTCAGTGCTGGGGGATTGAAAAAAGTCCACATGCTTTGTTATAACATTGTCCTCAATAGAAGACTTTTTTAAAATTCATTCACAGGATGAGGGTGTCGCTGACCAGGCAGCATTCATTGCCCATCCCTAATTACCCAGAGGGCTGTTAAGCACTAACCTCATTGCTGTGAGTCTGTAGTCACATGTAGGCCACACCAGGTAAGGATGGCAGTATCCTTCCCTAAAGGACCTTCTAGAACCAAGTGGGTTTTTCTGACAATCAACAATGGATTCATGGCTATTCTTCGACTCTTCATTCCAGATTATTATCAAATTATTATTATTGAAGTTCCATCATCTGCCATGGCACAATTCGAAGCCAGGTCCCCGATCATTTCCTGGGTCTTTTGATTAACAGTCCTGCGATAATACTACTCAGCATTCACCTCCCTTCCTGGCAATTTTCCTTCCCAGGATGACAATGTGAACAGATGGATTTTTCCAACAACTGGCACTGGTTGCAGTTGTTCTTAATTCCCATATTTTTTATTGAATTTAAATTCCGTCATCTGCTGAGGCAGGATTTGAACATTAGCGGAGTTTCTGGATTAATTTCTGGATTCCTCAACCAACATTACCAAAAGTGATTACCAGGACACCATGACATTGCTGCCTGTGGCATTTTGCTGTCAACAACACAGCCCACCCTTTCTGTGGCAGAGAATTCCACAGGCTCCCCATCCTCTGGGTGAAGACATCACTCCTCATCTCAGTCCTAAATGGCCTACCCTGTATCATTAGCCTGTGACCCCAGGTTCTGGACTTCCCAGTCATCAGGAACATTCTTCCTGCATTTACCCAATGTAGCCCTTTTTGAATGTTATAAGGTTTTACGGGATTTCCCTCTGAATTACGTTGAAACCAATTTCTGCCTCAGTCACTGACCCTGGAAGAGACTCTGTGTAAGGGACTCTCTCCCACTCTCTATTCTCAATCTCAGGCATTTAATTTCCTATCTATGGATCCTTGTTCCTGACCTCCCAATGGCTGGGACTTATCAACTTCTGTCTGTCCTCCAGAAACATTTCCATCATATCATCCTGCAAGCAGCGTTATTCTGAATAGAAAGATCTGATTTTTCATTCATTCTTTTATTCGTTTGTTAGTCGCTCCTGAGCCTGACAGTCTCCTGGAAAACAACAGAATAATATTTTGCCTTTTCTTATACTTTTCTGACTTGATTTTTTGTCTGTCAATGAAAGGAACCAGTCGGAATTCCGAATGTTCCCACCACATCACACCAACATGTGCTTGGAAGGTGGGAAAACATACATTTTAATCAGAGTCTTTTCAATCTCAACATGTTCTGAAATCTTTCATCACTGATGAAGCAGTTTTTTCATGGGTATAATCTAGGAAACATGGCAGCTACTTTACACACAGCAAGATCCCACAAACGGCGATAATATAAACGAGCAGATCATTGATTTCAGTAATGTTGTTCAAAGATTGCATGCTCTTTGTACTCACGCTGATGTAATCTCTAATTTAAAATCGAGGGGGAAGATGGGAGTTTAGATTGAATCTCATCTTTTGCTGGAGCTTCGGTTCACAATTTGTCATTTTCTTTGAAGTCATTGGGCACTCCCTCAACCCTGTTAATAGTTGTAAAAACTCATCTGGTTCGCTAATATCTTTTAGGGAAGGAAATCTGCCATCCTGACCTGATCTGTCTTACATGTGACTCCAGGCCTACAGCTAGCTGATAGGATGGGCAAAAAAAATGCTGTCTTAGCCAGCGGCACCCACATCCCATGAATGAGTAAATACAAAGGTCAAAGAGGATCAGGGACGTTTTGTTTGGTTTCCTGGTCAATCGTTAGCTCCAGTCAATATCGACAGGTTATCTGCTCCTGGTCATGTTGATGTTTGTGAGAGACTAGATGAGTGTCAATGACTTCTGATTTATTACGAAACACTTTGAGGTGTCGTGAGGTGGTGAAAGATGTGACGGAAATTCTGCTTTATAACAGGACCCCTCACTGACCTCCAGACACATCCGGGCCAAGTGCAGGCGAACGGCTTCTCTCCTGTGTGTCTCCTTAAATGAGCTTTCAAATGGCTGCTCTTGGTGTACATCTTGGTGCAACCAGGAAATGTGCACTTGTGCATTTTCAGGAGTTCTGCTGGGGTCCCTTTTGGAAACTTGTGCCCCAGAAGGAGGTTGCCTTGGCCCTGGGAGCCTTCTATAGCTCCCGCCACCGGCTTAGCAGCTACAGGAACCGGTGCAATCCGCACATACTGACGGGAACAGCTCAGGTTGGCTGACTGCACAAACTGAGGCACGAGGGTAAAAGTTTGCCCCTGGATATTGATGAGGAGTTGGGCAATCTTCAGGTCTGTTCGAGGATGTGGAGCACCCATACTGCCATGATCCTGCTTCATCTCAATGGGCTGCAGTTGAAGAATGACTGGGATGGCTCCACCAATCTTCAATGCCTCCTCAATATTCCTCACACCTTTGGTTTCAGACTTGACTTGCACGGGGAGGACTTTGAACTGACCTTTGCCCTGCAGCATGCCAGTGGATCCCAGGTCACCATTTGTCTCCTCAGTCACTTCACTTTTGAATTCATCCTTTAAACCCACATCCATGTTCTCCTCAAGGAATTCTTCAATTTCCTCCAGTGTTGGCTGGAATGGCCCCAACTCATCCCTGACTGCCCCAAAACTGGGAAATTCCACAGCCTCCTCCTTGATGGTGGGATGGCCAGCCTTCTGGTCTAAACCCAGAGTTGGGAAGTTCCTCATGGAAGCCTGGGAAAGCAGGTAATCGATGATTCCGTCTCTACTCTGGTTGCTGGATGAGCTGTTACAGCCGGAGCTTAGGACCAGGGAGTCAGGACTGGAACAGGAGTGTGAGCTTGAGCAGTCACTGTCATCCTCAGACACAGGGGATGGTAACATCCGGTAACTGCTTCTCTCCATCATCTTATCACCATGGTAACCCACCGATGGAGCCAGGGACAGGAAGTGGCTGTTATTGGGCGGTAGGTGATCCACCATGACTGCCTGAGGAATGCTGTCGGCCAACAATGGACCAATCAGATCTCCCGCTATCTGGGCTCAAATCCACAGGAAACCAGTTGGACCCAGTGCCTAATAAACACAAGAAGATTTATCTTACATTTCAACAACTACACAGCAGGGTGCCACTTAAAATGCACAAATTTCACATTGTTTATGTTCACTACAGACAGGGGCAGCACGGGGTTAGATACAGAGTAAAGCTCCATCTACACTGTCCCTCCATCAAACACTCCCAGGACAAGGACAGCACGGGGTTAGATTCAGAGTAAAGCTCCCTCCACACTGTCCCCCCATCAAACACTCCCAGGACAGAGACAGCATGGGGTTAGATACAGAGTAAAGCTCCCTCTACACTGTCCCCCATCACACACTCCCAGGGCAGGGGCAGCACGGGGCTAGATACAGAGTAAAGCTCCCTCTACACTGTCCCCCCATCAAACACTCCCAGGACAGAGGCAGCATGGGGTTAGATACAGAGTAAAGCTCCCTCCACACTGTCCCCCCATCAAACACTCCCAGGACAGAGACAGCATGGGGTTAGATACAGAGTAAAGCTCCCTCTACACTGTCCCCCATCACACACTCCCAGGACAGAGACAGCATGGGGTTAGACACAGAGTAAAGCTCCCTCTACACTGTCCCCCATCACACACTCCCAGGGCAGGGGCAGCACGGGGCTAGATACAGAGTAAAGCTCCCTCTACACTGTGCCTTATCAAACACTCCCAGGACAGGGACAGCACAGGCTCACTATGTGAAGTGGGCTTGAGGGTTTGACCTGTTGTACATGTCCTCACTCTGACTGTGTCTGATCTAATGGCTGGCAGCAGGGAGATTGTGAACTGCAATGTCTGGGGACGGGAACTGTCCTCACAAATCACAACACTCAAAATGACAAGATGTGAGTTGTCAGTGTGATCAGGGACTCTCGTTTCCTAACGACACTGTCTTAAATTCGTCCAAACACCTCACCAGACCCTCTCACTGTCCCCTATATTGTCTTTCTGGCTGAACTGTGGCAGAGGACACCAGTAGGTTATTTGGCCATGGAGGGAATCACAGATTTAAGGAGATTAGAACAGAACTAAAAGTGATGTGCAGGTAAATGATCTCATCAGGTTGTTGTGCTGCTGGGAAAGGTGGTGGGAACAAAAGACTGCAAAGCGGGCACTGAAGAGATATGTAGACAGGAAAATGGCAGGGTAGTGAAAAAGAAAGCTTCAGAGAATCAGTATAAGGCTTTGATCTGTAATTTAACTTCCTGTGGCATGTTGTTATTGTCATTATAGCCAGGGAGTAGAAAATACGTGAATGCAGGATTTCAGCTCAGAATAGGGCTGAATATTCAATAGCTTTTCATGCAAGATTTTGTGATGGAGGATATGTTGCATAAACATAAAACAGTGGGTAGAGGTAGTGAAGAGGGGAGAGCATACACAGTGCCATGGGAGAAGTGGAGCTGAGGAGTCAGGCCTTTCCCTCCTTGATAAGTATATCTCCTGCTCATAGATGGTGAATCTTTGGAAGGTTGAAGGGTGGGAAGGAAATACTCCAAATTTGAAGAACACGACAGGCAGATTAAGATCTGGGGCTGCACCAGGAACAGAATATCCTTCCGATGAGACTCTCTGCTCCCTCCTTACAAAGGTTTTGGACCTTAATTCATAAAATCTTGGGACATCCCTTTGTCAAGGCCCAGTTTGTTTTCTGTCACCTTGCCAATTCAATATGGCAGCCTGGTCCAACATCCATGCAATTTGATAGTCCAACTGGGATTTACTGGCTGCTGTCTTCCTACTGGCCCAGCCTGTATCCAACTGTGTCCTCTCCCCAGGTGGATTGAGATCAGCTCAGAGCACACCTTCTAACCAGGGAATGCCCTCTTCCTTTGCACATCCATGGAAGGTGGTCATCACCGGCTGGAGACCACCTGAAAAATAAAATGTTAATGACGTTTAGACACTTCTGAGCAGCAAGTGCCTCAAAGCTCCTTTCTGTTAGTGAGGTATTTGTACATTCTATGATGGAGAAACATACAGAGCAAGCTCCCACAAACAGTCACAGTGTAGTGACTCAGTGCTCTGTTTTGGCTGCGTCCTACAATACCCTGAACTCCGGTCTCCTTTTCAATGGATCGTACAATCCACCTGAGGTTTCACATTTCATCTGAGCAGCAGACCGTTTGACTGAGTGCAGCAATCCCTCACCATCAATAGGCCAGCACCACGGTGCTCAGGCCTTGGAGGGGACTCGATCCAGAACTTTCCAACCCATCGGCACAAATATGATCAAGGGGATTCTGGTCCTAGGGAACACGTTGGTGAGACAGACTGAGCAGAAATCTTAGAAGCTTCATCTTTCACTGCCCTTGTGTGAGCAATTAAAAGTTTATTCTTTGGTGGTGTATCCTCACTGTTCATGTGTCTGATCCTTTTTGCGCTGGATGGTTACATGAAAAAGAACAACTATTCAGTGACTATAAGATGTAGGAGCAGAATTAGGCCAGTCGGCCCATCAAGCCTGCTCTGCCATTTGACCATAGTGAAATTGTTTCTCAACCTCATTCTCCTGCCTTCTCCCTGTGATTCTTCCACCCTGTTTCAAATCAAGAACCTGTCGAGGTCTGTCTTCAATACATTCAATACATTCAATACCTCGGTTTTCACAGCCCTCAGTGGCAATGGGTTCCCTTAAGTCAAGGAGAAGTGGTTTTCCACTTAATCATGTTGGAACCTGAGAAATTACTTGGGGGTGATGCAGAGTCAGGGTCTAATGAATATTGCTAAGTTCCTGGGATAACAGTGGCTCAGCTATCATGTGTTAGGATTCTTCTAGAAGGTTCAAACCTGTATCGCATGGAGTACACTACACTGTAACTGTACCATCATTTAAAAACTGTTCATAAACATTATCTAAAAGGCTGACTGAATAATTAGAGAAGCCAAATCAGGTCATCAGCGTTAGACTTTAGAGAAATGTATACTACCTCTGTCAGTCTCCCTTACCTTCTCCCTCTATCCCTGGTCTCACTCCGTCTCTCCCACTCTCCAAGCTTCTCTCTCTCTCTTTGCACTATACTCCCTCACACTTTCTCCTCCATCTACCCTTCCTCTCTCTCTCTACTCCTCCTTCAACCTCTCCCCCTACCATTCCCAATTCTCTTCTCCTCTCCTCCTTCAGTGCTCCCCTTGTCCCCCCTCCCCCTCACTCCCCCACTCCCTTCTCACTTTTCTCCCTCTCTTTCCTCTCTCTCCCACTCTATTCCTCCTCTCACTCTCTATCTCTCCCATTCCTTTCCCTCTTTCTCCCCCCTACCCTGTACATCTCTCTTCCCTGCGCATTTCTCTCTCTCTCTTTCTCTTCCCTTCCCTGTTCTTTTTTCTTCTCTTACTCACCTCTCACGTCTCTCTCTCTTTCCCTGTACCTCTGTCTTTCTATTTCTCCTTCATTTCTCTCTCTCTTTCTCTCCCATTTCTCTTTTTCTCTCTCTTTCTCCTCCCTTCCCTGTTCCTCTCTCTCTCTCTCTCTCTATCTCTTTCTCTCCCATTGCTCTCTCTCTCTCCCTCTGAATGTTCCCCAAACTGGCCCCACATCAGTTTGACCGACAGTAACCCTGCCCAGTCCATTTTACCAGCCGGAGCTATCAGCCGGTGCAGAACTCGCAGGAGAGGGGAGAGAAATGAAGACAGAGAGAAAAGGAATAATACAGTTTCCAAGCCGCGCACAAGTTTCTGAAACACTGAGAAAGTGACAGTATTCGGAAAGTGAGCTGTCACGGATCAGACAGGCTGTCAAATCAAAAACTCCACTGGGGACCATGAGCCTGTTTGCAAAATAAAAGCGAGTTGTATGGGGAGTGGGCTCTGACCTACCTGAAGCAACGTCTCATTGAAGCTGGCTCTAGCTGCAGCTTGCGGGCAATGTCAGAGGATTCACACTGTACACATGTGACTACAGACCCAGCTCTCTGCCTTGCTCAACAAACTGGAACCACTGCACTGGGGAGGCTCGCTTACTGAACCTGTTCTCATTGGTCTGGTATTCTTCATGGGGGCTGGTCCACACAACCTTTCAAAACATTCTCCTTCAGTATTTATTTTGCAACAGAGAGAGAAAGAGAGAAAAACAATCACAAAATATTGGCTCGGTTGTACACAGCTTGTGACTCATAACTCTCAGGAATTGTCTGTGTTATTTGCTGACAGTTCCCACTCCTCTAGTTCAGCCTCAGGGCTCCCGTACCGAGTGCTTCCCATTCCTCAGTAATGTGGTCAGCCATTCACAACCTCTATCCAAGGAGGTTTGCAGGGAATGATGTGTGTGCATGTGTGTTTACTCTGTCACCATCGGATTCTCTTTGTCAGTGGCTAGGGAAACAGGAAGTCGTTCATGAGGAGGTACTTTTCATTCATTCAACAACAGAAATTGCTGGAGAAGCTCAGCAGGTCTGATGTATGGGAAAACAGAAACAGGCCTCGCCTTTCGAGGCCAGTGACCCTTCTTTGGCCACTTGTTCTCGGCATGTGCCCATCACCAACATTGCCCACTGCTCTCAAAATCACCAACTGTGTCCACAACAACTTTGGTTCACCCCCGGGGTTAGAACCTATTTTTAAAGCAATTATTGGCAAGCTCAGAATTTATCACCTGTCCCCAATTGTCCAGAAAAATCCAAGCTGATCCAAACAAAAAGGGTTCTGAAGAAGGGTCACTGCACTTGAAAGATGATGGTAATCTTGAGCTCACGGTCTCAAACGGTGGTGTTAGCAGAACTCTCAAAATATTTAAAATGTATTTCGATAGGCACTTGAGAGAGAGACATTAGATAGTTCCCCAGTTTAATTTCTCATCTGACAGTATCTCCAAGAATGCAGAATACCCTCTGCACTGCTGTCAGTCTAGAAATTGTGCTCAAATATCTGCAGTGGGCCTTGAACCTTTACCTTTTAAACATCCCCGGGTTGGCCTGCGATAGTGAGAACGGAGCATTTCATCTGGGATCCTTTCTTGTTTTGAGGCTGATCAAGATGGAGCAATAGAACTGAGCATCTTCATAAACTGTTTCCACAAGGCGGTTCACCGCCAGCCACTTCGGTGTGGGCTGTTAGGCCCAGACTGGGTAAAGACAGCAGATTTCCCTCCCTCATTGTGATGAGCGAAAGAAACAAGGACAATGTGAAAGAAACCTTTTTCACCCTGTGAGTATGAGGATCTGGAGCACTGTGCTGCTAAACGTGGTGGAGGCAGGTCCAACTGTGGCATTGGATGGTTATTAGGAGAGAAATGGTATGCAGGAAATTGGGGAAATGGCAGGAGATTGGCACTAAGGGATAGAAATAGTACAAGCATGATTGCCTGAGTGGATTCCTGTACTGAAACAATTCTGTAATTGTGTGATTCTAAAGGGCATTAGTTGCGGCTTTCAACCTGGCAGCTTTGTGATTATTTTTAATGGGTTTTCCAACCCAGGGGAAGTTGCACTGACATTCTCTGGGTGACCCGAAATGTTAACTCTGATATTTCTTTACAGATACTGCCAGACCTGCTGAGCTTTTCCAGCAACTTCTGTTTTTGTTCCTGATTTATAGCATCCATAGTTCTTCCCGTTTTTCTCTGGGTTAATTGTTGAGTATTAAAGCCTTTAGGCTACTCTGTCTAATTGATTGGTATTATTATACATATGCATACAGCTGTGTGGAAGAAGGTCCTTCAGCCCAACAAGCATTATTTATCAAGTATCTGGTGTATCTTTCAGAGTTCAATCTTACTCAGGTATTTGAGTTCGAGAATGTTAATTTGATCCATGTAATCACTTCTTGTATCAGAACTCTCTCAACTTTCTTGAGTAAACACTACTAAAACCTGCCAAAAATATATTAGTTAAAATTTTTGTGCTTCAAAATCAAGTTGGAGTTAACTGTAAGCAAAAGTAATTTATATTTACCTTCAAGGGAGTGCAGTGGGGATTCATTAGGCTGATACCAGGAATGGCAGGAATGTTGTATGAGGGGAGATTGACTCGACTGGACCTGTTTTTCCTAAAGTTTAGAAGAATGTAAAGGATAGAATTCTAATAAGTTTGGACAGACAAGATGAAGGGAGGGTGATTCTCCTTGGTGGGGGAGTCTAGAACCAGGGGCACAGTTTGAGGATTGGGGTAGACCATTTCAGACTGGGATGAAGAAACATTTCTTCACTTGGAGGGGAGTTAACATAGAACGTAGAACAGTACAGCACAGTACAGGCCCTTCGACCCACAATGTTGTGCTGAACTTTTACCCTAATCCTAAGGTCTATTTAACCTCCACCCCTACCTTATACTATCATCCATGTGCCTGTCTAATAGCCATTAAATGCCCCTAATGAGGCCGACTCCACTCCCCTCTCCGGCAATGCATTCTACACCCTGACCACTCTCTGAGTAAATAACCTACCTCTGACGTCTCCCCTGTATCTACCTCCACTCACTTTAAAACTATGACCCCTCATAATAGCTACCTCCACCCTAGGAAATAGTCTCTGCCTGTCCACTCTATCTGTACCTCTGGAACCATAGGAATTCTCTACGAGAGAATAAATTCAAGAAAGAGCTGGATAAATTTTCAACATCAAGGGGTATGGGGAGAAATCAGGAATATGGCATTTGAGAAAGACGATCAACCATGATCAGATTGAATGGCAGAGCAATATCAAAGGGGACCTCTCCTGCCCCTTCTCTCTGTGTTTGAATGCTTTAAATTACTGTGTATGCATCATCTCAAACTCCCACGTGGAGTACTAAGCTAGTGCCCGCTTTTGGGGCTTCATTAGCTCTCTCCGATGGATGCAAAAAATCTCTCATGACAAAACTCCAGAGAAGACCATTGAGAAGCACACCCTAGAGTTCTAGGCCAATGATCATCCCTGGACCACCAGTGACAGAGAAACAAACTATCATTTGCACAGTGGGATCAGACAGTGCACACACTGGTTCTTCCAATTTCCACGTGGAAATTGCAACAAAAGTTCAGCACTGACTGAGACTGTGAACACTGGCACAGAAATATGTTTATATTTCCTTTGCCAATTGATGTTCAGTTTGGGACCTTGTTTGTCCTTGCCCCATTGTTTCAGACTGGGCCAGAGATATAGCAGCTTCCTCAGGAAGAACAAACACATTGGAAAAACACTGAATTGCTCACAGGGGGTCACTGTAGTGTTTGATGTTTGCAGCAAGTGTTGCCTGAGTTATTAAGCAACACTGTCTCTGATGGACAGCTTAGGGCATGAATGGAATGTCATTGCTACAGGAGATAATATTTATGACATCTTTCAAAACACAGAGGTATTAATATGACAATCACAATCTGAGCAACGTATTAGATGAGGTTTTCAAACATGGCATCCAATCAGACAAAATATTTCATTCTGTTTATCAGTTACAAGCAGATGCTGTCAGTTTGGTCTATCATATCAGATTGTCATTTGGTTGGGAAAGTTTAGAAAGAAATACATGTCTAATCTGCTTTGGGTGTGTTTGATGAGGCAATGTGGAAGGATGCTCACATTGTATCTAACCCCATGTTGTTCCTGTCCTGGAGTGTCTGTTGGGGACAATGGAGAGGGTGAGAGGGCCGGGTACTCAGAAAGTGCTACACTTTCAGAGGGTAAGTACTAAGGGAATGCAGCACTGTGAGAACATCAGTACTGAGGGAGCGCCGCACTGTTGAAGGGTCATTGCTGAGGGAGTGCCGCACTGTAAGAGGGTTAGTACTGAGGGAGTGCCGCGCTGTCGAAGGGTCAGTACTGAGGGAGCGCCGCACTGTCAGAGGGGCAGTACTGAGGGAGTTTCGCACTATCAGGCGGTCAGTGCTGAGGGAAAGCAGCTTCTAGCAATGTTTCACAGGGTTATGCCCCTTTGACACCATGACCTCAATAACTTGCTGTGATCTCTCTACCTTAATCAATTTGTACAGTTTTGGATTACTTTTTTCTTTGTTTAGACCCTTGACATGTGATTTTTATACCTATCATGTTAGTCCACCCATTTGGTTTGTTTCCAGCACCACCTTATTTTTAATTTGTTGTAATTATCTCTCAGCCTCAGTTAATTGGATTATAGATCATCCTTTCACTTGCTATTCAGCTGTTGACACTTTTCTCATACTGTCAGACACTTTTGATTACCTACAGAGACTTATTATTAAACCTGTCGACGCTCCCCGCTCACAATTTGTATGATCTTTTGATCTCTCTGCCTATAAATTCTATGCCTGTGTGTTTCTCTTCACTTCACCTAATGAAGGAGTAATGCTTCAAAAGCTTGTGTTCTCAAATAAACCTATTGAACTATAACCTGGTGTCATGTCACTTCTGACCTTATGCTTCTTGCTGTTTGGGGTATATTTTAATGGTTTAAATTTAAGTGTAAGAGGCATGATTGGGAAACATGCTGACACCACAAAAGTATTGTAGCTGGAAGTGAAGAGGACAGCACTAATGGTTTGGTTGAGTGGGTGGAAAAGTGATAAATATAGTTCAATCCAGAAATGCATGGTTATATATTACTAAGGACAATAGAATCAAGGGAATATATAATAAATAGGAGGGTATTGAAAGGGGTCCAGGGAGTGAGGGACCTTGGGGGTACATGCCCACAGGTTATTGAAGGTAACAGGGAAGGTAGATAAGTGCTAAAGAAGATGCATTTCCTTCGCTGGGTGAGGATTGAACTCATGAGCAGGAATGTAATGCTAAAAACTATATGAAATACTGGTTAGGTTACAGCTGGGGCTTTGTCATCACCACATTACAGGAAGAAGATAATGGCTCTGGAGAGAGAACAGAGGAGATTTACAAGAATGTTGCCAGAGCTTGAAAATTGCAACAATAAAGAAAGGTTGGATAGACTAGAGTTATTTTCCTTAGACCAGAGGAGGCTGAAGGTGACTTAATTGAGGAATGCAAAATAATGAGGGGTTTGGACAGAACGAACAGGATAGACCTGTTTCCTTTAGCAGAAAGGTCAGTTACCAGGGACACAGATTTGCAGAAGGATTTGTAGAAGGATAGGATGAGACATGAGGAAAAGTATTTTTTTCACCCAGACTGTGATGGGTGTCAGCATTTGGCTACCCAGTTTGATGATGAGGTAGAAACTTCTACCAATATCAGCACCTGAAGTGATGCTTCCTACAAAGCTATACAGACCAGATACTAGAAAATGGTATAAGAAAAAGTGACCAGTTTATTCCAGGATTCAGACCCAGTGACAGTGAAGGAATGGCAATATATTTCCAAGTCAGGATGATGAGTAGCTTGGAGGGGGACTTGCAGGGGGTGATGTTCCCATGTATCTGTTGTCCTTCTAGATGGAAGCGGTCATGGGTTTGGAAGGTGCTAAGGATTTTTGATGAATTTTTGCAGTCCTTAATGTGCATGGTACCACGCTGCTGCTACTGAGCATTGGTGGTGGAGGGAATGGAAGTGGGGCATTCAAGCAGGATTCAAGCTTCCTGAGCTGCACTCATCCAGGCAAGAGGGGAATATTTCATCACACTCCTGACTTGTGCCTTGTTGTTGATGACGAGGCTTTGGGGAGTCAGGAAATCAGTCACTTGCCACAGTACTCCTAGCCTCAGATGTACTCTAACAGCCACTGTGTTTGCCTTCATCTGTAACCTAACCAGTATTTCATATAGTTTCTAGCATTACATACAGCATGTGTATTTAATACTTCACCCAATGCAGGAAATCATCTCATGTGTCTTCTTTATCACTTATCTATTTGCCCTGTCACCTTCAATGATCTGTGGGCATGTACCCCCAAGGTCCCTCACTTCCTCAACCCCTCTCAATACCATCCTTTTATTATGTACCCCCTTGATTCTTTTGTACTTGGTAATATATAACCTTGCATTTCTGGATTGATCAGCTTCTGGTCACTGAGGGTAGATGAAGGCAGAGTGGCAGACATTGTCCAAATGGACTTTAGCAGGGCTTTCAACAAGGCCCTGCATGGTAGACTGGTTAGTAAGGTTACGTCACATGGGATCCAGAGTGCGATAGACAAATGGATACAAAATTGGCTTGATGGCAGAAGACAGGAATGGTGGCAGAGGTTTGTTTTTCAGACTGGAGGCCTGTGACTAGCAGTGTGCTGCAAGAATTGGTTCTTGGTCCACCATTATTCAACATTTATATCAGTGATTTAATGATCCGAGGATGATGTCAGCTCGTGCGAGGGGACACAGCTGCAAATTGAGGGGTGACAGATTTAAGACAGATGTCAGAGGCAGGTTCTTTACTCAGAGAGTGGTAAGGGCGTGAAACGCCCTGCCTGCCAATGTAGTTAACTCAGCCACATTAGGGGCATTTAAACAGTCCTTGGATAAGCATATGGATAATGATGGGATAGTGTAGGGGAATGGGCTTAGATTAGTTCACAGGTCAGCGCAACATCGAGGGCCGAAGGGCCTGTTCTGCGCTGTATTGTTTTATGTGCTACATCAACAATTTGAAAAGAATTTAGGAGGTATGGCTACTACGTTTGTAGACGACACCAAAATTAGTGGTATAGTGAGCTGTGAAGAAGGTTATCTAATAGTACAACAAGATCTTGATCACATGGGACACACAGGAAGTGGCAGATCGAGTTTAATGCTGCTTGGCCTGCTGTATTCATCCAGTTTCACACTTTGTTAAAATGCCTGGTTGGCCTGGACAAGTTTGACCGAAAGGTCGGCTTGCATGTTGCAGATTCTATGACACTGGCAACCACCACCATCCCCCCCACAAGATGTTGATAGTTAAAATGTCAGTGATGGTAATTGTATTGGATATCAAGGTGTGATGGTTAAGATTCTCACTTGTTGATGATTATTGTCTGAACTCGTGTAGTGTAAAAACATACTGACCACTTGTCAGTCCAAGCATAAATATTGTCCAAGTTTTACTGCATATGGACACAGACTGCTTCAGTACAAGGAGGCAGCACGGTGGCTCAGTGGTTAACACTGCCGCACTTCACCCTCAGGTGACTGTCTGTGTGGAGTTTGCACACACTTTCCATGTCTGTGTGGGTTTCCTCTGGGTGCTCCAGTTTCCTTCCACAGTCTAAAGATGTGCAAGTGAGGTGGATTGGCCGTGCTAAATTACCCACAGTGTCCAGGGATGTGTAGGTTTGGTGCGTCACACATAAAACAAGAGACAAAAAAAATTATCATCTCTGTCCTAAACAGGTGAACCCTAATTTTAAAACAATGCCCCCCCATAGTCCACCCACAAGAGGAAACATCCTTTCCACATCTGCCTTGTCAAAACTTGCAGGATCATACACGTTTCAATCAAGTCTGCTAAGTCCCAGAAGAATCAAGCCCAGTCTGTCCAACAGTTCCTCATAAAACAAACCACTCATTCCAGGTACCAATCTCATGAACCTCCTCTGAACAACTTCCAGTGCATTTACATCTTTCCGGAAATAAGGAAACCAAAATTGCACACATTATTTGGGATGCAATCTCACCAATGCCTTGTATACTAAAGCATAACATCTTTACTTAAATATTTATATGTACGAGATGATGAGAGGCATAGATAGAGTGGATAGTCAGAGACTTGTTCCCAGGGCGGAAATGACTATTACGAGGGGACATAATTTTAGGATGATTGAAGGACAGTATAGAGGAGATGTCAGAGGTAGGTTCTTTACACAGTGGAATGCGCTGCCGGCAGTAGTAGTGGAGTCAGATACTTGACAGATTTTTAAGTGGCTCTTGGATAGGCAAATGGAAAATCGTAAAATGTAGGGTATGCAGGGTAGTTTGATCTTAGTAGGATAATAGGTCGGCACAACATGTGGGCCAAAGGGTCTGTACTGTGCTGTGCTGTTCTACGTTCTATATTTAATTCCTCTTGTAATAAATGATAGCATTCCATTAGCCTTAATCACTTGTTATTCTGGACACTGATTTTTCTGTGATACACATGCAAGAACATCAAAATATCTCTGTATCTTGGAATTCTGCAGTCATGTGCAGCAGGCTTGATGTGTTGGGGTGCATCAATTACAAAAGAAGTTAGTATGCAAGTAAAACACTCAGTATTTAGTACACTCAAATTTTTAAAAAATGTTATTTGCAGTGAATTTAATTGGCTGAAGACTGGCACTTGTGATGCTGCGAACTGTCATTAGATCATTACCACTCTCTTATCATTAGTTGAGAGACTGCTTCACTCTATCGCATGCTGTTTCTGCTATAGCCTGCATTATATTTTAACCGAATTGGCACCTTACAATGCTCTCCTATCCTCCTCACTGAACCAGCTCAATGGCAATGGCAGTGTGGGATATGTCAGCTCAGTCAGTGGTGGTTATCAGTTTCTCAATTATGGAAATTCGAGTTCACCAGATGTAAACACCCTCCAACACCACCTCAATCTCTCCTTTACGGTCATGCACTCACCAAAAGCACCTCCACATTCTTACTGTCTTTGACAGTGCCTCACTCCCTTTGACAATGTGTGCATCATCCACAGCCGTGCACTCAAACTCTGCAGTAACTTTGAATGAAAGTAAGAGAACAGCCAAATGGCCACATGAGAACTGGTATTTGTTGTCCCGGTAATTTGAGTGGACATTCAAATGCAACTGGGAGTTTGGTGACACCTATTGGTCCATTAGAAAATGACAGAAATTAACCACACTGAACGAAAAACTTGTGTTTTTATAGTATATTCACCACTTCAAGTTTGATGGAAAGTAAAGTAAAGTACTCTTTGATAATCAATGTTGTAAAATAGGAAATACAGCAGAAAATCTGTGCACCAAGAGATTCCACTAACTGCAATAAGACCAATGACAGGGGGCAGTTTTCAGTGATGCTGATCAAGAGATCCACAACATTAGACCAAAAGCACAAGACTAATTATCAGAGATTTAGGAACAGAGTAGGAGAGAGTCCCTGATATAAGGCATTCTGACCTCTGGGATTCACTCTAACAGTCAACGACTGAGGCCAAACCACTGTCAACATCAAAAACTGGACTGAACAGGAGGGCAATGCAGGAGAAGGAATTGAAAAACAATGGGAAGATGGTGGGTAAATAAGATTGTGGTCTGTTTGCTCATGTGGTGGATAAAGGCTGCAAAGAACGGGAAGGACCAGATTGCACCTGCATTCTAAACTCCTACGATGCAGGAGAAGCTGATATCCTGAGGCTGGTGGCTGAGGCACATTGTTGGTCAATTTGGAGGCAACTTTACTCAGCATTAACTGTTAAATATCTGACTTAACTTGTGTTTCATTACCCAGCATGAGAAATCTTCAACCTGCAGAGGACCAAATACTGTATACAAGAAACTCTTGTGATGGTTTGGCCTTGTTAAGAAATTTTAGAATATCATGACTATAGTGCACTATTTTGATAAAAATTCAATATAGCGTTGCTGTTGACGATCAAACATTGTCACAGGATACCAAGTACTAGTTTTAAGCAGCTGTGCTTCACACAATGAGCAAGCTGCTAACTTGTGTCTCACACACTGTGGCTGAAGAGTGGCAATCCCAGAGAGGATTTCTTTTTACACATTTGCCTTCACGTCCTTTCTGATGTTTGTAACTTGCCTCATCTCTGGTAAAGATTATTGTAAGATATATATGCTGCTTGTAAAAGCTCCCAATTCCTCCAACATTAGGTGGAATTGTAAATAGGAACAAGATTACATCCCAGTACCACAATGGGACTGTGGATCATAGACAGAATCATCCTGTCCATTTGTGATTACTACAAGGGTCCTGGCCTTATGGCCACAAGAATCATTACGAGTCTACTGTATCCACCTCAATCTGTCCCATTTAGCTGCATTGTGCATTTCCTAAATACATCAACATAGAAAATGTGAAAAGGGGAAATAATTAGTGCAACTGAAGAACAGAATCAGGGAAGAGAAGTGTGGAAGGACTGCAGCTGGTGCAGAGACACTCAATGTCAATGATGGATCTCTCACATTTTCACACCAATGCTGCACCCTGTCACCATACTCTCCATGGTTCTGGCCTCACAAAACAGTGCCCTTAATGATTTGTGGAACTCTCACACTCCTTTATGAGATTCGTACAGGTGAAACAGTAGGCTGTGGCAACTAGAAGCTCAAAAGGAGGCATTCACAAATGGCAGGTGGGCCTAGTAAGTTTGAGGGCTCTGTATTGCAACGTGGAGTGTATATTTAATGTTATAATAAATAAAACCTTTCATATAAATAGTACAAAAATCAAAATATCAAGCATAGACACTTCTCTTTCCTTTACACCAAGGTTCTTCTGCTAATCTTCATTTGATCTTTGCCAAATTGATCCGCTTAGCTAGGTTGGAACCCTCCTGCCTCTTGCTCCTGAGGCCCTGGGCAGCTGTCGGTCAGCATCCTTTGATCGTACTGCTTTCACCATGTCCTCTCTCAGAGTCTCAAAGTAGTGGTACTGTTTCTGGACTTTTGCCGGGACAGCTCTCCAGTGTTTACGGCGTTTTGAGTATATTCTATTATATCTGAAAGAAAGAAGGAGGCATTTAGACAACAGACAGAGTGCCTTTGACACTGCCCATAAACAGGGGGGATCCTGTTGTTTTATTACTCAATTAATGAAGGTGTAGACCACTGACCAGAGACAGCTATGGACAGTAATATTCGCACCAGACAAGAGCCAAGCAGTCATCATTTCCAAGAGGAAAGGGTCTGACCTTCTCCCTTTGACGTTCAATGGCATTACCATCACTGAATCACCCACTACCAAATTCCTGGGGACCACCGCTGAGCAGAAACTCAACTGGACCAGCCATGTGAGATTGTGGGGATCCTGCAGTGCATGGCCCACCTCCTATCCCACCAATACCTGTTTGCCATCTACAAAGCACAGAGTCAGCAGTGTGATGGAATACACACTCCACTTGCCTGGATGGGGGCAGCACCAACAACACTCAAGAAGCTCGACACCATTCAGGACAAAGCAGCCTGCTTGACTGGCACCACATCTACCATCTTTAACATTTAGGCCCTTCACCACTGACACTCAGTAGCAGCCGTGTGTGCCATCTACAAGGTGCACAACAGAAACTCACACAGACCCCTGCGACAGCACCTTCCAAACCCGAGAACTCCACCACCTAGTAGGACGAGAAATACCATTACCTGCAAATTCCCCTCCAAGTCACACATCACTCAGTCTTGGAAATATATAATCATTCCTACAGTGTTGGTGGGTCAAAATGTTGGAACATCATCACTGTAAGGCATTGTGGGTGCCCCTACACCACAGGGACTGCAGTGAAGTACATCATGAATCAACAGTTTCAATAACAGCTTGGATGAATAGGCTAAAGAAAACAACTGGCTTGCACTGAGTGTAACCAGTTATCCCCCTCCTTATTTATTACCTACTTACACAATTTCACCATTAGCATTGCGTTGGTATTCACGATCAACATGTGCATTATAATCAATTGCAGCCAGCAAGGTACGCACTTGGTAATCCTCGTAGCTACAGGAGAGAAAAAAATGAAACAATGAACTAGCTGACTTAAGACAGAGAAGGTAAGTTGGCATGGAACACTTCTGGTTGCATACAACACCAATTCATGATTAAGTGAAAATGTTCATTTTTTAAACCTCTGCAAAGTCAGAAAGGGGGCTGCAGTGGTAACCACTAGGCTAGCAACACTCGAACTAACGTTGATGTTCTGTGGACACCAGTTCGAATTCTGTAATGGCAGCTAGTGGAATTTAAATTCAATTAATATATCTGGAATATGAAGATAGTCTCAGTGACGGTGACCATGAAACTATCATCAATTATTGTAATTATCTGGTTCACTAATGCCCTTTATGAGAGAAATCTGCTGTCCTTATCCAGTCTGACCTACATGTGACTCTAGACCCACAACAATCTGGTTGCCTCTTAAACTGCACTCTGAAATGGCCCAGCAAACCACTCATTTTGAGGGCAATAGGGATGGCTGATAAATACTGGTCTTGCCAGTCACAACCACACGCTGTGAACAAATTTTTAAAAACTTCAACAAGATAAATCTAAAAGTCTTAGTTAAAGAAAGAATGCCTCTCATTTCTTGCTGTTTTTCTTTAAACCTAGGGGAGCAACTACTGACTTACAGGGAGCTGTTAACCTATATAAATTGTAGATTATCAGAGTTACAGAAATAAATCAAGAGCAAGACACTTGCTACAGCTCATGCAGTGGTCATTCACCTCATTGTCATTTATAGGATTCTACTCTGAGAAAAGTACCTGTCAGATCTGAACATGTCTGTAATTCAAACTGATTTGTTATACCCAATATTAGCAACATACTTCTGCCACGTTGTAAATGTAGCTGGCTTGCTCTTATGTACTAGCACATACACACAGAGACTCAGAGTGTACAGTAATACAGCATTGATGAATGCATATAGTCTTTTTCCCAGGACTAGGGAATTGAAAACTAGAGGCCTTCAGCCCAAACAGGTCCATCCTGACCATGGTGCCCACTTAGCTAGTTCAAATTGCCCACATTTGGTCCATATCTCTCTAAAACCCTCCCACCCATGTACCGATCCAAATGTTTTTCGAATGTTGCTACTGTACCTGCCTCAACCACTTTCTCTGGCAGCCCATTCCATATACACACCACTCTCTGTGTGAAGCAGTTGCCCCTCAGGTCCACCTTAAATCTTTCCTCTCTCACATTAAACCTACCTCCTCTAGTTTTCAACTCTCTATTCCTGGGAAAAAGACTATGTGCATTCATCCTATCTGGGACCCTCATGACTTTACACACCTCAATAAGGTCACCCTCATTCTTCTACATTCCAAGAATTAAAGTCCTATCCTGGCCAACCTCTCCCTGTAACTCAGGCCTACTAGTCCTGGCAACATCCTCATAAATCTTCTTTGCGCACTTTCCAGTTTAACTATGTCTTTCTTAAAACAGGTTGACCAAAACTGTACACAATACTCCAAGTGCGGCCTCACTAATGACTTACACAAATGTAACATAATGTCCCAACTCCTACACTTAATGCCTCAACCAATGAACGCCACTATGCTAAATGCCTTCTTCACCACCCTGTCTATAAGTGACGCCGCTTTCAACAAACTATCTGCTTGTACTCCCAGGTCCCTCTGTTCCACAACACTCCTTAGGCACCACCTCTTGCTCCCCAGAGGAGCTCGAACAGTTCATCCACTTCACCAAAACCATCCACCCCAAACCTCAGTTCACCTGGGCCATCTCCAGCACATCCCTCACCTTCCTGGACCTCTCAGTCTCCATCTCAGGCAACCAGCTTGTAACTGATGTCCATTTCAAGCCCACCGACTCCCACAGCTACCTAGAATACACCTCCTCCCACCCACCCTCCTGCAAAAATTCCATCCCCTATTCCCAATTCCTCCGCCTCCGCCGCATCTGCTCCCACGATAAGACATTCCACTCCCGCACATCCCAAATGTCCAAGTTCTTCAAGGACCGCAACTTTCCCCCCACAGTGATCGAGAACGCCCTTGACCGCATCTCCCGTATTTCCCGCAACACATCCCTCACACCCCGCCCCCGCCACAACCGCCAAAAGAGGATCCCCCTTGTTCTCACACACCACCCCACCAACCTCCGGATACAACGCATCATCCTCTGACACTTCCGCCATCTACAATCTGACCCCACCACCCAAGACATTTTTCCATCCCCACCCCTGTCTGCTTTCCGGAGAGACCACTCTCTCCGTGACTCCCTTGTTCGCTCCACACTGCCCTCCAACCCCACCACACCAGGCACCTTCCCCTGCAACCGCAGGAAATACTGCACTTGCCCCCACACCTCCTCCCTCACCCCTATCCCAGGCCCCAAGATGACATTCCACATTAAGCAGAGGTTCACCTGCACATCTGCCAATGTGGTATACTGCATCCACTGTACCCGGTGTGGCTTCCTCTACATTGGGGAAACCAAGCGGAGGCTTGGGGACCGCTTTGCAGAACACCTCCGCTCAGTTCGCAACAAACAACTGCACCTCCCAGTCGCAAACCATTTCCACTCCCCCTCCCATTCTTTAGATGACATGTCCATCATGGGCCTCCTGCAGTGCCACAATGATGCCACCCGAAGGTTGCAGGAACAGCAACTCATATTCCGCCTGAGAACCCTGCAGCCTAATGGTATCAATGTGGACTTCACCAGTTTCAAAATCTCCCCTTCCCCCACCGCATCCCTAAACCAGCCCAGTTCGTCCCCTCCCCCCACTGCACCACACAACCAGCCCAGCTCTTCCCCCCCACCCACTGCATCCCAAAACCAGTCCAACCTGTCTCTGCCTCCCTAACCTGTTCTTCCTCTCACCCATCCCTTCCTCCCACCCCAAGCCGCACCTCCATCTCCTACCTACTAACCTCATCCCACCTCCTTGACCTGTCCGTCTTCCCTGGACTGACCTATCCCCTCGCTACCTCCCCACCTACACTCTCTCCACCTATCTTCTTTACTCTCCATCTTCGGTCCGCCTCCCCCTCTCTCCCTATTTATTCCAGAACCCTCACCCCATCCCCCTCTCTGATGAAGGGTCTAGGCCCAAAACGTCAGCTTTTGTGCTCCTGAGATGCTGCTTGGCCTGCTGTGTTCATCCAGCCTCACATTTTATTATCTTGGATTCTCCAGCATCTGCAGTTCCCATTAACTCCTTAGGGCCTTATCATTTAATGTACAAGTGCTACCTTGGTTTGAATTTCCAAAATGCAACACTTCACTCTTATCTGCATTGAATTGCATTTGCCAATCTTCAGCGCCTTTGTAACATTTATCGTCATTCAGGAAATCTGTAAACTAACTTCCATCACCAGCTTCCTCATTACAGTGTTATTGAATGATGCGCTGGGTTACAACAAATTTACAGAACTTTAAAGCACAGGAGAAGGTAATTCAGCCCATCAAGTCAATGCCAGCTCTTTGAAAGAGCTATCCAATCAGCCCCACATTCCTGCTTTTTCCCAACAATGTTTCCTTGATTTAAAAAACACTCAAGTTTCAACGAGAGTTAAATCTCCCCTTTTACATTCTCCACTCAATTGGAGCAATCCCAGCTTCTTTCAAATATCTTGACATAACTTCACTGAAAAATATAAAATTAGGAGCGTTTTGTTGATGTTTACTTACTCATATGTGAAGTTTTGAGCAGCATACATTTGAATGTGGTTGTTGAATGACTCCAGTTCATTGGTTACTCTGCAAGAGTTATTAAAACAATGAACAATGTTCTCGATAGTGAACAAACACACAAGAATTTCAGCTTATCCTCTAAAAAGTTATTAAAGAAACAAACCTGGCTTGGACAAAATAGTTGAGATGGGAAGTGAGCCATTTGTCATAGACCACTTCACGAAGAGCATGATGAGCAGGTGAACCTGCTATTAGCCACTGCTTGTCCTTGATTTCCTTGTCTGAGAGATGACCATGCTCACAGGATGCTGCAGTGGAGCCATCTCCAAGCTGCCACTCATGCACATTTACAGTGTGATGCAGGATGCTGCGCCAGCGAGCCTTTAATAAAAGGCATTCGTTTCAGATTTTCAAAGACATCATGAGTTCCTCCCCATCCCCTCCTCTCTCCTGAAAGCATTAACCTGTGATGAAGCAACTGATCCCAGGATTCCCAACATTCCAAAAGCTCAGCTAAGCCGCGATCCACTAGAGGTTTGTAAGATTATCAAAGTGTCCAGCAGCTCTGGAAACAAGGTATAGGTGACCCTGGGGAGGGCCACGTGAGCACTGACATCGGCTAGTTGGAAAGCATTTCATTCACTTTCCATGGCCCCTTATTCCCTCCATACCAACTCACGGCAAGTCATGCCTGCACCCCTCACACATCACCCCTTTTAGCCACCTCACTCAGTATCTACCATGGGTAGCACTCAGAAGCCAAGTAGAGATAAACTAAAAATCTATCACAGATATCACCTGACAGATTTGTTTTTTCAAAAAATTTACTTCATGATAGCCCATCAAACAATTTTTAGACCTCAGAAGTGCTTAATTTCCCATTAAAAGGCCTCTTACCTCAGGTCAAAGACAACTAATCCTTTAATAGATTAGTTGTCTTTGACCTGAGGTAAGAGGCCTTTTAATGGGAAATTAAGCACTTCTTGTTTAATATGTCATTCAAATTGTGAACTCAAACCCTGTTCCCTTTACTGAGATAACTACAGCTTTTGGAAACAGCAAGGCATTCATTAGGTGTCCTTGGGGAAATGTCAACAAACAATTATTGAAACTGATAGAGTAAATGTTGGTCCGTCTGGTTTGTCAATCAAAGTAAGAAAGCAGAGTGGTTTCACAGCCCACTGGCGCCTGCAAGTATTCTTTCTTAAAAACCTGGGAATTTAAACAATTCATATCATGACATTTGAGCAGACCTTGCCCACCCTACAAGACTGTTTGTGTCTCCTCCATCAATTCGTGACTCCCACACTGCAGACAAACGCCCTTTCAACAGTCAAAATGGGATCTGATTGAATACAGTACTGAATTCAAAAAGCCCCACTGAATTCCAACATCCCTTGTGTGAATCACAGCCTGCCCTCATTCCAATTCCAAATATAATAATTTCCATACACTAGTGACACGCACCATCAAGGTGTTTACATCACCATTACTATGTTGGCAGCAGTATACGAAGTGTTTTATGATGTCACTAATCCACGGTTGTAGGTCTTTATTGTTACTGGAAGCCATTACCTAAAAAACAGGATAAGAAGCATTATAACAGTGCACAAAATGTAGGAGCCAAGCTCTCTGATGTATCATATGCAACAGGAATGTAACAAATTTTAGACAGGCGCTGAAGCGTATCCAGCGGAGATTCACACAGATGATCCCTGGAATGGTAGGTTTAACATACGATGAACGGCTAAGGATCCTGGGATTGTACTCATTAGAGTTTAGAAGGTTGAGGGGAGATCCAATAGAAACTTACAAGATAACGTACGGCTTAGAAAGAGTGGACGCTGGGAAGTTGTTTCCGTTAGGCGGGAGACTAGGACCCGTGAGCACAGCCTTAGAATTAGAGGGGGTCAATTTAAAATGGAAATGAGGAGACATTTCTTCAGGCAGAGAGTGGTGGGCCTGTGGAATTCATTGCCATGGAGTGCAGTGGAGGCTGGGACGTTAAATGCCTTCAAGGCAGAGATCGATACATTTTTGATCTCACAAGGAATCAAGTGCTTTGGGGAGAGTGCAGGGATGTGGAGTTGAAATGCCCATCAGCCATGACTTAAATGGCTGCGTGGACTCAATGGGCCGACTGGGCTTACTTCCACTCCTATGTCTTATGGTCTAAAGTTCATTGAAATCACCTATATAGAAGGATAATAGACTGAGAACTGATAGGACATGAACACAAGGAAGATGGACTAGTTCTTACCCAATGTCAGTGCCGAATATGTGTTTAATATTAATATATAACAAACAGTGGTACTTTGAAATTTGAAGAAGGTCTTGAATTTGTCTTCTCATCTAGCTTATAAAGAATCCAAGCTCATCGTGTGGCATCAAATCACACAATAAAAGACTTGAGGGAAGGTGAAAAGATTCAAAATTTGATTACTTCTTCATCGTTATGGGGAAAATTAACAAAATGTGACTGGGGCGCCATTCCAAAAGGGTCCTATCAGGAAATAGCCTACATTATACCAACCTGCTCTCAGACAGCACTCAGAGCAGAAATATTTTGACAGTATGCTCGTTAATCTACAATGTCAGCTTGTATAACCTTGGTTTGAGTCCCTCAGGTTTAGAGGATTAAGGGGTGACCTGATTGAGGTGTTTAACAAATACATGGATTTGATAGAGGAGGGGCGGGATGTGGAGAAAACTATTCCCTCTGCTGGGAGAATGCAGAACAAGTTACATAGAAGTGTAAGAATAAGTAAGAATAAGACATCCAGCCTCTCATGCTTTCTGCCATTCAATAACAACATGGCTCAACTGATTGTAACCTCAAATCCACATTCCTGCTTACCCTGCTAACCCTTTAACACTTTTTTAACATTAGTCAATTCACACCTGCCAAATAATATTCAAGAACATTGCTTCCACCACTTTTCAAGCAGGGAAACCCAAAGACCCATTGCCCCCTGGAAAAATCTAAAATTGCCATTTTGCTGTTTAAATGAGCTACGTCTGGCTTTTAAACAGCAACACCTAATTATAGATTCCCCATAAGAGGGAAACACCTTCTCCATATCTACCTTGTCAAGGCTCTTTAGGATTTAACATGTTTCAATCACATCACCTCTTACCCCAGCAGCTACAGGCCAAGCCCTTCCAACCTCTCTTCATAAAAGAACATGTTCATTCCAGTTATTAGGCTAATAAACATTCTCTGAATATCCTCCAATACATTTACATCCATCCTTAAATAAGGTGACTAGCACTGTGTATAGTACTTCAGGCAGAGTTTCAACAGTGTCTGAAATGTCCCCTTCAATGTCTATTATTGCATCTCTATCAAGCTATCCTTTAAGCTTATTTGCCTTTCAATCACCTCTACTTTCGTGCTCTTGTAATCTTGCACCCACTCCTTTCTCCCTCAAACGGAATGTAAAATTTAATCTTTTTATGATTGCTTACATGTAGCAGAGCCTTCGCTTTGAGATCCTTAATTAATTTTATCTCATTGCACCATATTCTCTGGAAGGATCCAGAACCTTATGTTCCAAAAAACTGTCTTGAAAACAGTCTATAACTAGATTACGATCTCCTTTAATTATCACTGCACCTTTGCGACAAGTGTTCATTATTTCTTCCTTTGTGCTTCACCCTAACCTGTGGTTATCCATGGGGGGTGGTGGTGGTATGCACACTACTCCCACGAGCGTCTTCCTGTCTTTAGTATTTTTGATATCTACCAAAACTGTTTGACATCCTAGTTTCCTGCATTTAGGTCATCCTCTCGAATGAGCTGATATCACCTGTATTTTTCATTTTAATGAAAACTACAAACTAAACTGGGCTTGTGCAAAATAAAATGAAAACTTTCTTGCCTGAAGTTAAACTGAACTTGCTAGCTGAACTTATATGTTCTTAAAATAAAAGGCCTATCTGATTAATTTGATGTGGACCAACTTGCAGCCGGATTAAGTTTAATTTAGCTGCTGGTACATTGGAACTGTTGAACAAAACCTGCTTACATTTGTCAACTCCACCATTTAAACTGCAGATTTCAGCTTAAACCAACTACGAACTAAACTAGTTTACACTTTCTCATTATAATGGATCAGACCAAACCCTCTCAAAATACTAAAAAGATAGCCTGGACCCTGGCATTTTCTTAATTTAAAGACAAGTGCCAGGCATTGCATTCCACATGCAATTCGATTGGTCAAACTAACAATCTTGAGACAAAGATAATGGGAACTGCAGATGCTGGAGAATTCCAAGATAATAAAATGTGAGGCTGGATGAACACAGCAGGCCAAGCAGCATCTCAGGAGCACAAAAGCTGACGTTTCGGGCCTACACCCTCCAACCTCATTGTTCCCCAACCCCGCACAGCCCGTTTCTATCTCCTTCCCAAAATCCACAAAACTGCCTGCCCTGGTCGACCCATCGTCTCAGCCTGCTCCTGCCCCACCGAACTCATCTCCACCTATCAGGACTCCATTTTCTCCCCTTTGGTCCAGGAACTCCCCACCTACATCCGTGACACCACCCACGCCCTCCACCTCCTCCAGGACTTCCAATTCCCTGGCCCCCAACACCTCATCTTCACCATGGACGTCCAGTCCCTATACACCTGCATTCCGCATGCAGATGGCCTCAAGGCCCTCCGCTTCTTCCTGTCCCGCAGGCCCGACCAGTCCCCCTCCACCGACACCCTCATCCGCCTAGCTGAACTCGTCCTCACCCTCAACAATTTCTCTTTTGACTCCTCCCACTTCCTACAGACTAAGGGCGTGGCCATGGGCACCCGCATGGGACCCAGCTATGCCTGCCTCTTTGTAGGTTACGTGGAACAGTCCCTCTTCCGCACCTACACAGGCCCCAAACCCCACCTCTTCCTCCGGTACATTGATGACTGTATTGGCGCCACCTCTTGCTCCCCAGAGGAGCTCGAACAGTTCATCCACTTCACCAACACCTTCCACCCCAAACTTCAGTTCACCTGGGCCATCTCCAGCACATCCCTCACCTTCCTGGACCTCTCAGTCTCCATCTCAGGCAACCAGCTTGTAACTGATGTCCATTTCAAGCCCACCGACTCCCACAGCTACCTAGAATACACCTCCTCCCACCCACCCTCCTGCAAAAATTCCATCCCCTATTCCCAATTCCTCCGCCTCCGCCGCATCTGCTCCCACGATAAGACATTCCACTCCCGCACATCCCAGATGTCCAAGTTCTTCAAGGACGCAACTTTCCCCCCACAGTGATCGAGAACGCCCTTGACCGCGTCTCCCGTATTTCCCGCAACACATCCCTCACACCCCGCCCCCGCCACAACCGCCCAAAGAGGATCCCCCTCGTTCTCACACACCACCCCTCCAACCTCCAGATACAACGCATCATCCTCCGACACTTCCGCCATCTACAATCCGACCCCACCACCCAAGACATTTTTCCATCCCCACCCCTGTCTGCTTTCCGGAGAGACCACTCTCTCCGTGACTCCCTTGTTCGCTCCACACTGCCCTCCAACCCCACCACACCCGGCACCTTCCCCTGCAACCGCAGGAAATGCTACACTTGCCCCCACACCTCCTCCCTCACCCCTATCCCAGGCCCCAAGATGACATTCCACATTAAGCAGAGGTTCACCTGCACATCTGCCAATATGGTATACTGCGTCCACTGTACCCGGTGTGGCTTCCTCTACATTGGGGAAACCAAGCAGAGGCTTGGGGACCACTTTGCAGAACACCTCCGCTCAGTTCGCAACAAACAACTGCACCTCCCAGTCGCAAACTATTTCCACTCCCCCTCCCATTCTTTAGATGACATGTCCATCATGGGCCTCCTGCACTGCCACAATGATGCCACCCGAAGGTTGCAGGAACAGCAACTCATATTGCGCCTGGGAACCCTGCAGCCTAATGGTATCAATGTGGACTTCACCAGTTTCAAAATCTCCCCTTCCCCAACTGCATCCCTAAACCAGCCCAGTTCGTCCCCTCCCCCCACTGCACCACACAACCAGCCCAGCTCTTCCCCTCCACCCACTGCATCCCAAAACCAGTCCAACCTGTTCTTCCTCTCACCCATCCCTTCCTCCCATCCCAAGCCGCACCCCCATCCACCTACTAACCTCATCCCACCTCCTTGGCCTGTCCGTCTTCCCTGGACTGACCTATCCCCTCCCTACCTCCCCACCTATACTCTCTCCACCTATCTTCTTTAGTCTCCATCTTCAGTCCGCCTCCCCCTCTCTCCCTATTTATTCCAGTTCCCTCTCCCCATCCCCCTCTCTGATGAAGGGTCTAGGCCCGAAACGTCAGCTTTTGTGCTCCTGAGATGCTGCTGGGCCTGCTGTGTTCATCCAGCCTCACATTTTATAATCTTGAGACAAACATACTTTATTAATACTCTATAGTTAAAAGACAACAAAAGAAAGAAGAAATCAGAATAACCTAACTTTATTGGAAAACCTAACGGAATGATAGATTTAACTACTAAACAGTAACTGTTCCAATATCATATCTTGTAAACATACCCTTGGCAAAGGCAATCTCAGAAAAATAGATTTTCTCACATGAAAATTTAGCAGCAGGACGAGAAACCCATTTTTTGGTAACAAAAAGAGACAAAACACCTTCCACATCCAGCTTCAAGAACCCAGCAGCAACTGACACAAAGCTAAAACTAAAAAGAATCCTGTTTCTGTGGGAGCTTGACCTCACCCATTCAGGCTGCTTCCATTGTTCCAACTTTTAGTTCATAGGTTGGCGTAACATCGATGGCCGAAGGGCCTGTTCTGCACTGTATTGTTCTATGTTCTAAAATTAACCCACGGCCTCACAAGATGTTTACTTTATTGGCTTTGGAACAGACTGGGTACCTCTGTCTCAACAACTCTTCATTAAAAGAAAAAGTCAAAATACACTTCTTAAAGCCATGGTATCGTCACATTTATCCAACAACTGCACACAGTCTGTCCAGTTGAAATCTTACAAATAATGTCAGGCCTTTCAGGGCCTGCAACCGCAGGAAGTGTTACACTTGCCCCCACATTTCCTCCCTCACCCCCATCCTAGACCCCAAGAAGACTTTCCATATCAAGCAAATGTTCACCTGCACATCTGCCAATGTGGTATACTGCATCCACTGTACCCGGTGTGGCTTCCTCTACATCGGGGAAACCAAGCAGAGGCTTGGGAACCGGTTTGCAGAACATCTACACTTGGTTCGCAATAAACAACTGCACCTCCCAGTTGCGAACCATTTCCACTCCCCCTCCCATTCCTCAGATGACATGTCCATCCTGGGCCTCCTGCAGTGCCACAATGATGCCACCCGAAGGTTGCAGGAACAGCAACTCATATTCCTCTTGGGAACCCTGCAGCCCAATGGTATCAATGTGGATTTCACAAGCTTCAAATCTCCCCTCCCCCGACCACATCCCAAAATCAGCCCAGCTCGTTCCTGCCTCCCCAACCTGTTCTTCCTTCCACCTATCCCCTCCTCCCACCTCAAGCCGCACCTCCATTTCCTACCAACTAACCTCATCCAGCCCCCTTGACCTGTCCATCCTCCCCGGACTGACCCATCCCCTCCCTACCTCCCCACCTATGCTCTCCTCCACTGGCTCCATCCCTGCCCCTTTTACTTGTCTGTCTCCTCTCCACCTCTTCTCCTCTATCCATCTTCGATCCACCTCCCCCTCTCTCCCTATTTATTTCAGAATCCTCTTCCCCTCCCCCATTTCTGAAGAAGGGTCTAGGCCCGAAACGTCAGCTTTCCTACTCCTAAGATGCTGCTTGGCCTGCTGTGTTCATCCAGCTCCACACCTTGTTATCTCTTTCCGGATGAAGCTCTTTTTTACAAGCAATTTTTCATACAGAAAATAATGAAGTCTGGAACACTCTGCCTCAAAAGAGCGTGTATGCTACGACACAGACAGTGTTTTAATGACTTAAATAAGGCTATCAAGGAATAAGGAGCAAAGGAAGGCAAATGCAATCAAGGAACAGATCTACTATGATCTAACTTACAGAAGGACGGAATCACTCTGGAGGGAGCACAGACAAGATTTACTAGAAAGAATTGTGGTTATGAGGACAGATTTGAGAGGATGGGGTTGTTTTCCTTGGAACAGAGAAGTTTGACGCGAGACACAGAATCATAGAATCCCTACAGTGTGGAAGCAGGCCATTCAGCCCTTTAGTCAACACCTACCCTCTAAAAAGCATCCCACCAGACCCACCTCCTACTCTATCCCTGTAACCCTTCACTTACCACAGCTAATCCACCTAACCTGCACATTTTTGGTGGAAGGTAACTATAGCACCCGGAGGAATCCCAAGCAGACATGGGGAGAATGGGCAAAATTCACACAGACAACTGCATGGAGCTGCAATTGAACCTGGGTTCCTGGCACTGTGATGCATTGCGCCGCCCTTGATTGAGATATAAAAAATTGAGAGGGCTGGAGATAGAGTCGACAGGAGGAAATCCACTTTTTACGCAGAGGATGGTGAGTGTCTGGAATTCACTGGCTGATTGGTGGTGGAGGCAGAGATTCTAAATTCTTTCAAAAAGGATCTGCACCTTAAGTGCTGAAAGCTATAGGGCTACAGGCTGTATCCAGGAAGATGGAATTAAAAGTCATCTGGGTGTCTTTGGGTTAACATGGACGAGATGGAGCAAATGATCTCCTTCTGTAAAGCATCATTTCTATGATGCTAACTGACAGATCAAGACTGACCGGCTTGATGCTAGTCCTTGCGTGACCGAAGAGATGAATATTTGTTCAAATCAAATTACCTTGCTTATCCTCTCATGGACAGCTCTGATCCCATGCCAAAGATCTAACTGGTGAAGAATATTTGGATATTTTGACTCTAAACAGAAATAGAGAAAAGCATAAAACCGCAATTAGTGGATACTATTACAAAACCTGCCAATTTTATGACCATCTGTCCTAACATGTCTTTAGGACACAAGCCTAGCTTTTTCCCGCCTCCCTAACCTGTTCTTCCTCTCACCTATCCGCTCCTCAAGCCGCACCTCCATTTCCCACATACTAACCTCATCCCGCCTCCTTGACCTGTCCATCCTCCCCGGACTGACCTATCCCCTCCCTACCTACACTCTCCTCTCCACCTATCTTCTCCTCTATTCATCTTTGGTCTGTCTCCCCCTCTCACCCTATTTATTCCAGAACCCTCTCCCCATCCCCCTCTCTGATGAAGGGTCTAGGCCCAAAATGTCAGCTTTTGTGCTCCTAAGATGCTGCTTGGCCTGCTGTGTTCATCCAGCTTCACACTTTGTTATCTATTATGCTGACCATTATGCCTGCTAACGTTCCTGTGAAATGCTTTGGGACTATACACTGCTTTAACTGCAAATTAATCTTGTTGAAGAACGATCACTTAAGCAAAGCGCTGGAAGATGAATAGCACTTGTGAACTGTTCTTCAGTCATGGAAATGGCAGCTCAATATCGTCTCTAACCCTACACTCTTCCCTCAAACATATGCCACAGGGTTTTGTCTGTCCAACGTTTAGCTGGAGTAAACTGCAGTGCCTCAAAGACCAGATATCGAACAAGCAACCTGACAACAAAGTGGCAGATAAGTGATGGATATTGTGTATGGTATTTGTCAGCCCACTTGAAGAAGAATGTGAAGATTCTTGAGAGGATGCAGAGATTTACCAAATTGGTGGCAGGGATAAGGAATTTCAGCTACATGGTTAGGTTGGAGAAGCTGGGGTTATTTGCTAGGAGTAAGACAGGTTGAGGGGATTTTTTTCAGACCAAGTGAAGTTATGTGGTTGCAGTTTAGTGGGAATGGGGTTGAGTAACCAGGTTCTTTGGACGGTGAGCTGAGAGAGATTATGAGGGGAGATAGGAGGGAAACTGGAGAATTTAAAGCTATACCAGGAGTAGGCTTAGGGCGGAGTTTTACTTTGTCAGACCAAGGATGGAGAATCAAATAAGGCAACTGAACATATCATTCTTTCTTATTTTCTCTTACCACATGAACACTTACTCATCATTGACAAAAGCTGAGAATCTGTATCTGTAACTATCTCAGAAACATTGAGATTATTCTTCACCAAGCACTGGAAGGCACGTTGGAACCCAGAAGTTTCCAAATTTCTCAGTCTCCTGGCTCCTTCTCTGGCATCAATCACTTGAACATCAAGGATCTTGTGAGTGCAATTGTCCATCATTGTGTAAGTGAGGTATCTTTCAGAAGAGACACAGCTATTGTTGCTTTGATCCCCCAACACCACAAGGGGATGTGTGAGCTCCAGAAAATGTTTCCCCTGCATCTTCTTCCAGAAATTTGTCACTGATGGCTGAACGTATGACTTTTGATTCTTAAAGAATGACTCATAACTGACTGGACGCATATTCAGGAATTTGAACATCAGAGCAATTTTTCGATAATTATTCCCTGATAAAACTATGCTTGACCCCAGCAGAATATTGCCAGCAGGGGCACCTTCGAGCAATGGCTGTGACCACCAGACAGATGTGTGTCCATGGCAGCAATGGCTCACAACTTTCATTGCTGTTGCTACAATCTGCAGTTTCAAATCTATTTTACCATTGCAGTTGAGATGCTCACACCTTGAAAATGCTTTTTTAGCGAGGGACATAAGACATGTATCGTAGACAATACCAGTCCTCATGCTACGTATGCTCTTGTCAGATGTCAAAGCCACTGGAACTTGGATAGATTCTTCCTCCCCAGACACTATTTCATTGTTAATGATATTTAAGACCTCTTCTTCAACTGTGCAGTCCATCAGCTTAGAACTTATGCAGCTGTTCAGAAATCAGAAATATTATTTACAAGTGTAATTCACATGTCTAACATATATATAAAGAGTAAGAGTTGGAGAGAAAAATAGTCATCAATAAATGCAACAAGAAATTCAGAACCTTCAACAAGAGATTGGTGCAGAATTTTAAAAATGCTACCATATACAATTGAAAAGATTTGTATTGTAGCCATCCATGTGAGGTCACAGGGCAAGATTTTGGGATCACCAGCTCCATGGCAGCAGTGAAGGGGAAATCTTGCCTAACAGATTTACTAGAATTCTTTCAAAAAATAACAAGTTGGTTAGACAAAGGGGGAGCAGAGGATATAATATATTTGGATTTTCAGAAGGTGTTTGCTAAGCTAGAACACATTTGGCTACAATGGTGTTGGAGGTAGCGTATCAGGATTGATAGAGAATTGGCTAAATAATAGAAGACAGAGTTGGGATAAGGGGGGCATTTTCAGGGTGACAATTGCTAACTAATGGAGTGCCATGGGGATCAGTGCTAGGGCCACAATATTGGCTATATATATACATATGCATTAATGACTTTGTTGAGAGATGTGAATGCGCTATCATGTTTGCAGGTGATACAAAAGTAGGTCGGAAGGTAAGTTATGAGGATGATACAGAGTTAGCGAGCAATGGTTTATTATTACAAGCAGAGTTTTTACTAATACAAGTAAGATACCATGCAGACCAGAGCTGAAATATTGGGCCCTTTACCTAAGGGCAGATAAATGGGGCTGGGGGTCCCCAGTTTAAAGACATCCAACTTATGAAAGCCCATACGTACAAATGCAAGTTTATAGCTTTAAATATCTTTGGCACTTACAAACAGCTATTTTATATTATCCTGCATTGTGTTCTGACTTGCATACAAATCCACTTGCAAATTAACTCAGGAACAGAACCCATTGGCAAACCAGGGACAGGATGTACAGGTATTGGACAAAGTCCAGAAGAGGTTCATTAGGCTGATAATAGTCCCTCGATACCCAGTTGTGAGGAGTAAGCTCTGCCTGTACCCAATGGATTTTAGAAAAATGAGAGGAAGCCTTTTGAAAAATTCGAGATTCTTAGTGGGGCTTCACAGGGTAAAAGGTTGTTTCCCCTTGTGGACGTATCTGACCAGAGGGCATCATCTCAGAATAAGGGGTTATGCATTTAAGACAAAGATGAAGACTGTCTTCTGCCAGAAAGTATTCAATCCATGGAATTCCTTATTGCAGAGGGCTTTTCAGGCTGGGTCATATGATATATTCAAGGCAGATAGATTTTTACAACCTTCCAGCAAAAGCATCAAGAAATTATGGCAAAAAAGGCAAGAAAGTGGAACTGAGATCTGCTATGTTCTCTTTGAATGCTAGAGAAGATCTGATGAGCCTACATGTGGTCCCACATATTATAGTTTTAAAGTTCGATGAACAGGAGTGAGTGGACACTAGTGTGATGTATAAACACCAACACTGACTTACTAAGCTTGATTTTATGATGTATATTTTGCATCAGTTACCAGTTGACACATTTTAAAGAAAACCAGGAGTTAAGACTTTAAGCTTTCAACTGCAACTGAACAATGACCTCAGTTGGTGTTCAATTAATAGATTTTAGATTCTCTGCTCTTGGCAAATGCATTGTTTTAAGAGTACTCCAAAATATTCTGTATTCCACGTCATTCCATGGAAATTTCAGACCCGATCTGAGCAATGCCATGGGTGTGGGTGTGTGTCCGGTTGGGTAGGTGGGTATTTGTGTGTATGTGTCAATACACAGTTAGTGTTTGCATTTGATGGTCTGGAAATGGCCACTGAATATTATTCAATATAAATATGAATGCTACGTATTCTTCCACAGATGATATCTGGCGAATTGAACATTTCCAATATTTTCTGCAGTTGTTAACAAAGATAGATTGCATGTTCCTGTGAGCCTGGAATAAGGACGCATAATAAATGTCCCTAGCAGGGATCCTTACACAACATGAGTTATTTGAAATAAATAAGTAAGTATAAATATACCGACCTGTCTGGCAGAAGATATTCAGTCACATCTACAGAATCTTCGACAAACTCCATACTGTCTTTATCATGCTCCGTGTCTGTATCACTATCAACAGTGGATAAACTGTAAAAAGGAATATACCTCATAGTATATGAAAATATGCAAGGAATGCTAACCCCAGCCATCATCAGCCTTGATTCCAGTAGGGTGCCAATATTCATTTTCACTCGCACAAGATCCATTTACCTCACTTTTTCTGCGTTCGCTGAGATACACTGCTCCTGTTCAGTCAACGTCTCAATTAAAAGATTCACCTTATTTTTCCAATCCTCATGGTCCTGCACCTCTTTCTGTGACCACCTCCAAATGGCTAACCCTATAGCATTTCTGCCCTTTGAACATTCCTGATTTTCTTGGTCCAGGCACAGTGGGCTGAATGGCTTCCTTCTGAGCTGTAACAGTTCTATGATTCACTTTTGTTCATTGTTGCAAACAGATCCTTTGTGATTTGGGATGAATTTTAGTTTAACAATGCTCCTGTGATGGATATGGAATGTTTTACCATGCTAAAGATGTTATATCTTTGCATTATTGACTGACAGCGTTGGGTTTCAAACAGGCAAAGTGAAAACAATGTGCACCAGCTACAAGATGCACAACAACAAGCCACTAAAGCTCTTCTGAAAGCAATTTCTAAACCAACGATTGCCACCAGCTGGAAGGACAAGGGCTGCAGATGCACAGAATCACCTGTGCTTACAGGTTTGCCTCTGAGCCACACATCATGCTGACTTGCAGCTATATCCATTACCTCACCACTACTGGATCAATATCATGGAACTCCCTCCCGAAAAGGGATGTACCTACACCACATGGCCATCACTAATATGACAAGGCAGTTCACCACCACATTCTGAAGAGCAATTATGAATGGAGTATAAATGCTGGCTAGTCAATTATGTCCTCATCCCATGAATGGATAAATAATGAATTAATACTGTAACTCCGAGTAAACACACTTCCTCACTTGGTAGCAAAATAGAGCAGAACCACCAAACCATCATCTCCAACACTATTCAGGACACCTCCCACCCACAGCCTCCAACCTCATTGTTCCCAACCCTGCACGGCCCATTTCTATCTCCTTCCCAAAATCCACAAACCTGCCTGCCCTGGTAGACCCATCGTCTCAGCCTGCTCCTACCCCACCGAACTCATCTCCACCTATCTGGACTCCATTTTCTCCCCTTTGGTCCAGGAACTCCCTACCTACGTCCGTGACACCACCCACGCCCTCCACCTCCTCCAGGACTTCCAATTCCCTGGCCCCCAACACCTCATCTTCACCATGGACGTCCAGTCCCGATACAACTGCATTCCACATTCAGATGGCCTCAAGGCTCTCCGATTCTTCCTGTCCCGCAGGCCCGACCAGTCCCCCTCCACCGACACCCTCATCCGCCTAGCTGAACTCGTCCTCACCCTCAACAACTTCTCTTTTGACTCCTCCCACTTCCTACAGACTAAGTGGGTGGCCATGGGCACCCGCATGGACCCCAGCTATGCCTGCCTCTTTGTAGGTTACGTGGAACAGTCCCTCTTCCGCACCTACACAGGCCCCAAACCCCACCTCTTCCTCCGGTACATTGATGACAGTATCGGCGCTGCCTCTTGCTCCCCAGAGGAGCTCGAACAGTTCATCCACTTCACCAACACCTTCCACCCCAAACTTCAGTTCACCTGGGCCATCTCCAGCACATCCTTCACCTTCCTGGACCTCTCAGTCTCCATCTCAGGCAACCAGCTTGTAACTGATGTCCATTTCAAGCCCACCGACTCCCACAGCTACCTAGAATACACCTCCTCCCACCCACCCTCCTGCAAAAATTCCATCCCCTATTCCCAATTCCTCCGCCGCATCTGCTCCCACGACAAGACATTCCACTCCCGCACATCCCAGATGTCCAAGTCCTTCAAGGACCGCAACTTTCCCCCCACAGTGATCGAGAACGCCCTTGACCGCATCTCCCGTATTTCCCACAACACATCCCTCACACCCCGCCCCCGCCACAACCGCCAAAAGAGGATCCCCCTCGTTCTCACACACCACCCCACCAACCTCCGGATACAACGCATCATCCTCTGACACTTCCGCCATCTACAATCTGACCCCACCACCCAAGGCATTTTTCCATCCCCACCCCTGTCTGCTTTCCGGAGAGACCACTCTCTCCGTGACTCCCTTGTTCGCTCCACACTGCCCTCCAACCCCACCACACCCGGCACCTTCCCCTGCAACTGCAGGAAATGCTACACTTGCCCCCACACCTCCTCCTTCACCCCTATCCCAGGCCCCAAGATGACATTCCACATTAAGCAGAGGTTCACCTGCACATCTGCCAATGTGGTATACTGCATCCACTGTACCCGGTGTGGCTTCCTCTACATTGGGGAAACCAAGCAGAGGCTTGGGGACCGCTTTGCAGAACACCTCCGCTCAGTTCGCAACAAACAACTGCACCTCCCAGTCGCAAACCATTTCCACTCCCCCTCCCATTCTCTAGATGACATGTCCATCATGGGCCTCCTGCAGTGCCACAATGATGCCACCCGAAGGTTGCAGGAACAGCAACTCATATTCCGCCTGGGAACCATGCAGCCTAATGGTATCAATGTGGACTTCACCAGTTTCAAAATCTCCCCTTCCCCCACCGCATCCCTAAACCAGCCCAGTTCGTCCCCTCCCCCCACTGCACCACACAACCAGCCCAGCTCTTCCCCTCCACCCACTGCATCCCAAAACCAGTCCAACCTGTCTCTGCCTCCCTAACCTGTTCTTCCTCCCACCCATCCCTTCCTCCCACCCCAAGCCGCACCCCCATCTACCTACTAACCTCATCCCACCTCCTTGACCTGTCCGTCTTCCCTGGACTGACCTATCCCCTCCCTACCTCCCCACCTATACTCTCTCCACCTATCTTCTTTTCTCTCCATCTTCGGTCCGCCTCCCCCTCTCTCCCTATTTATTCCAGAACCCTCACCCCATCCCCCTCTCTGATGAAGGGTCTAGGCCCAAAACGTCAGCTTTTGTGCTCCTGAGATGCTGCTTGGCCTGCTGTGTTCATCCAGCCTCACATTTTATTATCTTAGAGCAGAAAGTCCCAGGTTTAACTCCAGATGTGTGATTGAATCTGGAGCAGTCGGATGTCTGTCATGGCTCCTGTTTCACATCACAAACTGTAGAACTGGGACAGTTGTCAGAATCAGGTGAGGACTGGGTCTGTCTCAGCTGTGAGGTCCTCTACAAATAGGCCAATACTGTGAACTTACTGATAGCATAGGGATTGAAATACAGCATCAGTCGATAATTTTTGAAGGAAGGGGAGAGAAAAGTGGACCATTAAGAAACAAAAAAAAATACACAGTGAATTAAACATTGGAAAGTGAATCAGAACCCATTCATAAAATAATTGGTAACTGTAAATAATAAACTCTGAGGGTCTAGAATAACAAATGCAGGTGATAACAGTGATAGTAGGAACTGCTGATGCTGGAGAATCATCAATGTGAACTTCACAAGCTTCAAAATCTCCCCTCCCCCGACCGCATCCCAAAACCAGCCCAGCTTGTCCCGCCTCCTTAACCATTCCTCCCACCTCAAGCCCCACCCCTATCTCCTCTGCACTAACCTCATCCCGCCTCCTTGACCTGTCCTCCTGGACCGATCTATCTCCTCCCTAACTCCCCACCTACATTCACCTTTACTGGCTCCAACCCTGCCTTTTTGACCTGTCTGTCTCCTCTCCACCTATCTTCTCCTCTATCCATCTTCTATCCACCTCCCCCTCTCTCCCTATTTATTTCAGAATCACCTTCCCCTCCCCCATTTCTGAAGAAACAACAGTTTTCCTGCTCCTCTCATGCTGCTTGGCCTGCTGTGTTCATCCAGCTCTACACCTTGTTATCTCAGGTGGTAATAGTATAGTGAATCCAGAGATCGTGTTAATGTTCTGGAGACTGAGGTTCGAATCTTACCATTGCAAATGGTGGACTTTGAATTCAATAAAGATCTGGACTAAGAGTCTAATGATGACCATCAAACCATTGTCCATTGTAATAAATTCACTCATGTCCATTAGGGAATGAAATATGCCATTCTTATCTGGTGTGGCCTACATGTGACTTGAGAACTGCCCTCTGAAATGGTCAAGTTCTATCAACTGCTAGAGGGCCTAAAAATGGAATGAAACTGGGTGGACTGAAGTACCAGAAGTGACATCAGCAGACAGTGTAGACATTGTAAATGTCTGACAGGCAGAGTGCCTGATGCCAAATGAGTGAGAAGTAAGGTGCTAGGTAAGCAGGATGCCGGGGAGGGATAACAGATGAGTAGGGAGTAGACGGCCTGGTTAGTAGGATGCCAACTTCCAGTCCTAGTGCCTTGTCAACTTTAAGCACAGGCACCCTGTCCAATATCTCCTCCTTATCAAGCTTAAATCTTTCCATTGTCTGAACTATGTCATCTTTCATCATAACATGGGTTGAAACTGCCTTCTTGGTAAAGACAAATGTAAAGTATTCATCCAGTACCTCACCATGCTCTCTGTCTCCATAAATAATGCAGGGTCATTAGTTATAATAAAAATCTTAAAACATACAATCTTGAGTTACCTCTTTCAGTGATTAACTGTAAATTTGATTCTCTTAAAAACTATTAGTCTCTATGTGACACCATGCAGAACTGAAGATGAAATTTCCATCCAATGCTTAATCAAATGAACAAGCCCCATGTAACAGTTGACTCTGTTAACAGCATCAACATTATGGCCAGGGATGAAGAAAACCAAACACGTGGTGCTTCTGAACAGTGGCGATCTTTACGCAGATAAGGATGAGCATGCATAATCTTGAAGGACAGCTCCCAGTTGGATCTCTCTAAGCATGGTACCACAACTTGCTTTCACTCAAAAAACCGAGACACTCACAAAGAACATTGAGAGAGACGCACAGAGTGAGAGAGAGAAAGAGAGAGACAGACAGACAGAGAGCCAGACACGTCTTGTTGACTGAAGAGGTTCTAAACAAGGATCACTGGACTCAAAACACTAACTCTGTTTTCTTTCCACAGATGCTACCACATCACAGTCCAAAGATGTGCAGTTTAGGTGGATTGACCATGCTAAATTGCCCTGTAGAATGCAGGGATGTGCAAGCTAGGTGGATTGCCATGGGTAAATGTGGGTCTGCGTGAGATGCCCTTTGGAGGGTTGTTGCAGACCCAACGGGCTGAATAGCTTCTATCTGCACAGTAGGGATTCTATGATCTGCTGAGTTTCTCTATCGATTTCTGTTTAATTATGTGGTTGACTGACCATCAGCATTAAGGGGAACAAAGAACCAACTTGCATTTCTTTAATGCCTTTTATGATTTCATGACCTCACAAACCACCTTGCACTCAATTAAATGCTATCTAAAGTGTAAGCACTGTTGCAGTGTAGCAAACATAGCAACCATTCTGTACCCAGCAAGCTCCCACAAATAGCAACGAGATAACGATTATATAGTATGTTTCAATTATGCTGAGTGAGTGGCAAATATTAGCTAAGGACATTAATGAGACTCCACTTTGCTACTTCAAGATAGTGGCTATGGGATCTTTACGTGCATCTGAGGAAGAAGAAGGAGCCTCAGATTGACTTTTCAACCACGAGACAACAGTATCACCAACTATTCAGCACCCTAAGTTCAGCACTGAAGATTTCAGCCTAGGATTCTGTGATCAGGTCTCTGAAAAAGGACTTGAAACCATAATCTTCTGACTCAGTGGCAAGACAGAGAACGTTATCCACAGAGCCACAGTTAGAAAAGGCAGTGGCTTGAGAGAACGTTATCTACAGAGCCACAGTTAGAAAAGGCAGCAGCTTGAGAGAGGGAGAAAAATCTTTGGGGGTAGAAACATAAAGATGACAGTTAATGTTCCAACGTAAATAGTTATGTTCCATTGCACTCATGCATGATGAAGCAGCAATGCTAAAATTTTTGCCAATATTGCACTCAAATCATTATTCTATATGTTTTGGGTATTAACATCCACTATGATTTATTGAGAAACATACCCAACAGCTGACAATTGTAAAGGAGTTCTTTGAGGAAATTTAATCATCAGTGAAGATCGAACACGTTGTTCACTTTGATCTTCCAAGGAGGATGTAGATGATGCATTACTGCTTTCACCTTTCCCTAGAAAAATATAAGATTGTGTATTTATATGCAGCTTGAATTTATATATTAATTTGTTAAACAATCCATTTGATGAAAGTGCACTCATAACTCTGTGGATAATTATTTGAAAGATGGACCCAACATACACAACTTTCTGTATGAAACAATACTAATTGGTCTACTGGACCTATCTCTATCTTGGTATTCTCAGTGCCTAGTATCCTTCATTGAGAGATAGATTTAATACTTTGAGTCCAAAATGACTGTTCTTCTGGACATGTTCACTTTAGTCTTGAGCTCCAAAGAATAGTCATTTTGAACTCAAAGCATTAACTGTTTCTCTTCCCCCTGATCCTGCTAAACCTGCTGAGCTTTTCCAACACTACATTTTTGCTAAAGACTGTTTGCTACTGGTTTGGATTCAGCAACAAGACTTCCAGCATTTACAAGGCACAAGTCAGGATTGTGACAGAATATTTACCACTTGCCTGGTTGAATGTAGGTCCGATAAGACTCAAGAAACTCAATACCATCCAGGACAAAGCAGCCATTGGATTGGCATCCTATCTACCACCGACATTACCTTTTTTTTCCATTGCCAGACCTCAGAAGTCCACATGCAGCAGCTTCCACGTTAGAAAACAATGTGGTGGCACGATGATCGCTGTGTGAAGAACCTCTCAGTGCTGCACAGCTCACAGAGGACATTTTCCACTACTTTCAACATTAACTCCTTCATGTGCAAGAATCATGAGATGCACAGCAGCAAATCACAGCTGGTTCTTCAACAGTACCACCCAAACCTACAGACACTGTAGAAGGACAGGGCAGCAGATACATGGGAGCGCCACTAGCTGTAGGTTCCCCTCCAAGCCACACACCATCCTCACTGGGAAATATATTACTGCTACTTCAGTGTTGTTGGGTCAATATCCTGGAAATCTTCCTTAACAGCTTTGTGGGTCTACCTATAACAAAGGACTGCAGTAGATCAAGAAAGCAGCTCACCATCATCTTTTCAACATCAGTCCTGACGAAGAGTTTTGCCCCAAATCATTAACTTCCCTGCTCCTCAAATGCTGTCTGACCTGCTGTGCTTTTCCACCCTCACACCTGGAGACTCTGCCTGCTCAACAGCAGTTAGGGATGGGTAACAAAATGCTAGCCCAGCCAACAATGGCCACAGACAGTGAATACATAAAGATTCAGCACTGGGAAGGTTCAAACAGCATGCAGGACACAAGTCAATCAATATATGTGTTTGTAATTACTAACTTCTGTGGTGAACAAGCTCTCTCCTTGCTTTTGGATCTGAAAGTAATGTTGTGGAAACATGATGGGACCTACAGAGATAAAAAGATGAGTGCATTTTTAAAAATATTTATCTTGTTCCATTTACTTCATGCTTCATAAACATTTGGTGATGTTGACAGACGACACAGAAACAATACATGAATGAATATGAGACCTGTAATAATCTAAGAGGAATTTAGCCAAACAAGTATCTTTGTCAAAACCCAATTCTGATTTCAATTGCTGCCAGCGATCAGTCTCTGTGCCAATATTAACCATCTGCTTCCTCCGCAAACGGTACCGTTCCAAACGCCGTCTTTTTGCCTCTTGTGGTTCTAAGTAAGGCTGGCGGCCACGTCTGGATGTAGACTTTAACATTACTGTGTTCTCTATTCAAGCTTATCTGAATTGCTTCAGCACATGAACTGAAATATTAGAAACAGAATAAAGAATGAAGCAGCATGAACAACTAAGTCACATATTTTGTTAGATATAGCTTTGTATGTTTTGTTTAACTCTGCTAAAGGTGTTAACTTGTAAATGTCAGCCTTATGATGATGAGGGGTTACATACAAGAAAAGCTTCCTCTGCTCTTTCAAACTGAAAGCTTCCACTACTCTTCGAAACTAAAAATAAAACCATTCAACATTGTCCCCATCAAACACTCTCAGGACTGCTACAACATGGGGTTTAATACAGAATAAAGATCCATTTTCGCTATACACATCATACACTCTGACGGGGACACGACCAGGTTAGACAGAGTAAAGCTCTCTTGAATCTTTTAAACTGAAAGTAAAACTCTGTTGACACTGTTTCCATCAAACACTCCCACGGCAGGTACAGCAAGGTGTTAGATGTCCCTTCTAAACTGCCCAAAAGAAATCTATAAAATGAATATATCAATACAACTACTCCTACTGTGTTCCAATAGGACCTGCTCCACAGACTGAAAACATTTTTAACATAGAACATAACAGCACAGTACAGGCCCTTCGGCCTTCGATGTTGTGCCGACCTGTCATACCAATCTGAAGCCCATCTAACCTACACTATTCCATGTACATCCATATGCTTGTCCAATGATGACTTAAATGTACTTAAAGTTGGCGAATCTACTACCGTTGCAGACAAAGTGTTCCATTCCCTTACTACTCTCTGAGTAAAGAAAATACCTCTGACACCTGTTCTATATCTTTCACCCCTCAATTTAAAGCTATGCCCCCGCGTGCTCGCTGTCACCATCCTAGGAAAAAGGCTCTCCCTATCCACCCTATCTAACCCTCTGATTATTTTATATGTCTCAATTAAGTCACCTCTCAACCTTCTTCTCTCTAATGAAAACAGCCTCAAGACCATCAGCCTTTCCTTGTAAGACTTTCCCTCCATACCAGGCAACATCCTAGTAAATCTCCTCTGCACCCTTTCCAAAGCTTCCACATCCTTCTTATAATGCGGTGACCAGAACTGTACACAATACTCCAAGTGCGGCCGCACCAGAGTTTTGTACAGCTGCAGCATAACCTCTTGGTTCCGGAACTTGATCCCTCTATTAATAAAAGCAAAAACACTGTATGCCTTCTTAACAGCCCTGTCAACCTGGGTGGCAACTTTCAAGGATCTGTGTACCTGGACACCGAGATCTCTCTGCTCATCTACACTGCTAAGAATCTTACCATTAGCCCAGTGCTTTGCATTCTGGTTACTCCTACCAAAGTGCATCACCTCACACTTGTCCGCATTAAACTCCATTTGCCACCTCTCAGCCCAGCTCTGCAGTTTATCTATGTCTTTCTGTAACCTACAACAACCTTCGTCACTATCCACAACTCCACCGACCTTGGTGTCGTCTGCAAATTTACTAACCCATCCTTCTACGCCCTCATCCAGGTCATTTATAAAAATGACAAACAGCAGTGGACCCAACACCGACCCTTGGGGTACACCACTAGTAACCGGTCTCCAGGATGAACATTTTCCATCAACCGCCACCCTCTGTCTTCTTTCAGCAAGCCAATTTCTGATCCAAACTGCTATATCTCCCACAATCCCTTCCTCCACATTTTGTACAATTGCCTACTGTGGGGAACCTTATCGAACACCTTGCTGAAATCCATATACACCACATCAACCGGTTAACTCTCATCTACCTGTTTGGTCACCTTCTCTTATTGTGATATAATTGGCCCAGTTTAATTTAGAATATCTCTCCTTCAAGCAGTTTGCATTATCTGGTTTTACTACTCTGGATGAAGTTGGATAGCTTGTTATAACTAAAATTATCCCTTTCAAATCTATAATTGTATCATCTGTCAATCTTGACTCTTCCTGTGAGAATGTACCCAATTTAGATAATCACTCCATATAATCCAATTCCTCCCTCCACTTTGTCACTGTGTATGCCAAAGTTGGAAGAAAGCCATTGTCTTACATTATGTCATGCACGATATATTGTAAACAAAGTAGTATCTCCATCTTGGTAACCCTCTCTTGAAACCTCCTCCAGTCCAACAGTCCTCCCCTTCTCTAATCTCCTCTAATCTGTACAATCTTATCTCTGTAACCTCCTCCTGCCCCTACAACTCTAGCTCCGAAACCTTCCCCAGACCCACAAAATCCTTCCTAAATCTCTAATCTCCTCCAACCCCAACAACCTTCCCTAACTCTGTAACCTCCAGCACTCATATTCCTCCCCATCTCTGTAACCTCTTCCAGCACCCACACCCCTCTATAACTTCCACCAGACCTGAGATCTCTCTCCCTGAAACCTCCTTCAGACCCTACAAAACTCTGTACACCTCCAACTCTAGCCTTATGCAAACTCTAAACTCACTTTGGCCCAGAACTGGTGAATGTGCCCAAGGCTCTGGAATTCATCTCTGCCACACTTTCTCTGTTTAGACAATGATTAAAACTACACTTCAATATCTATTCAATACTCATAAAAAGATCTGTGGCACCATTAAATTATATAATGTACTATCGTTAAACTTCCTCTTTCCAGGATGTTTGTTCATTTGCCCAAACATTTCCTCCATGGACTGGTGCCAATTATTGTCTGAGTCACAGTCAGGAGAACAATTTTAAAATCTTTTTGCGAGTGACAGTCTGGGGAGGTGACGGCTTTATGGTATTATCACTCAAACATTAATCTAAAGAACCAGATAATGTCCTGTCAGACCTGGGTTCAAATCCTGCCTACCATCCAGTGTGCAATGACGGGTTGATTGGTTTATTATGTTTGGGCTGTTGTGACCCAGTGGTAGCATCCTAAATCTGAGCTGGGAAGCACAACGCTCAAATATGACCTGCTCTAGTGGTGTGGAATAGTATTTGTGCAATGTTATTGTAAAACTTACCATGTCTGGTAAGTGGAAGGTTTTCAAAAGTGTGATAATGAGAGTTCAGAGTCATTGTGTTCCTGTTAGATTGAAAGGTAAGGTTAATTGTATGAGGGAGCAATGAAAAAAATCAGTTAACCTTTCGGGTCTGGTGACCATTACTCAGTATGAAGAGCGTAGGAAAAAGAGATCAGGAAGGCAAAGAGGGGATGTGAAATAGTCTTAGTAGGTAACAGCAATCCAAAGAGATTCTACATGTATGTTAAGAGCAAGACAGCAACTAGAGAGAGAAATGATGAAGGGTCATGTTAGCTCATATTTTTTCATCATAGATTATATTAGATTCAATTCCCTACAATGTGGAAACAGGCCCTTTAGCCCAACAAGTCCACACTGCCCCTTGGAGCATCCCACCCAGACCCATCCTCCATAACCCACACACCCCTGAACACTACGGGCAATTTAACATGGCCAATCCACCTAGCCTGCACATCTTTGGACTGTGGGAGGAAACCAGAGCACCTGGAGGAAACCCACACAGACACGGGGAGAATGTGAAAACTCCACACAGACAGTTATCCGAGGCTGGAATTGAACCCGGGTCCCTGGTGCTGTGAGGCTGCAGTGCTAACCACTGAGCCACTGTGCTGCCTGTGCCAGATCTGCTGAGTTTTTCCAGCAACTTTGTTTTTGCTCCTGATTTACAGATCCACAGTTCTTTTGGTTTTTATTATGAATAAAGATATTGAGATTCTAGTCAAGAATAAAAAAGAATCATTGATATAGACAATTGGATTCAAATTAATCTCTTGAGCAGTATAAAATGTTTAGGAGCATTTTTAAGAGGGAGATCAGGAAGGCAAAGAGGATATATGAGATGACCTTAGTAGATAAGGATAATCCAAAGAGATTCTACATATATTTTAAGAGCAAGTGAGCAACTAAGGAGAGAAAGTAGGCCTCTTGAAGATCAAAGAGGTCATCTTTGCATTGAAACTCAGGAGTTGGGAGAGATATTACTTGAATATTTTGCATCCACTTTAACTGTGGAGAAAGAAATGGAAGCTAGAGAATTTGGAAATACTGATATTTTGAAAACAGCTCACATTACAGAAAAGGAAGTGCTCGAGATCTTAGAAAATATAAAAGTAGATAAATCGCTGAGACCAATCTAGTGTATCTCAGGTCATTAGGAGAAGCTAGAGGGGAAATTGCGAGGCCCTTAGCAGATATATTTGCTTCATCTATAACTATGGGTGAAGTGCTGGACAACTGGCTAATGTTGTGCCTTTGTTTAAGAAGGGACAGAAGGTAAAGCCTGGAAACTAGAGACCCATGAGTCTGACTCAGTGAGCCTGAAAATTGGAAATTTTCAAACTGATGTAAAGCATCAAAAGAATCACGGAGGTACATGGGCAGGGACCAGACCAGCGGAGAGAAGACTGAGACAAGGTAGGAAGAAATGAGTTCAATGGAGCAGAGGCAGGCTGAAACAATAGGTCTGCTTGGACAGTCCTGTTTGTGGTTTTTTGGAAGGAGGTAGAAGTGACCTGTGCAGGGCTGGGGGGCTATCAGTTTGGAGGCAATGAAATATCAGCTTGGAGGCAGGGGCATTTACATATTGATAAAGAAAATTTTATTGCCTACATTTAAAGAATCCTTCACAATCCAAACCTTTAAAATTATAGCAGTCTCAGTAAATGTTTGGAAAATTAAAATCACCTAATATTACAACTTTATTCTTACATATATCCGAGATCTCTCTAAATATTTCTTCTTCAATTTCCCTCTAATTATTTGGAGGCCTGTAGTACAACCCTATCATGGTGATCTTTCCTTTGTTATTTTTAATTTCAACCCATTTATGTTCACTGGATTTTTTTGAAATACCTTTGCTAGTTACAGCAGTAATGCCATTCCCCCTCCTCTCTTGCCTCCCTTTCTATCCTTCCTTTAGCATGTGAAACCTGGAACACTGAGCTGCCATTCCTGCCCTACCAGCCAAGTTTTTGTAATAGCTACGAAATCCCAATCCTATATTCCCAAATAAGCCCTCAGTTTATCAGCCTTACTTGTAAGGCACCTTGCATTAAAATAAATGCAGTTTCATTCTTCAGAGTTACTTCTTTCTTTGATTTGCTCTTGTCTGTTTTTTGGCCATTTGGCTCAGTTACTCTACGCCATTCAATCTGATATGTTTCTCAACCCAATTCTCCTACTTTCTCCCAACAATCCTTGACCTTCTTACCAATCAAGAACCTATCTAATTTTAAACACGCTTGGCCTCCACAGATTCACCTCCGCCTGAAGAAATTCCTCCTAATCTCAGTTCTAAAGAGTTGACCCTTCACTCTGAGGCTGTGTCCTCAGGTCCTACGTGAACACATCTACTAGTGAAACACTTGCTACTAATGAAAACATCTTCTCCACATCCACTCTATCCAGGCTACTCAGTATTCTGTAAGTTTAAACCAGATCTCCCCTCATCCTTCCAAATTTCATCAAGTACAGCCTCAGAGTGGTCAATTGTTTCTCATATGTCAAGCACTTCATCCTGGGAGTGATGGGTTAGTGGGGCACATAGAAAGGGTTGGGGGAGGGGCAAGACAGATGTGGAGGTTGGCCATGAGAGACAGGTAAAGGGTGGTGGACGAAGACCCTGAAAGACCACAAAAGGGGCTTAGAGAGGGGCCAAGGGAGTGAGGAGAACGGGGAGGGGAAAAGAGGGGAGGAAGGGGGAGGGGAGGAAGGTGGGGATGGAAGGCAGGGGAGATGGGGAGGGGAGGTGGGAGACAGGAAGGGGGGAGGGGAGGGAAGAAGTGGGGAAGAGAAGTGGGGGGAATGGTGGGGAGTGGGATAAGCAGGAGAGGGTGCAGTGGAAAGGTTGGTGGGGGTGATGTGTTGGGGAGGGGATTGCTGTTTCTCCCCACCCCTGCCGCTTACTGAAACCACGCTGCTGTTGCCCTGAGGCTGAGACAAAAAAATACCAGAGCCTGGACCCGAGCTGCCTGTGATTCCAGAGGTGTTGGGTGGCCCTGGCGGTGGATTTGTGCGAGGGGTTGTCTCTGGGGTAATGTATGTATGCGTGAGGGGTTGCGTGTGCGTGTGAGAGGGGTGTGTTTGGGTTTGTGTGAAGGGTTGTATCCGGGGGTGTAGGGGTCGTGTCTTTGTGGGGTGGGGGGCGCTGGGTGTGTGTGTGTGAGACGGGTTGTGTCTGGGTGGGTCGATGAGTTGTGTCGGGGGGGTGAGAGTGTGTGTGAGGGGTTGTGTGTGGGGTGATGTGTGTGTCTGTAGGGGGGTGGTGTGTGTGTGAGGGGTTGTGTCTGCGGGGGTGAGAATGTGTGAGGAGTTGTGTCTGGGGGGTGGGTGAGTGCTTGTAAGGGGATGTGTCTTGGGGCGGGGCGACGGGTTGTGTCTGGGGGTGGTGGGTTTGTGTATGAGGGATTATGTCTGGGTGGCTGGGGGTGTGTATAGGGCTGATTCTGAGAGTATGTGTGGGGTTCTGTCAGAGGGTGTGTGTGGGGTTATGTCTGAGGGTAAGTGTGACGTTGTGTCTGAGGGTGTCCGTGGAGTTGTGTCTGAGGGTGTCCGTGGAGTTGTGTCTGAGGGTGTGTGGGGGGTTGTGTCTGAGGGTGTATGTGGGGTTGTGACTGAGGGTGTCTATGTGTGGAGTTCTGTCCGAGGGTGTGTGTGGGGGGGGTCTGTCTGAGGGTGTGTGTGTGGGGGTCTGTCTGAAGGTGTGTGTGTGGGGGTCTGTCTGAGGGTGTGTGTGTGGGGGGGGTCTGTCTGAGGGGGTGTGTGTGGGGGTCTGTCTGAGGGTGTGTGTGTGGAGTTCTGTCTGAGGGTGTGTGTGTGGGGGGGTCTGTGTGAGGGTGTGTGTGTGGGGGGTCTGTGTGAGGGTGTCTGTCTGAGGGTGTGTGTGTGTGGGGGGTCTGTGTGAGGGTGTGTGTGTGGGGGTCTGCTGAGGGTGTGTGTGTGGGGGGGTCTGTGTGAGGGTGTGTGTGTGGGGTTCTGTCCGAGGGTGTGTGTGTGTGTGTGTGGGGGGGGGTCTGTGTGAGGGTGTGTGTGTGGGGTTCTGTCCGAGGGTGTGTGTGTGGGGGGGGGGTCTGTGTGAGGGTGTGTGTGTGGGGTTCTGTCCGAGGGTGTGTGTGTGTGTGGGGGGGGTCTGTGTGAGGGTGTGTGTGTGGGGGGGTCTGTGTGAGGGTGTGTGTGTGGGGGGATCTGTCTGAGGGTGTGTGTGTGGAGGGGTCTGTGTGAGGGTGTGTGTGTGGGGGGATCTGTCTGAGGGTGTGTGTGTGGAGGGGTCTGTGTGAGGGTGTGTGTGTGGGGGGGTCTGTGTGAGGGTGTGTGTGTGGGGGGATCTGTCTGAGGGTGTGTGTGTGGAGGGGTCTGTGTGAGGGTGTGTGTGTGGGGGGATCTGTCCGAGGGTGTGTGTGTGTGTGGGGGGGGTCTGTGTGAGGGTGTGTGTGTGGGGGGGTCTGTGTGAGGGTGTGTGTGTGGGGGGATCTGTCTGAGGGTGTGTGTGTGGAGGGGTCTGTGTGAGGGTGTGTGTGTGGGGTTCTGTGTGAGGGTGTGTGTGTGTGGAGGGGTCTGTGTGAGGGTGTGTGTGTGTGGAGGGGTCTGTGTGAGGGTGTGTGTGTGGGGTTCTGTCCGAGGGTGAGCAAGATAGGGGGGAGGATAGGAAACCGCCAAACCTCCGGGACCGCCCTTTGACCCGTCGCGGCGCCTGCGCAGCTCGGGGTGGGTGAAATGCCCCTGTGAGGGGGCGGTGATTATGTCGGTCGGCGGTGCGGCCGGAATTAGTTTTCGGGGGAAATACACCGTGAGCTGAGAATTGTGTGAAAATAAAACGTGCTAAAGGGGGGGCCCACCGTTGCCAGGAGACGGTGCGGTTTCGGTTTCCATGGGAACGGAGCAGGACGCCGGCGGCGAAGCGCGAGCGGACTTCAGCCCCCGCCATCACCAGGGACAGAGAGTGTGCAGTAAGTGACCCCCCCCCATCACCAGGGACAGAGAGAGTGCAGTAAGTGACCCCCCCCCATCACCAGGGACAGAGAGTGTGCAGTAAGTGACCCCCCCATCACCAGGGACAGAGAGTGTGCAGTAAGTGACCCCCCCCCCCATCACCAGGGACAGAGAGTGTGCAGTAAGTGACCCCCCCCCCCCATCACCAGGGACAGAGAGTGTGCAGTAAGTGACACCCCCCCATCACCAGGGACAGAGAGTGTGC